>NW_003314292.1:857774-858642 GCF_000143415.4 Selaginella moellendorffii | reverse complement strand
ATACACTTGTGTAAGCAACCAAAGGGAATGACTCAAGAGACGATCCATAGGGGTTTAAATATAAAGGGAAAGGGCCCATGAACAAGAGTGCACCCCCTTTTCCAATTGGTTAAGGGTCTTGGGATACTTGGGGTTAAGCGTCTTTGGGTTTGAATAGTACTGGGCTGGGTGACCTACCGAGAAGTCCAAACTCAGGAGCTTACATTTGGTATTAGAGCGGTCTTGAGTCCGACTCTGTTAATTGATTAAGGGAATTACACCACATGTTGATTGACATCTAGCTAGTCTAGTTTGACATCTAGCTAGTCTAGTTTGCTCCCGCTAAGCTTAACCAGAGGGGTAGGGTGTCAAGAGAGTAGGGCTCGAGAGAGAGCTGTAGCTCTCAACTTGAATTGTAAGTAACCAGAGGAAACGACTCGAGAGAGGGTGTGAACTTGTAGGGAAGCATAGTAAATTGTAAGCAACCAAAGGGAATGACTTAAGAGACGATCCATAGGGGTTTAAATATAAAGGGAAAGGGCCTATAAACAAGAGTGCACCCCCTTTTCCAATCAATTAAGGGTCTTGGGATACTTGGGGTTAAGTGTCTTTGGGTTTGAATAGTACTGGGCTGGATGACCTCCCGGGAAGTCTAAACTCAGGAGCTTACAACTTGGACCTTACAAAATGAATTAAAATTTTATAAAATATAATTTGTGATATAAAATTAAATATTTAATTTAAATTGCTAAAAATTAGTATCTTTCAAGATTTATTTCAGAAAAATCATTTTATTTTATTACTATTTTATTATTTAATATTATTTTATAATTAGAGAAAAGTTTGTAAATAGTGTTTTATATAGAACAATTAAATCTAGTAAAATTAA
>NW_003314292.1:804832-857674 GCF_000143415.4 Selaginella moellendorffii | reverse complement strand
ATATCCGAGATTAATCCTCCAATAATACTCAGTTTCAAATAACACATCATCAAAGAGTGATTCACCACATCCATGACTCCATGAAATCCAACACTACGGACTGAACATAACCAAATGACATCATTAAAGGTAGAATTGACATGCTAACATGAAAAAACTATTTAAGTTTAACGACACGATCCTCCGTAACACCATCCGGTAAAGCAAGCCCATCACTGCTAAATCATCATCGAGCGAAGCAAGTGTCAAACAGTCCTCGACAAAGTCTACAAGCAACCACTAGTCGCAAAGCAACTAACAATCACTCTTTAACTTGCCTTCACAAGAACCAAACACTAAACTCGCGCCATCGAGTCATATATTTGTCCAATATGAACATAATACCCCAGGTATGAGCTAAAGGTTCATGGATAAACACGAACTAAATGACCACTCGAATCCAACTCAACCGTAATAAACTGTTATGATCCGGCGCAGAAAAAACAGAGATCTAGTCGCCCTAAACTATGCTACACCACCTCTTGAGGTTCCTCACCACCCAACCACCCCCGAGCTACCTCAAAAGCTCCATTGTGCCGCCGCTCCACTATGAGCCCTAAGGTAGGTTAAGTCCCTTACCCTAACATGCCTTAATATACCCTTGAGCCTCCCTTTGACCGACATTGACCATGTAGTCAAAGCTGGCGCCTAACAATTCTTCCCCCCCAACAAAGTCCTTGTCCCAAGGACGAGTTGTACCGGTGATCACCCTTTCTGGGGAACCCTGCTCAAGCTCCTGGTCCATCTTCCACAGCCGTATACATCAAGGAGGCATTGGGCCCGTCACTCTGAGATAGTACACCTTTCAACTGGCTGACATAAAATACCGGATGAATTTTCACCCCAGCTGGCAGCCGCACCCGATAAGCCACTTTACCAATGCGCTCCAGCACTTCATATGGACCAGCATATCGATGGGAAAGTTTATCACTCTTCCCTGTTCGTAAAGGCACCAAGGTGTTCCGCCGCTCACTTGACGGAAAGATCACTCACACAAAGACGAGATCACCCACCTTATATTCCCGGAATTGGCGATGCTCATTGGCAAACTTCTTCGCTCTATCTTGAGCTACTTGCAAATCCGTTTGCACACCACCAAAATCTCATCAAGTTCTGTGGCCAAATCAGTCGCCTCGGAATCAAGCTTATCTTGAACGTCCTTACTCAAATGCAATCCCAACTCCACCGCTGTTCGAGGATGCCTTCCAAACATGGCAAAATAAGGACTTAGCTTGGTTCCATTGTGTTGGCTATTGTTGTAAGCAAATTGCACCAACGGAAGATATAAATCCCACTATCCTTGCCTTTGACCAATGCTACAATGTAGCATATCCTCCACCACCTGATTCACACACTCAGTTTGCCCATCCGTCTGAGGATGATCTCCACTTGAGAGTTTCAAAGTCACTTGCATAGCCTTTGCAAAACTTTTCCAAAATCCACTGGTGAACTTTGAATCTTGATCACTAATGATGTCCTCCGGACCAAAGTCAGGAAAAACCTTCTCCAAGTAAACCGCAGCCAAGTCTGAGGCAGTGACAGTCTTCCGAAGAGCCAACAACTGCACATACTTCATCAACCGATCCACTATGACCCATACTTGTTCCTTTTGCCTCTGTGTTCGTGGCAAACAAGTGATGAAGTCCATAGAGATATTACACCAATGGCTCTGAGGAATAGGTAAAGGTTGCAAAAGTCCCCCCGGCTTCTCCTGTGGCACCTTAACCCGCTGACAAATCTCGCATGATTTACAATACTTGAGGATATCAACCTTCATATTCCTCCAATAAAAGTTGCGCTTAATCAACTCATACGTCTTCTTCCCCCCAAAATGACCGGCCTCTGGACGATCATGATAGTGGAATAAAACTTGAGTAATTAACGCATCCACCCGTGGCAAGTGTACACGGCCATTGTAGTAGATAATCCCATCCACCAATGAGAAAGGGGCTTCCATCTGGTCTCGCAAAGAGGCCACCTCAACATCTTGAGCCTGAGCATGCTCAACCAAGTGCCCAAACTCGCTGACCACCTTACTCAAATGATGACAAAATCGTGTTCGTAACATTGTCATATGACGAATACGAGATAAAACATCTGCCACCACATTTGATTTTCCTGGACGATGCTCAATAGGAAACTCCCCAAACTCCATGAGTTTGACCATCTAACGAGCTTGCCTAGTGTTTAACTCCTTCTGTGTGAAAAGATACACAAGTGGTTTGTGATCTGTCAACACCATGAACACTACACCATAAAGATAGTGCTGCCACGTCCGCAAAGCATGAACAATAGAGACTAACTCTTGCTCATATGTGGAATAGCGTTGCTCCGCAGAATTCAAAGTTTGACTCTCATATGCAATAGGCTATCCCTCTTGCATGAGAACTCCTCCCAGTGCATAACCACTCGCATCGCATGTCACCTCGTAAGGTTTCGATGGATCAGCAATGCGAAGCACTGGAGTCTCGCTCAACAATTGTTTCAGCGCCACATAACTCTCCTTTTGTGGCTTCTTCCACTCGAATGGCACATTCTTGCATAACAACCGCGTCAAAGGAATAACCACCTCTGCAAACTTATGTTGGAAACGTCGGTAGTAACTAGCCATACGAAGAAAATTGCGCAACTCGGCCATTATAGTCGGTGTAGGCCAGTTTTCCACCACAGCCACCTTCCTTGGATCTGTCTTGACACCCTCAGATGTCACAATATGGCCTAGATATTCCACCTCCAACTTTGCAAATTCACATTTGCTCTTCTTTGCATAAAGTTTGCTGTCTCGAAGTAAGAAAAGAACTTTGCGCAAATGCACCCTATGCTCCTCCATATTCTTGCTAAAAAAGAGAATATCGTCCAAGAAAATCTCCACAAACTCATGAAGATAACGCCCAAATACCTCCATCATCAACCGAGTAAATGTGGCTGGTGCATTCATCAAACCAAACGGCATAATTGTAAACTCAAAATGTCCGAAGCTTGTGTTGAATGCTGTCTTGGAGATAGATGCATCATCCATTGCAATCTGATGATATCCACTCCTCAGATCAATCTTGGTAAACACTCGTGCTTCACCAAGCTTGTCCAGGATATCATCCACATGTGGCATCGGCATCTTATCCTTCACTGTCTTCTTGTTCAAAGCGCGGTAGTCAATACACATTCGCATTGAACCGTCCTTCTTTTTCACAAGCAAGACCGGAGCACCAAACGGAGACTTACTTGGCCGAATAAATTTAAACTCAAGTAACTCCTTGACTTGTTGTTGAACTTCTTGCTCCTTCACATAACTTAACCAAAATGGATGCCAGTAAATTGACCTCGTCCTCAGCTCCAATGTAATCCCATGCTCCACACCTCATAACGGAGGCAATCCATGAGGAAGTTCAGATGGAAAAACATCAGAAAACTCGTCCAGTACATCCCGTACTGCTGCTTCTCCCCCACACGTGCCTTAGTCCCCCAAGTCACGAACAAACAGCAAGTAACTCGAAAGTGCTTTTCCATTACGACAAGCCTGCTTCAAAGATGTAGCAAAGAGCATAACAACTGGGGGTTGAATGCCCTTGCCAAACCACACATCTTTAACTCCACCATACTCCAGCGAGATACGCTTAATACTCCACTTTATCTCTGGATCCACCTTCACCAACCATGGCATCCCAAGGATGAGATCCACACGATGGATATCCGTGAGATAAAAAGTCTCCACAAGTGTGGTTTTGCCAACCAACACTTCCAGCCCCTCGACACAAGCATCGAAATGCTGAGTAGAGGTAGCTACACCTTCCACTGTGTATGGAAGAACTCCGCGTGTGTTCAGGCCATGCTCCGCAACAAACTTTGCCGAAACAAAGTTGTCATCGCTCCCACTATCCAGTAAAATCCGCACTGGATCGCCACGAAACACGCTCTCCAAATTCTAATTCACGCGTATCCTCGAGCTCCATCTTGTTCCGCACACAGTTGAGTTGACGAGCAACGATCGAAAGTCACTTCCTCCGACCAGAATGGTCGTTCTCCTCATCCTCACGCTGCAAAGTTTACAACTTTTTAGTATCTGACTTACCGTGAGAAGAAGATTGGCCATTCTTCTTGTCCTGCTGGTTGTTCTTCAACTGCAGACAATCAGCCTTGTAGTGTCCAAGTTCGCCACAATGATGACAACCCTGTCTATAATTCTTCACAAAGAACTTCTGCTTCTTGGACCCCTTTGCATCTGAAGTAGTCACCACCGACTTCAACTTGTGATGCTTGTTCCCATCCTTGTGTCCATGGCGATCATCACAATGATTCTCGATAGAAGGACTCCGCGAATGCTTGCGAGACTTGTGCTTGTCATTGTCAAGTCGACGAGCTGCATCAAAGAGCTCCTCCAAACTCTTTGTAGGCTGAGAATGACGCAAGCGTTGCCGCATGCTCTCACTATGTAGGCCATCAATGAAGTAGGACTTGTTCTGATCTGGATCCTTCGTTGGAATACGACTAATCAAGCAAGTAAGCTTCTCAATATAGTCCCCGAGCGTCATTTTCCCTTGCTAGAAATGTCGAAGTTCCGTACAGCATTCTCCACATCGTAATGAGGGGCAAAACGTAAACGAAAAGCAGCCTCAAATTCATCCATGGTAGACACTAGTGGTTTCTTATCCGCAACACAGGACTCCTCAAGCCAATTCCACCATCGAAGACCCGCATCACGCAAAACAATCGGAATAGCCACTAAAGCTTCTGCATCTGGAGTTCCTCTAGTAGCCAAGAACTTCTTCACATTGGCTAGCCAAGCAAAACACTCGTCCACACCACCATCACCGGAAAAAGTTGAAATCTTGAGTCGATCTACCAAAGAAGGCTTACTTGGAGCGTTACCCCGTCCAGCCTCGAGTGCTTCAACACGCCCACGCATGGTATCCATCATGCCATGCATTTCGTCTTGCATCTCTTGCTAATTTTTATTAAGGGCTCGCAGCTCATGAACCATATCTTGAATGGTCCAATTCTCCGCGTCTTCGTCGGCACCATCGTCGGCACCACCATCGACAATAGGATTCCAGTGTTCAGCTTGGTCGGCCATACCAATGTTATGATCCGGCGCAAAAAAACAGAGATCTAGTCGCCCTAGACTATGCTACGCCACCTCTTGAGGTTCCTCACCACCCAACCATCCTTGAGCTACCTCAAAAGCTCCATTGCGACGCCGCGCCCTAGGGTAGGTTAAGTCCCTTACCCTAACATGCCTTAATATACCCTTGAGCCTCCCTTTGACCGATGTTGACCATGTAGTCAAAGTTGGTGCCTAACATAAGATCACCAACTTGTTTAGCTAATAGCTTTGAGCATGCCTTGAAAAGGCTAACTATGCATGATCAACACTTAGTCGAAATTAAGGTGAAGACTATAAGATGGACTCATATCAGTACACAACCTCCTCATAAACAAAGCTATAGTATAGGTACTAACATATCAACTTCAAACAACTAAGTTGGACATCACCATCCTTATCCAAGGTGCAAAGCTACCAAGACTAAGTCAAGATCAGTGAAAACTCACTACCTTCATAGAGTATAACGAAATGCAAGATGCAACCTGCCACCAAGTAGAACACTATAAAAGAAAGGCACAAATGTCACCCTTCTTAGAAAAGCACAGCAGGCACTTTTTTCCACCAATTCCAAACTCTATTTAACACAATTGTTTTAGCCCCAAAAGTCAACATCCCTTTTAGGCGCATCATACAAACTACCTACTAAGATCTAAGCCAACTGAAGTCAACTCTAACCCCTTCACTAGTTTGTATCGGCTTATGAAAATGGAAAGGTTTTCGGGCAAAGTGATCAATAAATCAGCCATTGGAAAAGTTTAAGAAAATTTGTGGAAAATTTTTCATCCTAGAAAAAGAATGACTCTCTGTCTAGAAATACAAACTTTCAAGACTCAACCAACTTTCTTCTACTAACAACTTCACATAAGTTCACCTCAACACAAATTCTCAAGACCCATAGTATGCTTAAGCATTGAACGTCTTGCCTATATTTCCAATATCCAACACCGACATCCGCAAAATGCAATGAACATCTAAAGTTTGATCACGAAAACCACATTTTCGGATATCTATATTGGACTAACACTCTTCTTCAATCACCTTCAAGATATAATGTGAAACCCAAACACTAACAAGAAAAATAACATGAAAAATTAAGCTCCAAGGAAAAACTCCTCATCACTTGAATCAATAATCCCACTTCCACTAACACAAATGTTAGTGATGTTAATGCCTCAACTACACACTTTCTCCATCTAACAATCTACTCCAAGTGCTAATAGATCAACCGACAAGCTACAGCAAGTGAGTGCTATAACTTTTTCCAACACCTCAATAGGCAGACCCTCAAGGAAACAAGGTACTAACATAAGTTTAGCACATCATAAATCATTATTGAGAATTCAGTCAAAGCTACTACAATGTTACTATATGCAAGTAGATTAGCTTCACTATCAACCACTTTGGGGTTGATCATTATTTAACCAAGTAACTTCATAAACACATTGCTCATTATCACATGGATATGATATAAAATCACAATGACTTGATCATCAATTGAGCAACACCATGAGCAATGCTATTGTCACTACTACAAAGGTTTATGTGAGTATCAAGTGTCAACTTGACTCGACAAAATGCAACATAAATGCCACACCCCACAGATAGAGATTTATAACACTTAACACCACTAACTTTTGTTCACAACACGAACAAGCTCATACCACTCTTTTTTTGACCAAACTTAAAACTAATCCAACACCAAACTACTCAAGGAGCAATAGCAAGGTTTCCCGGAAAAGAATTGAGCATTATAACCCAAGTCTTCCAATAGCGAGCCTAGACAAAATGGTTTAGCGCTTCACTGCTATCCATCCCACGACTCACCATTTGCAAAACTATCATTTCCAACATACATCAGGGTAGGGACTCTTGATTGCATATTGTGAACACGAGCAATGAGTCACACTTCGTTGCAAATCATCTCTCCAAGAGGAGAAATGATTTATGTGTTTGATCCTTTGTCCTTGATGACTTTCTTTTTGGTCTCTACTTTGACCAAACTTCAAACTTGCTTTTGCACTGCCTTCAGTCTAATCCAAGAAAAGTTTATGAGAGAGCACGGCAATGACTACGTAAACCAATAGATTAATCCCTACAGTCTTGGTTGATTCACTTGTAATCATGCCTAGGAAGGATTCACTAGTGCCATGCTAAATAGCTATGGACTAGCCTATTTGCCACTCATAGCAAACCTAGGGGAAGTTTACTTTCACCCATAGTATATGGAACAACTCATGGAACCACCGATAAGCTAACATTAATCCTGCCAGCTCAAAGTGTAACCTTGAGTTGCTAATGTGCCTCACTCACGAGCCCAAGCGAAAACTCGTGCAAAATGGTACACCTCAAATCCATCCTATGAGCCCAAGAGCAAGCTCACATCATAAGGTACAACAAGGTAACAAAAATCCATACCCAAGGAACAATTGCGAAGTCTTAACACCCAAATATGTACCCACTCAGATCATCATTTTTATCCCTGCGTATGCAACGAGACTAGTTGCCCAATCTCATTGGATAGTACTTGTCGAGACTCATCTTCTGATACCAAATGTAGCACACGTGGTTTTTACCCTTTATCCTATGGTGATTTACCATAGGATAACCACGAAGCAGAACCCTCTATGTGCCACGTGTTGCATGCTATATGTCACAAGCCATGTGTCCAAAGGACAATGGTGTGGAACCCGAGTTTCTGGGCCTTAATCCACTGAACGAAGAAACGGTACCAAACTCCCAAGCATGGAGCCAAGGAGTAATGGCACTGGGACATGGAACGACTCTCGAGCATATATCCTAAAGAGCGAAGAGATAGGAGCATGGAGTGACTTGGAACAGTCCTAGAGCATCTAGCATCCCAATGCTAGAACTAACATGCAAAATAATGCTAAACGAAGTTTGGTGCTATTTTAGCATACCGGTGGCCTAACACGAGGATATGGGTACTCCACCAATTAGTATGATGTGGAGCTTGGGCTTAGACCCAAGCCGAACGCAAAACAAAGACAGGCATGCAAGCGGGAGCTAAACTATGCCTTAGGTTAGTCAACCATACCCAACCTACCCACTATCCTTACTATACATTTGGAACCCCCCCCCCCTTGAGGAACACATGCTTTGGGCTTTCATCCTAAACCTCCTTTAATATCAAGAGTTAGTCTTTGGGACAAGTGTGAAATTTATTAAATATGGAATGTCTTTAGATTGGACATGGGATGAACACCATTGTGTTTAGGACAATCTTTACATTCAGTAGATATGCCAAATGAGTAAATCTAGACACTTTTTATAAATAGCATTTGGGACCGAAATGAAACTAACACAAAGGGCATGATAGCGAGGGTATTTAGCAAACATGGTAAGCTATCATCCAGCGATATTGAGGGATTAATCTCAATATACAAGAGTTCTTGTCAAGCTAGTGCAAGATAGAGCAAAAAAGAATTAACAGCCAAGCCAAGTATGCTCAGTTAGAAACACATAGGAGTTCCTACCTTATGTCCATTTAGTTAAATACAGATGCTAAACCCAGTTTACTAACACTTGAACAAAAGGGATTGATAAAGGGTCCAGCAGTACTAACCTCCTGCCGTTGTGGCAGTAAAGAAAGAGTGTCCGTAAGGACTAACCGACAAGCAACTTTCAATACCTGAAGTCACATTTGCGACACTTTTTATAATTAAGTATAAATGCTTAGCCTAGTTTACTAAGAGGGGTTGAAAAAAGAACCAACAAACTGATGTCCTACTATCGTGACAGTAAGGAAAGAATATATGAAAAGATTCGCCAACACAAGTAACTTTCAATATATACATAGTCATATTTGCTATAATACCTTGTTTTCCAATTGGTTAAGGGTTTTGGGATACTTAAGAGTTTGAATAATATTTGAACTTAATTACCTCTTGGGAAGTTTAAATTCAAGAGCTTACAACTAAATTGCATTATCTATAAATTTATTAATACTTCATGTAGTTGTCCTTTTTAATGTCCCTTTAGATCTTAGTCCATCAACATAAGAACTCTAAGATAATTTGAGTCTATCAACACAATAACCCAAACTGTCTTTTTTGTCCTTTCTAAGGAAAAGGGATAATATGAGATCCAAATTTACAATTACAATGCTGTATATTATTATTAATATAGTGAGATTTTAATAATTGTAAAATTGGTTTTAATTAAAACCACTTGCTCTTGTATATAAGCTAGAGTTTTTGGGTTAATAAAACATATATATTTCTATTATAAAAGCAATAATATTAGTTAAATGGTAAATAAAAATTGTGTATTCCTGTGATATTACAATTTTAAACATTTATCTTGGAAATAAATCTTACATAATGCCTTTTAACATAATTTTCATTAAATTATTTAATTCCTCTATTTGTTCTTTTTATTTAGACTAACAAAATAAAAATATTTCCTTTTCTTGTTGGCAGTGTAACTAAGTTAAATAAGAGTAATTAATTTACACAATGGATGGAAACTCTTCTACTGATTCCCAAGGAAAGCGTTGTTTGGTCCTGTCTTCTTGAAGTCATCCCATCCACGAACCCACGGCTGGCCGGGCTTGGCACGAGTCTCCACGGCCGCATGGTTCTCCAAGTTGCCACTGATTTGCTTCTGGATACACGCAAACACCTGGAAAGAAATTCCAATCCTAGAACTTTAGGACAAACACCCATCGTCTCTCGTCTTCCTCCATACCGGATTAGCAGTGATGGATTCTGGCACCTCGGCTTGCCCTGTGAGCCATTTCCATAGATCGGGGTTTTCCTGGAAGATCGATCTATTTGAGAACCCCATGGAACATAGATCAAAATCTCACCAGATCGAGGACTTGGATCAACGATTCCAAGTGCTTGTCGTCCAGCTGATGGATGTTTTCTTGCGTCCATTTCCCCAGCACCAGATCGAGCTCCAGGAATCCCCGCTGCTTGCTCCGGTAGAGCAATCTATAGAGAAATTTCTGTGAGGAACGCGCAAATGAGGAAGAATTGGCATTGGAATCGATCGAACCTGTTGACAAGCTGCCGCCTTTCCTCCTCGTCGATCGTCGAGAATGCCCTGCTCCTGCTGCTGATGGGGTTCTTTAGGCGCGCGATCGATCGCCAGGCGCTTCGGATCGCCATAGCCATGCCCTAAAGCTCTGATCTTTGCGAACAAATATTTAGGGTTCTAATAAAGGAGTTCTTCGCGGATCCGGTATGGCGCGAACGCTGGGCGCCGCTGGATCCGACACGGCGGGATGGTTCCTCAGCTTCTCATCGCCCGCGACGATCGTTCGCCTGCGCGAGGGCGGGGCGTACGCCGGAAGATCGAGCATCGAGGAGCTCCAGTCCAGCCTCACGGAAGCGGAGAGCGCCCGTGAAATGTAGGCCTTGTTCTTTGCTTCTCTGGGCTTGATCGCGTCTCTCGCAGGGTGCTCGATGACGACATTGTCAATTCGGTGGAAGAATTTTGCTTCCAGGACGAATTTAACCCCGTTTCCTTGTTCCAGCTACCGCTCGAGTGTGCTGGAGCTTCCTTGCAAGAAACGATCTGGCTCCGGGGTAAGACCGATGATGGCCTTCGTCCAGTGGGAACGCCAGTGAATGCCTGGAGTGTGGAGTTTGGTCCGGAAGGGGCACAGATCTACGTGAGGAATGAGCAAAAAAGATGGTATGGTTTCCAAGTTTCCTTCGTTCTCGTAAGGAAGCTGAGGAAACTTCATTCATTTTTGCCAGGATCAAGCTGGGAAAGCAGGCAAAGGCTTACGAAGTGGAGTTTCTAAGCGTTTTTGTTCTGCTTAGTCTGCTGGAGTTCGCGAGGAAGCATTTATATGCTTCCGAGACAACCATTTGGAACCATTTGCGTTCCCTCTACAGGTACTTGCAGCAGCGCTTTTCTTGGGCATTCATGTACCATTTTCTGTTTGCAGCTACCATGACAGCATTCCGACTCAAGATGAGGTGTTGGAGAATCTTTACGTCTTGAGGAAACTTGTAACTCTTGATACGGAGCTGGGAGCTTCGGACTATATCCAAAGCTTGCTGAGAAAGAGGAGGAGGTCGTATGACGAAGGAAGTTCTAGCAAGAGGCCGAGATATGAATCCGAGGAGGAGGTGGACGGCGACGACGGCGTTGGGGAGTCTGTTTGTGCCATATGCGATGATGGTGGTGATTTGCTATGGTAAGCCATTTTTCAGGCATTATACGGAAATCATGTGCCTTGTAACGCAGCTGTGATGGTCCGTGCCTACGATCGTTCCATGGATTCAAAACAGAAGGCGTCTCTTGCAAGACCTTGTGCCTGTCAGAGGCAGAAGTTAAGGTTCGTCGTTGGTACTAGACATTATCAGGACTCTATTTCTTTGCTACCAGCACATGGCAAAGTTCTTTTGTAAGAACTGCGAGCTCAACCAGCACCAGTGCTTCGCTTGTGGAAAACTTGGAGCATCAAGCGGTCCCTTACAAGAGGTATGTTTTCTGGTTTGAGTAGTGGACTCTTATTCGATGTTTCTGTGCAGGTTTTCTTGTGTGACGTTGCTCTCTGCGGGAAGTTTTACCATCTTCCTTGCGTGTCCAAGTTATTGGGGGACACAGCTGCCAGAACTGGATTTACGTGCCCTCTTCACAACTGCTTCAAGTGCCACCAGAGAGAAAAGGAAGAAGAATCGCTGTGGCTGTATCCGTGTAGGCGCTGTCCACGAGCCTGGCATGAAGCTTGTTCTGGGTAAGCCGAACCGTTGTTACAATCGCATTGCCTTAACTGCGTTGCCAGTGTAAGCTTTGCAGATGACGACGAGGATCGAAGGGGATGGTTCATAAATCAAACAAGATTTCTGTATTGCATGTAAGCTCTCTTTTGTTTTAATACATTGATTATAGTTCACTTGTTTCAGGAACCACGTAGTGATGCCCGATTTGAGAACACCAAGAAGGGATCACATAAAGTTTCCGGAGATACCATCGAAAGAGCGTGGGAACAAGGCTGCAATTAATCTGCAGAGCTCTAAAAGCGTTCAAATTTTGGAGCAACGACAAGGAAACAACATTCTCCGTTCTGACACGCCCGCCGTCTTCTCCCAGAAGGAGGTGGAAGACACGTAAGTAGTATTTGCTCTTTCGTTCCACTTAGCGTTTTCTTCTTTCCAGTGTTTCAAAGGTTATGTCGAGCTGCAAGCTGACATTTGAAAGCATTACCGCACAATTGACAGCTCCAAGCACTGCCAGGCCAAATTCGAACAGGAATCGTCATTTGAACAGGATACACTCGTTGCTGAATGTAGATGATTCCATGTCAACTCTTGGCTGTCCGCTTACTTTCGATTTTTGTAGGCTTTTCAAAAGGCATCTACGTTCGTCCAATGCGGCGGCAGTATTGAGAAAGCTCAACTCATCTTCTCGCCGAAGGACTTGAAGCTGCTTGAGAGCGCCAGAGTAAGATTACCCATGGTTATTATCAAGACCAATGTGGGAAATTTCAGGACGCATTGCGAGTTTACTTGTCGCCTATGCTGTTTGGAATGCGCTATAGTTCCTTTGGGCGGCATTTCACGCGTACTTATAAGTTACAATCGGTGAGTTCGATGGACAAAGCAAGGCAGACCTTTTCTAACATATTATCTGCTTGTAGATTGTCGACCAGCTCAGCTATTACGTGAATCCAGGAGATATGGTACGTTTTTTCTTAATTGTTCGTATTGTTATGCCGACTCGTTCAGATTCAAAGGTGGTGGACCTTTGCTG
The DNA here is from genome assembly GCF_000143415.4 of Selaginella moellendorffii. Lineage (NCBI taxonomy): Eukaryota > Viridiplantae > Streptophyta > Lycopodiopsida > Selaginellales > Selaginellaceae > Selaginella > Selaginella moellendorffii. The sequence continues at coordinate 844,803 of NW_003314292.1, read as the reverse complement.
TGGATCGAACGAGTTTTCACGGCTAATGTCTGACAAGCTGACGGCCATGAAGAAAGATTGCAGATTCAAAAACTTCGACTTTATACAGCCGAGTGTGAGTAATGTTTTTCCCTGCTGGATCAATGCTGACATCATGTTTTAGGATACGTTCCATTTCGAGCGGAAAGACTACATGGAAATCCAACCAGAAGAACTTTGTTCCAGTGATAAACTGGTGAGTATACTGTTGTGTTGTACATTCACTTGATACTATTGTGTATTGTGGAATGCAGATTATGGGTTTGAATCCTCCTTTTGGATTCAGGGCTCAACTTGCCAGCAAGTTTGTGGAGCATTGCGTGAAGTTCCAACCCAAGATTATAGTGCTGATTGCACCAGAAGAGACAAGAAGGTCCTGCGAACTTTTCTTTTCTTTTTTATGTGTAAAGCTCATAACCGGTTGCAGACCGGATGGACGCTACTACGAATTGACATGGGAAGACAAGGATCTGCTGAGAGGGGACGTATGTATGCTATTCTTTATCTTTCTAAATAAACCGTCTTGTTTTCCTTGTGCAGGCATTCTACTTGCCTGGATCGGTGGATGCTGAAGGAAAGACGATAAAGCAGGAGAACAATGTCCCTCCGGTTTTGTATCTATGGAGCCGGGTGGATTTTGCTGAGGCTCACAGAAAGATAGCCAGGAGGCATGGCCATCTTCGACGTAGTTCAGGTAGATGACTTGCGACAGCTCTCTTCCTTTTGACAGTGATTAACATTTTTTGATGGGAAATTCATATAGCTTTGGATGCAAAGAGTGCTGCTAACATTGATGTGGGAGGTTAAGGTACTTCAAGTTCGTCGTTTGACGTTCTTTGTTCGGAACTGGACGGTTCCGAGCTTGGAATCTCATGTAAAAGGTAAGAAGAGAGCGTAAATTGTCACTGGCAAATTCCCCGGTCAACAGCAAGCAAGCTTTGACGTCACCTGGAAAGCGGACGAGACTCGACTTCCAGGTGAAGCTTCCAGTAGAGAACCACCGGACTATGATCAAGAGGCTCCAGCATCCACATCCTCGTCATCCTCGTCATCCTCGTCCGCCAGTTTTCCAGGTTTCAGATTCATCCTATCGCCATGGTGGAGCACTCAAAGGTATACGACAGTTGGAGGTGACCACTGATTCAAGGTAAAGCTTTTTCTATTTCCTCAAGTTGGGAGTGATCTCTAGCGGCTTGTGTTGCTCTTTCCAGATCGTTGTGAAGTTTACATGCACCGAGAAGACCACCCAATGCTAACGAGCAGGGCAGCGGCGGGATCTGATGGAACAAGTCATGAGCATCCTGGAGCTGTCCCGCTCGACCGAGAAGATCGATCATGGGACTGTAGTGCTCAGCGGCAGGATTTAAGTTGTAGGCACTGCTCATGGAGGCGAAGTACTGCCAGGCCTGGTGGAGAAGTCCGGCTCGGCTGCAAGCTGCTAGAACAGTGGACAGTGAGAACTCGTTTGGACGGAATCCTTCCTGCTCCATCTCTCGGAAGATCTTGATCGCTTCTCGGCCGTGACCTGCGTGACAGTGCGCGGCAACCATCGCCGTCCAGGTAACTATATCTTTCTCCGGCATGGTCTTGAAGTGGTTTCTCGCTGCTTCCAGGTTTCCATGGCTTGCGAGCGCTGCTAAGATGGTGTTCCACGATGCGGTGTTTCGCTCCAACATCGTCGTGCTGTGGAAGAGCGTCAGCGCTTGCTCCAGCCGAGAGTTTTGAGCGAAGCCCACCAGCATCGCATTGCACGAGACTGTATCCAAGTAAGGCATCTGCTCGAAGATCTTTTCTGACTCCTTGATGTAACCGAGCAGGGCATAAGCTCCGATGAGAATCGTGAAAGTCACTCCAGTTCTCTCGGGCATTCTCTCGTAGGCACAGGCCGCTTGCTCAATCTCTCCCGCCTGGACGAATCCTCGCAACAGTGTGTTCCAAGACACTACGTTTCTGTAAAGCATCCGATCAAACAGGCTCTTTGCCCGAGCGAAACGCTCCTCGTGCACGTAAGCTCCCAACATCGTGTTAAATGAGACTATGTCATACTCGGGCATCTTTTCAAAGAGATCCTCTGTTTGAGCCAGATTCCCGGTCCCGGCATATGCCGAGAGCATCACGTTGTACGACACCATGTCCCTGTGCGGCATTGTATCGTACATCTCCTTGGCCTCGGGAATATGCTCGTTCTCGGCGTAGACTTTGACTATGGCAGTCCAGGCGACGACGTTCCTCCGCGGCATCTTGTCAAAGAGAATCTTGGAGTTAAGAAGATCCCCTCTCTCGGAATATGCGGCCATCATGATGGTCCACGAGAAGGCGTTCCTATCGGGCATGGAATCAAAGAGGATCTTTGCCTGCTCGAGATGTCCATGCCGGGTATATGCCTGGAGCATGGTCGTCCACGAGACGACCGTCTTGTGTGGCGTGAGATCGAACACACGCTTGGCCTCCTCCACATGCCCATTCTGGGCATATGCCGCGACGAGGATATTCCACGAGAAGATATTCGGGGGATTCAAGGTATCGAAGACGGCCCTCGCGCGTACGGGGCTGCCCAGCTTGCCGTACATCTCCACCAGGAGATTCGCGAGGTAAACGTTCTGGCGGTGCTGTTCGCTGGCGAGGATTCGCGTGTGGATCGCAAGCGCGTCGCGGGGATTGCCGCAGGATCTCACGATTGACGCGAGATCCTCGATCGCGTCCTGGCCACCAGGTCGCGGGATCGCTCCCTCCAGGTTTAATGTCGTGCCCATTTTGCTCTCGCGCCAAGAAAGCAATTTAAACTTTCCGACAATTCTATAGCATATGCCATAGTCCGGTTAGATTGAATTAGTAAAGACAATTAGATGCTAAGTAAAACGAGGACAATCCCCAGTACGTTCCAGGGACTCGTGACAGGCATAAAACTTCCCCCACTGTGAAGCGGACCAGGTACGAGAGCCCCAGCTGCCAAAAAAGCTGGATTAATCTCATTTTCACTAGGAAAAGAGTAATTAGCACTAAACTAATGCAGAATTATTCCATTATTAGCAGTTATAGACAGACAATGTCATTGTAGACCCAGGCCAGTGTAAGCAAAGCACAGTCCAAACGAGTAGTCCACACGGCAAGCGACAAAGCAAAGCAGAACAAAGCAGAGCAAAGGAAGGAGAGAGAGAGAGAGAGAGAGAGGGTCTCACTTCTAAAGTCCATCCTTTGATTCAATCCATTCTCTCCAAGCAAAGTTCTATCCAAACTATAGTACAAATCTCACCTGGCGTTGGAGCAAGCGCCGGCGCAACGGCATCTGAAGCAGCCAGAGCTACACAAGAAAAAGAAAAAAAACCAAAGAAAAAAGCAGTTTAGTGCCACTAAGCAAACCGATTAGCTACAAACAAACCTTTGCAGCGCTCCGCGGTGAGCCGGGCGTCGCCACAGAGCGACGGGAGCTGGAGGGGCTGGGTTCGATTCATGGCGCGCGCGAGCTGGTCGAGGAACACGCACAGGCAGCGCGGTGGCTCTTTTTGCGTGGAGTTTGCGACGGCGGAGCAGCAGCGCGCGGATGGCTCCCTGCTTTGTTGCTCGAGGAAAGCAAAGCATGGCATCAACACAGATCCGGCATCGCTGCTGCCGCACTTGGCTGGCTCGCGCTGCGCGGCCGTCGGATGGAGGAGATCCAACGCCAGCAAGAGCGCCACCACCAGCATTCCTCTCCTAGGCACTTACAAGCACCAACTTGGTGCCGCCAAGTTTGATAGAAAAATACCTTGAGCTCTTTTTCCTTTTACTTTTTTTTTTTTCTTGGGCGCTCCAAACAAAACAGTGGTGCATGGGGAGGTTTCTAAAAAAGAAGAATTTCAAAAAAATTACAAACAAAATGTTTGAAAGAAATTGCAAAATATTCTCGCTCCTTCAACCATGCCAACCATGGAAGAACTACAAAATCTCTGAAAAGCAATCTCGGGAAGCAGCGATTTGTACATTGAAACAACCTCCTCCGCAAATCATCACCGGCCTTACGTTGGTCGTATAATCATCAACTAGAAGAACAAAAAAGAAAAAACGAGAGAACCGTAGTTATGCTGACGCCGTCTGGAATATTCTGGCAACAGTCACGGCGGCGACCGGGCTGACGGCCACGACTTGCAGGGCGGTGACGGGCAGACGGGCGACGGCGTCGGGGGAACAGATCGATGCCTGGGAATATTCTGTCTCGTTCTTGTTCTTCGTGGTATCCTCGGCTTCTCCAGCGCTGGATCCACATACTTGATTGGACCGCTCTTGACCGGCGTTCTCGGCCGCGGTGGCGGGTCGACCATGTAGTAGTCCTCCTCCTCGATGCGCATTTCGCGATCGCTCAGCAGAGATCTCATCCTCGGGCGTCGAATCGCCTGCAAGGACTCGATCGATTCAATTCATTGCACTCCAAGAAAGAGGCAGAGGTTTTTACCTTCGAGGAGAATTGGATTCCCGAGCTTGGATCTGCCAAGGAAGGAGATCGCGCTTGAGCAGCAGCAAAACTTTTCGAGAAAGTAATCGCGATGAGCAGCATCGTCGACACCAGCAAAAGTCTTGTTCGATGCATCGTCTGGATCGGAAGAAACGCAGAGCTCCGGAAGATCGAGACTGGATGGACAGAAGAACAAAACTATAGAGAGAAAGAAAGCTACTTGAGGAAGAAGCGAAGAACACAAACAAGAACAAGGAGAAGAGGACGAAGACAAGTTTCAATCTGGCCGGATGGGGATGTGGAGAGGGCTTTTTGACGAGCTCGAAACGAGGAAACTCTACTCAAACAATGCAAGACAAGCGCTCCAAGATCCACTGCCTTGGACGACGCACACGCAGAGCTGCAAAATTCATATAGAAAAAACGAAGAACAAAAAAAAAACCACGATAGAGTCAATCAATCCGGCTGCTGCTCACGGGCCGAATCGATTAAAAAAAACTCTCGCTTGACACAAGCGTCCAAGCGGCGCCACAGCGCAGCAATGCATTGAACTCTCTCTCCATGGCGAAAAATATCAAATCACTCACCAAAAGCTCTCAAGGTTTTCGATATCTTCGCGAGGGTCACATCCAAATGCTCACAACAACAAGAACACTGGAGAAGCCTCTCTCGATCGTTTCCTGGTCGTCGTCTACACCATTTTTCTCTCTTGCGCTGTTATTTTACTATTTCTTTTGCCTTCTTTCTCACTGATGAATGAAATGATGAATTCAAAGCAAAAGAATATTGATAAAATACCTATCCTAAAAAACAGCTCAAACACTTTGAACAGAAGCCACAGCTAGAGGGGACAAAAGAATCCAAATTGCCAGACCTCTACCCTTTATATACCATTTTAAAACACCAAGCGTATCGCATAAACATACGGTGTTGTTATAGCCGGGTTTAGCGTAATCAACCCCGTGTCGTGTGAGGCATCAACTTCGTATCAATGCCAAGAAATCCCAGCGATGTGAAGAGGTTTTGACACTCCTGCAAATGCCCAGTCGCGGCATTCACCGTACGCGCCAGTGGCGGTGCCGTACCTCTGGGTTTTAGGGCAAAGCAACGTTGCGATCAATCATTGATGTCAAGGTAAAAATCAAAAGAGTGTTTTAAATTTTGCGTTGTCAAGCTTATCTAGGTCTATCTCCACGAAACTTGGGACTTTAAGGTAATGTTTATCTGGATCATTTCGTGCGAAATTTTAGCTCATTTACCGCGGGTCTGGGCCGTTGGATAAAGGGCACTCGATATATGAGCCAATCCAACGGTAAGGGTTGCGAATTTATTTTATTTTGTGCTTCTTCTTCCACCCGGGAGAGGGCGAGGCGGGCGATCGTTGCGCCAAGGTGAGATGGTTTCAAGCGATTCAATGCGAGATCAGCGCCAGGAGCTGGTGGTTGTCTACTATGTCACGGGCCATGGATTCGGCCACGCGACGCGCGTTGTCGAGGTGAGATCTCGTGCGAAATTAGGCTGGGAATGGCGATCCGGGAAGAACCCTAGCTACATCACGCGCTTCTTGCTGATATTTCCAGGTCGCCAGGCATCTGGTAGCTGCTGGACATGTCGTTTACATAGTTTCTGGCGCTCCGGATTTCGTGTTTAAGCGCGAGATTCCATCTCCCAAGCTTCACGTTCGCAAGGTAAGCGATCTTGCGGCTCCTGGAATTGGATCTCTATTTTTTCTAGCGACTGAGAATTCTCGTACAGGTGCTTCTAGACTGTGGAGCTGTGCAATCGGATGCCTTGACAGTGGATCGCCAGGCTTCTTTGGAACAGGTGATACAGATTAAAAAAAATTCTTATTTTACCAATGCTAAACTGTTAAAACCTTTTTTTTTCAGTATTCCGAGACAGCAGTATTACCACGAGCATCAATTCTGGAAACTGAGTCTCGATGGCTTCGTTCCATCAATGCAAATCTTGTGGTAACTTGTGATCTTTTTTCTCTCGTATGGTTGTTTCTAAAGGAAAACTTATGTTAGGTTTCGGATATTGTTCCGGTGGCATGTCGAGCTGCGACAGAAGCTGATATTCCTTCGATTTGTGTTAGCAACTTCAGGTCTGCGTGGCTGACCAATCTTTGGATTGAAACTTACGTTGATTTCTCAGCTGGGACTTTATATATGCCGACTATGTCACGGCTGCTGGCCATGCGCATCAGTCGATCATTTGGCAGGTAAAGAAATGTTGCTGTGTTTAGACGCTTATTGCTTGGTCATTGCAGATAGCGGAAGACTACTCTCAAGCGTTGTTTTTGGTACGCTTGCCTGGCTACTGTCCTAGTAAGTAAAGCTGCTCTTCGTAGTTCCCTTTTGTGAGACCAAGTGTTTGCAACAGTGCCAGCGTTTCGTGATGTCGTGGATGTTCCTTTAGTTGTTCGAGAAGTGCGGAAGAGTAGAGAGCAGGTCTTTGTGCCCGTTTTGATTGGATTTTGCACGTACTATAGCGTGTTTTATTTTGCAGGTTCGCAAGGAGTTCGGCATTCCAGATGACAAAAAGATTGTTGTCTTCAACTTTGGTGGCCAGGTATGTCCAGAAAGTGGCATCGACACAATTTGTGATATAACCTTCCTTGCAGCTCGCTAATTGGTCCTTAAAAGAGGAATTTTTACCTGCGGGCTGGGTATGCTTGGTCTGTGGTGCTTCCCCGGACCAGTCGCTCCCTCCAAATTTTATTGGCCCTGGACGTGATGCATATACTCCAGATCTTATTGCAGCAAGCGATTGCATGCTTGGTATGTTTATCAAATCATGTGCGTGTCCTCAGATTTTTTTTTCAGGCAAGATTGGCTATGGAACTGTGAGTGAAGCCTTGGGATACAAAGTTCCTTTCGTATTTATCAGACGTGATTACTTTAACGAAGAACCATTTTTGAGAAATATGCTAGAGGTAACTTTGATGGCATTTTTAGGAAACTTCCAACTTACAAATGAATGACAGTCCTACCGATGTGGAGTAGAAATGATCCGAAGAGATTTTTTAAGTGGACAATGGGAACCATATCTTCAACGGGCGTTGCAGATGAAGCCTTGCTACGATCTTCCTTTGAACGGTGGCGAGGTGACGTGAATGAATCACTTTAAAGAATAGTCCGATCACTATAGTTGTTTTCCTGCAGACGGTTGCGAGAATACTAGAGGGTGCTGCTAGGGGTGATATTGCCGCCGTAAGAAAGGTAATGTTAAGGCACTAAACAGTGTAAGACTGATTCTTTCTTCATTCACCTAGGAAAGTGGAGCACGCAGGCTTCGTGATGCCATTGTCTTTGGATATCAAATTCAAAGAGTTCCTGGTAGGGAGGTTACAATTCCTGATTGGTACACTCAAAGTCAAAGTGAGAGCCAATTGGGCCTTCTGAATGGTTTGAATCCTGGTGTACCGGGAAATCTTCTTAATCACACTGTCACTGACATGTAAGTCTCTTATTTCAAGAAGTTTGTATTCTAAACGCTCTTGTTTCAGAGAGGTGGAAGAGTTTGAGATTTTGCACGGGGATCTGCAAGGATTATCAGATACAGCTCTTTTCCTTAAAAGTCTCGCAAGGCTGAAAGACGATGTAAACTCACCGCTTCGAGAACGTGTAGCTGCTGCCGGCATATTTTCTTGGGAGGTAAGAAGCTGAATGTAGATGCAGACCAGGGTCTTAACTTTGCTATATTTTACAGGAAGAAATATTTGTAGCAAGAGCTCCTGGTCGTTTGGATGTTATGGGTGGAATCGCGGATTACTCTGGCAGCCTCGTGCTACAAGTATGGTTAACTCCTGTGTCACAACAACTTTGAACTAACATCATGCATTTCAGATGCCTATTAGAGAAGCTTGTCACGTTGCTGTTCAAAGAAATTCTTCTGCGAAGCAGCGGGTGTGGAAGCACATATCTGCCCGACAAGTTCCTGGCTGTAAGCCAGTCATGCAAATTGTGCGTAAGAATTTTTCTTTTCTGGATTTTTACGAATTGAATTTTGCAGGTATCTCTTGGATCTGAGGCGTCTAACAGGGCTCCAACTTTTGATATGGACCTATCCGACTTTTTTGATGCGCAAGGAGAACCTATTAGCTACGAAGAAGCTCGCAGATACTTCTCTAACGACTCGTCACAAAGGTCGAGCAAGTAGTACCAACTAGAATCAAGTTTGCATTTTGTAACGCGCGTTTCCTCTGGCAGCTGGGCCGCTTATGTCGCAGGGACCATTTTGGTGTTGATACGAGAACTAGGATTCAAGTGTGAAGACTGCATTAGCATTTTGGTAAGTCACGTTACACAGTGACGACAAAGTGTAGTTTCTAACGTCTGGAATGCAGGTATCCTCAGCTGTTCCCGAAGGCAAAGGTGTGTCCTCGTCAGCAGCTGTCGAGGTTGCTTCAATGTCAGCAATAGCCGCGGCATATGGTAAGTTGCCAGCTTTCGATTCCAACACACAAATATTGAGTTTTGTTTGCACGTCCTCAGGTCTTGAAATTGAGCCAAGGCAGCTGGCAATTCTTTGTCAGAAGGTAGGCATACAAGTCTTGTTTACAGCTTAGTGAAACCTTGTGCAGGTAGAGAATCTCATTGTTGGTGCCCCTTGCGGAGTCATGGACCAGATGACCTCAGCTTGTGGGGAGGCGTACAAACTTCTCGCAATGGTGTGCCAGGTACTCTCTATAAATCTATCTATTGGTGCGCACCAATTAACATTTCGATGGATAAAACAGCCAGCAGAGGTGAAAGAACACGTGAACATTCCCACGGACGTTAAGTTCTGGGGGCTTGATTCGGGCATAAAGCACAGGTGAGATCTTCAAACTCGAGTCCCGGCAATGATGCTAACGTTGTTTTCTTTCTCGCTTTGTCTCTAGCGTTGGGGGAGCCGATTACGGATCCGTTAGAGTTGGAGCGTTCATGGGCCGCCAGATGATTGCGCAGCTAGCAGCCGAGAAACTCTCAGAGAAACAGGACAACGGAAATGGTTTTGACGAAGTCGACGAGGTGGAAACGGAACAGCTTCTGGACGAAAAGAATCTGTCATATCTGTGCAACCTGACGACAGAAAGGTACCAACATCCATGATTTTTCTTTGCCAACTTAACGCCAACTTAACGCGACTGTTTAACCGCAGATACGAAGCCTCGTACGCCAACATGCTCCCCGAGACAATCGAAGGGAAGAAATTCCTGGACAAGTATGGCAGTCACAAAGATTCGGTGACAACAATTCTTCCGCAAGTCTCGTACCCTGTCAAATCACCCACGGCCCATCCAATCTATGAAAACAGCCGTGTGGAGGTAAACACACCATCTCTTCCTTTCTTTTAGCTTCTCATTCCAACAAATATTTCTTCTTCCTTTCAGGCATTTGCTCTTCTGCTGGAAGCTGCCGGAGATACCACTAAACAACTCTACTTGTTAGGCCAACTAATGTATCAGGTAAGTGTAACTTTGGTTTACCAGCCATGTTAACTTTGGATTGGCAGGCACACTTGAGCTACACGAAATGTGGTCTAGGCTCCACTGGCACAGACCGGCTTGTGGCTCTGGTAAAACACATGCAAAGACACAGCACGTCGGAGAACACATGCTTGTTTGGTGCCAAGATCTCCGGCGGTGGATGCGGTGGAACCGTTTGTGTCGTGAGCACACCCGGAGTGGACGCTACAAAGCAAATCCTCGAGGTAAGTTCACACGTCACTTGGTCCCTCGAATCGTAGAGATCTTATTTACTGCTCTCGCTTGTTTGTTCACACAGGTCCAGCAGCGTTACAAGGAAGCCACTGGCCATTTGCCGTTTATATTTGAAGGATCATCACCTGGAGCTGGGAAGTTTGGCCATCTGAGAATCATCAGGAAAAGTATATAGAAATAACGACGATGTATCACACCACTAACACCACCTTGTTGTAAAGCTAACATCTTTTGATCGATCAATCAAACAATGACGTGAAGCTTGTCAAATGCACTAGCAAACTCGTCCACGTCGACTATCTCTTTCTCTCGCGCGCGGCTTGCTTCTTCAAGCTCGATTTCCAGGTCTTTCATTTTCTTCCTGATGTTTTCTCCCCCATCCGGCAGCTTTGACACCAGGCTCTAAACAACAAGAGAGAAGGGATAAGAGTTAGGCTCACGGGATAAGAATGATGCCAACACTCACACGGTTTGAAAGCATGGAGGACAGCCTATTGATGTTATCTTGCAAATGTCTCACGTTCATCTGGCTATCATCAAGGTCCACCAGATTCACTCTTTGCGTTCCCTTCCAGTAGTTGCTTTGCGGCTGATATGCAGCAGAGCTGTAAGAAAACCCGAAATACATTAGCAAGGATGTAAAAGCAGAAAAGATACTTACCCAGAGTAGTCCTCCACTTGCTTATTTTTTAGTTTGGAAGATAGCGAGCCAGCCATCCTGTGAAGTAGCATTATCTGTTGTGTGAGAAGGCTCGAGAGTAAATGCTACTCATGCAAACCTTGAGACGCTGGCGGTGGCAGAGACTTCTTCATCGGCGGCAGGAGGTAATTCTGGCGCAGCCTTGGAAAACAAAAGGTCGTGGTGACTCACGCCTGCGATTCCTTGGCGTTCCAGGAACTTAATATGCTTTGCGAGTTCTTCGTCTCTGCCACAATGGTGTCACAATGCTGATGGGAATAAAACTCATGCAAATAACATACACTTCGAACTGACTGGCGTGCTCTTCATACAGCTGCTGCTGCGTAGGAGAAATGTCGAAACCAGTCTTCGGAACAGTCAATAATTCTCGGAAGTCCTGCGAGCGCAAAACAATGTAAGTGATCGGCTGTTTCGTCTATACCTGCTGGGAAAAGTATCGGAATTGTTCTGCACGTTCGGTAGCAACTTTCATGAGGCCTCCTTTGAAAACCTGAAAAGAGATAGGAGGATTGAAAAACCATATGCACAGCTTGGCTTACCTGCTTCCTGTAAATCTTCTCCTCCAATGTGCCGGATGTCATCAGGCGGTAAACTATGACGTCCCGAAGCTGTCCAATACGATATGCTCGGTCGACACTTTGGTTGTCCTTGCTACAAATATACGTACAAAAATGAAGAAAAACTTAAGTGAACCCGAACCTGGGATTCCAAGCCGGATCTACAATGACAACTCTATCTGCAGCTGTCAACGTAAGTCCCAATCCTCCAACTTGAGATGTAAGCAGAAATATAGAAACTGTACAGCCATCAGTTTGGAAATCCTGCAATAGAATAAAGTTAGTCAAGTAATTCCATAACCGTGGCTCACCTCAACGATCCTCTGACGCTCGGAACCTTTTGTTTTGCCGTCTATACGACAAAAGCTATACCTCCGTTTCGTTATCTCTTCCTGAAAGAAAAACGTCAGTTAAGGCAGTAAAAATATGTGACGCACCTGGATAATGTCAAGCATCTTAAGAGTCTGAGCAAACACCAGTGTTCTATGGCCCTCTTGCACAAGATTTTCCTTCAGCAAAAATACACAAATATAAGTTGTAACTTTTCGGCACCAACTCACCAGAAGAGCCATAAGAAATACGATCTTGCACGAGTGTTTATTTCCATCACTGTCCGGCTCGGGCTCTGCTAAACCAGCAAGCGATTTTCTCATAGCCTCTGCGGCCGCAATGTCGGTACTATCTAAATACTCGAGGCCCTCCACCACATCGTCAGTCGCCCGCTTTGTCAAGAGCAAAGGGTGGTCACAAATTTTTTTGAGAATCTGCAATTCGGACATCAATACTAGGAATAACTTAAATAAGATTTCAAATACCGTCAATGCTGCTAAAGCAGAACCCTTGGCTGAACCTGCCAGGGACCCTTGGGCTGTTTCACTTCTTAAAAACGCAGTGTACATTTGACGCTGAAAACAGGCACAAGCTAGTAGACAGAGAAACTTCAAACTTTTACGTACCTGACGTTGAGACAATCGCAGCCATACAATTATGTCATTCTTTTTTGCAAGCTGCTGTGTTTCTTCACCGGTATTCGGAAAAACGTCCTTCTTCAGGCGACGCAAAAAGTACGGAGCAAATCTGTCTTGAAGCTCCTGCAAAACCAACTCAAAAACAGGATAACTTGAATGTTTTCATACCTGCGCAACGGCAGCTCCAATTCTCTTTTGCCTATCGGTTGCATTCTTATCGTTGCCACTTAAAATCATAGTTTCGTATTTCGCCTTGAATCTGCACCTTACAAAGTTAAGCATAAGAACCAGCGAAGGTACATTCAAAACGCACTCCTTTCGGTCGCCTAGAAGTTCAGGGTAGCAGAAGTCGAAAAGAGCCCACATTTCCTGGAAATAGGTGTTTAGTGATAGAAGCTATCAAAGTATTTCCGCATCAATCTCACTCGCAAATTGTTCTGTATGGGAGTGCCACTTATAATGATTCTATGAGCGCTCGGAATTTCCTTCAGACTTTTTGCACGTTGAGTTGAGGGATTTTTTATTAGGTGGCCCTGCACATTTCACGTAAATGAGAAGCACAGCAAAGAAGAGTCGTCTTACCTCGTCAAGAATTACGTAGTCCCAAGTCACGTCATCATCATCAAAGTTGTATTCACCTTTCAAAGCATTAGTATTGTGGCGAACAATATCATATGTAGTAAGCAGCACTCCTCCGGCCTGTCGCAATGGCAACAATGAGACACACGGATTTCACAATGAGTATACCTGCAATATACGATCCAAATTAGATTCCCGGACGCTTATAGACGTCCCCGAGTAGCTGTAAGACAAAAAAGAACGATTAACATCTGTAGCTTGAACGATGTCACTTACTCTTTAACTTTTCTTCCAAGTCCCACCACATTGAGCTCCTTGCCCCAGTGAGGTATCAACGTCTTCGGCGCAACAATAAGTGCCCTCTTAATAAGCTTAGAGTGAAACAGGCCACAAAGAAATGCAGCAATCTGAGAAAGGATAGATTAGAACTGCAAAAACATCAAATATAAATTTTTTTTTTACCTGCATGGTTTTACCAAGGCCCATGTCGTCTCCCAGAATTCCTCCTCGACGCTGAAGATGCAATCTCCACAGCCAACGTAGACCTTCATGTTGATGCTCATAGAGGATAGAAGAAACATTCCCGGGGAGGATGAATTTCCACCTTCCTTCACCAAGTACTAGATCGAGAGCTGACTTGTTGGACTTCTTGGATAAACTTGAAGAAGAAATCTCGAGAACGTCATCAGTGCCCCCCTTGGACACCTCCGCGAGAGACGATGTAGCTGATCCATAGTCTGCACTGTTGGCGGACTCGAAAGTGTCTCTAGATGTCGTTGATATTTGTTGCTTCATCGTCAGCGACATGGAACCGAGTTTCTCGCACAGAAGATAGTCAACACCGTCGTCAGTTTCTAGCGAATGACTGTCGTTGGAATCGCTTGGCAGCTCTACCAGTTGAGCGGCAGCAAGTTCCGAGGCCATTGGAAGGGGTGAATGACGCTCCTTGACCTTGCAAAGCCTTCTCCTTCCCGGCACTTTGGTGTTGTTTGCCTCTGAGTGCTGTGATCTGACGGGTTCTTCGCTGGCAGTAGATACTACCAAAAAAAAAAACAAATGCTTAATGAGCTTCCAACTTTCTACGAAGGCAAAAATGAAGTGTACCTGAGGAGGCGGTTTCGTCCCTGACAGTGGGAGCTGCATATAAACATTATTTTAGCCTCCACAAAGAAAGAAAAGCAAGCCTACCTGAGGATGTCAAGGATTCATGCAAAACTGCATAAGAAAAGAAAATTAAAAAGCTTCCTAGAACGAAAGACACGAGCAAGCTTACCTGATGTATCTGACTGCTTTGTTCTGGTGGATTCCTTCCTGGCAGTAGAAACTAAATGGCACAAAAAATTAGGTTTTCTTTCTACGATGAGAGCGAACTTAAGGCCTACCTGAGGACGCGCATTCTTCATCTGAGACTGAGTCTTCAAACAATCGAGCATCGTTCTCTCCCACGCCCGGCCAAAACATACTTCCAGCATCCTGTTCCTCATCCAACGGCGCTTTCCTACCGCGAGCGGCCCTGGCGTCAGCTATCTTCTCCAATAGAGCCGTTCTCTGCGCATTCTTGAGATTCCGCTTGCTCCGAACGAATTGGACATCGTCATCATCCATAGAACTAGCTGAACAGTCACAGCCGGAGCGATCGACAGCCTGGAGAGAAATGCCGCACAAACCCTCAGTCGAAATTCACCGCAATGCCCTTGGCGCGCCGCCTAATCACTGCGCCTCCATCGATCAATCGCGGCACCCTAAAGCCCTAAACATGCTCTTCCCTCCAAAATACAAAATATAAACCCTAGCTTCACCATAATATTTGGCACGTGTACATGCTCTCACATATTATAAGTATATTCTTTTTCACATATACCCTGGTATCTTCCACCTACAATTGAAGATGTTCATCCAAATAAAAAATTTCAAGGATTTCTAAGTTTCAGTGGAAGTATGTATGGGTCAAAACTTAGCATGGAGGACCTGTCCTGTTGACTTCTCGTGTTCCCTTCCAGCAGTTCTTTCGAGTCTTATGCACAGCATAGCTGTAAGAAAACCGGAAAGACATTAGCAAGGATGCGAAACCAGAACAAAGATGCTAGAAGCTGGCGATGGCAGAGACTTCTTCATCGGCGTCAGGACGCAATTCTGGCGCAGCCTTGGAAAACAAAAGGTCGTGGTGGCTCACGCCTGCGATTCCTTGGCGTTCCAGGAACTTGATATGCTTTGCGAGTTCGCCATCTCTGCCACAATGGTGTCACAATGCGGGGAATAAAACTCATGCAAATAACATACACTTCGAACTGACTGGCGTGCTCTGCATACAGCTGCTGCTGCGTAGGAGAAATGTCGAAGCCAGTCTTCGGAACAGTCAATAATTCTCGGAAGTCCTGACAAAACAATGTGAGTGATCGGTCCAATGATACAATACCTGCTGGGAAAAGTACCCGGAATTGTTCTGCACGCTCGGTAGCAATTTTCATGAGGCCTCCTTTGAAAACCTGAAAACAGATGGGAGGAATAGAAAACATTGTACAGTTTGGCTCACCTGCCTCCTGTAAACCTGCTCCTCCATTCTGCCGGATGTTATCAGGCGGTAAACTATGATGTCCCGACGTTGCCCAATGCGATATGCTATACTTGTTCAGAATCACAAAAAGAGAAAAGGAAAGAACACCCAACGTGAAAAAACCTAAAAAGTGATCTACAATGACAACTCTATCTGCACGTGAGTCCAAATCCTCCAACTTGTGATGTCAACAGAAATATGGAAACTCTACAGCCATCACTCTGGAAATCCTGCAATAGAATAAGTCAGTCAAGCTAAATCCATCCGTGGCTTACCTCAACGATTCTCTGACGCTTACCTCAACGACTCTCTGACGCAGTCAAAATATGTGACGCACCTGGATAATGTCAAGCATCTTAAGAGCCTGAGCGAAGACCAATGTTCTATGGCCCTCCTGCACAAGATTTTCCTTCAACAAAAATAAAAAATTTATAAGTTGTATAACTTCAGCACCAACTTACCAGAAGAGCCATAAGAAATACGACCTTGCACGAGTGTTTATTTCCCTCACTGTCCGGCTCAGATTCTGCTGAACCAGCAGGAAGTGATTTTCCCATAGCCTCTGCGGCCGCAGTGCCGGTACTATCTAAATACCCGACCACATCGTCGATCTCCTGCTTTGTCAAAAGCGAAGGGTGGTCACAAATTCTTTTAAGAATCTGTAATTCGGACATTCTCATTAAGAACATCTTGAATAAGATTTCAAATACCGTCAATGCTAATAAGATGTCTGAACCTGCCAGGAATTCGTGGGCTGTTTCACTTCTCAAAAGCGCCATAGACATCTGACGCTGAGAAAAGCACGAGATAGTAGACAGAAAAAATGCAACATCTTACGTACCTGTCGTTGAGTCAATCGCAGCCATACAATTATGTCGTTCTTCTTTGCAAGCTGCTGTGTGCCTTGACCCATACTCGGAAAAACATCCTTCTTCAGGCGACGCAAAAAGTACTGGGCAATTCTGTCTTGAAGCTTCTGCAAAACCAACTCAAAAACAGGATAACTTGATTATTGTCATACCTGCGCAACTGTAGCTCCATTTCCCTTTTGAATATAATTTGCATCCTTATTATTACCACTCAAAATCGCAGCTTCGTATTCCCACTTGAATCTGCGGTAACTTACAAAGTTAAGCGTAAGAGCCAACGAAAGCACATTGAAAACGCACTCTTTTCTGTCGCCTAGAAGTTCAGGGTAGCAAAAGTGGAAAAGGGCCCACATTTCCTAGAAAGAGGTGTTTAGTCGAAATTTTTTATCAGAGGCTTCCGAATCAATCTCACTCGCAAATTGTTCTGTATGGGAGTGCCACTTAAAATGATTCTATGAGCGCTCGGAATTTCCTTTAAACTTTTTGCACGTTGAGTTGAGGGATCTTTTATCAGGTGGCCCTGCACGTTTCACGTGAATGAGAAGCACGGCAAAGAGAAATCGTCTCACCTCGTCAAGAATTACGTAGTCCCATGTCACTTGATCACCATCAAACTTACCTTTCAAAGCATTGGTATTGTGGCGAACAATATCATATGTGGTAAACAGCACTCCTCCGGCCTGTTGCAATGGCAACACTGATATGCACGGATGTAGATATGAGAGTGAGTATACGTGCAATATATGATCCAAGTTCGATTTCCGGACGTTTACAGACGACGTCGAGTAGCTGTAAGACAAAAGAAAGGAGTAGCATATGTCACTTGAACAATACTCCGGTCGCTTACTCTTTAACTTTCCTTCCAAGTCCCACCACATTGAGCTCCTTGCTCCAGTGAGGTATTAATGTCTTCGGCACCACAATGAGCGCCCTCTTCATAAGCTGAGAGTGAAACAGACCACAAGCAATCTGAGAAAGGATAGATTAGAACTGCAGAAGCATAAAAAAGAAAAGGTTTTTACCTGCATTGTTTTGCCAAGGCCCATGTCGTCTCCCAGAATTCCTCCTCGACGCTGAAGATGCAATCTCCACAGCCAACGTAGACCTTCATGTTGATGCTCATAGAAGATAGAAGAAACATTCCCGGGGAGGATGAATTTCCACCTTCCTTCACCCAGTACTAGATCGGACGCGGACGTGTCGGACGATTCATAACCTACGGTATTGGCGGCGAAAGTATCTCTAGACACTTGCTGCTTCATCGTCAGCGACATGGAACCAAGTTTATCGCACAGAAGATAGCCAACACCGTCGAAACGTTCGTTGGAAACGCTTGGCAGCTCTACCAGTTGAGCAGGACCAAGTTCCGAGGCCATTCGAAGAGGTGAATCATCCCTGGCAGTACAAACTACAGAAAAAAAAAAGAAGAAAAAAAAAAACATATGAGCTTCCAGCTTTCTACGTAGACAAAACTAAAATGTACCTGAGGAAGCTGTTTCCCCCCTGACAGTGGGAGCTGCATTGATAGAAATCATGTCACCTTCCACGAAATGAAAATGAAGCTTACCTGACGATGTCGAGGACTCATCCCAAACTACACTTGGAAAGAAAGTTAAAGAGCTTCGTAGAATAGTAGAATCGAATACGCAAGCAAGCCTACCTGACTGCTTTGGTCTGATAGATTCCTCTCTGGCAGCAGAAACTACGTGGGAACGAAAAGTAGTTTTTCTTTGTATGATGAGAGCACACTTGCTACGAAAGAAAACCAAGCCTACCTGAGGACGCGCCTTCATCCCAGTCTTCAAAAAATCGTGCATCGTTCTCCCAACACATAGTTCCGGCATCCTGCTCCTCATCCAATGGCGCTTGCCTGCCGCGAGCAGCCTGGCCTCAGCCATCATCCATAGAACTAGCCGATCGATCAAGCCTTGGATGCCCTGGAGTGAAATGTCGCTCCCAAACCCTCGCCGATCATCTCAAAGCCGGAGCGATCGAGACGCTGGAGTGAAATGCCGCTCACAAACCCTCACCGATCATCGTCAGAGCCGGAGCGATCGATACCCTGGAGTGAAATGCCGCCCTCACCGATCGAAAAAATCACCTGGCGCAGACGACGAGCAAGAACCCACAATGTGGGTCGTCACCGCAGTATATAAAGCCCTCGAGACTTCCCTCCAAATTACAAAATATAAACCCTAGCGTCACCCTCGTGCTGCCACGTCTCCTTCTTAATATCCCATATGCCAAGGCACAGCTTTGGTCCACCTCTTTATAAGCGCCCCACATCGAGTCATTGTCACTACCGGGGACGTTCCTGGAAGGGTCCGGTACCGGCATGGCCCCAGCTTGGGGGTACACAGGTATACTTGTTGTACCTGAAACCCTAAACCGGTTCCACCTGCGCAAGCAGTGTGATGCCTCTTGGGGTTTTTCTTCCGGTTCCTTTCCCCACTTCAAAACAAGGACCGATGCCCGGTGGCAACCGGTACCGGGCCATGGGGGAATATCCGGTTGTTGTGCTACCGCGGTGGTCGCGCGTGCGGTGTCGCACTGGGCACGCCCAGCTCGCGGCTTCCCAGCGCGACCATTCCCAGGAACGTCCATTTTACTTTTTAAAGATTTTTTCACTCTAGATGTAGTAAAAAGGTCAAACGGTTATTTTTGGTTTGTAAAGGTGGAAAAATGAACCATAAAACAGTGCAAGATTCTTTTCTCATTTTACTTTTATTTAAGTGTACATTTCTCTGGTAAAATGGTAATTTTCTAATTTTTTAATTTTTGTCAGGCATCGTCGTAATTCGAGTGCTCTGGCCTGTGGGAGACCTCATAGTCGAGATGGACGAATGCTCGCTCGATATCCGGCAAAGATTCCAGCTTGTTCTGGAGAGATTCGCCGATATCGTGAGCCTGCTGTAAAGGCATATGTCTGGGCAGCACTATATCCACCTCGGCGAAATAGTGAGAGCCAAATGTGTAAGCGCGAACCGTGTCAATCTGGAGAATCTCTTCGTGGTGGTTCCAGCACAAGTACGTGATCTTTTGGAGATAGTCCGGGGACGCCGTCCGGCCCACCAGCGAATTTACGTTGTCTAGCACTGTGACCGACCAAGTTCTAATCGTGTAAAGCGCGAGCTGCGCCAAGAACCACTCAGAAAAATCTACAAAGAATCAAAACTTTAAGAAAGCCATCCAGTGTACTTACAACAATGGCGCCGGTCGGATCGATCCACCAGAAGTAGCGAGCAGCGAGCACCGCCGCAACCAGCCCGATTGCGTTGGTGATCACATCGAAGAAGTGATCTTGCGCGTAGGCTCGCACGATCTCGTTCTTGAACGACTGGCAGTAGATCATGAGAAGTAACTTCACAATAGTGACCGACACCATGATCCCAATCACCCAATCGCGCCTGCTACCGTCCAATGCCAAGTCATGATCCTGCAAGATATCAATTTTTTCTTTTTCTATGAGAAAAGCGACGCCAAAAGAACAGGAAAAGAGAAAAACGTGTACATTGTTGATGAGCTTCCGCCCGGATTCAAGGAGAATTTGTAGTCCCAAAGTCGCCATCACGGAAGCAAACACAAGAATCCCCTGCGGTAGCACGAAAAAGAAAAGGCCACTCGTAAGAAAAGAGAGCGACCGAAAAGAAGAAGAAAGCTTTGCTCACCAGTGGTTGCATTCGCTTCTTCCCAATGGGATAGAGATATGGATTCGGCCGTTGCATCGAAAAGGCAGTGAACCAAAGGATGAAGCCGGACAAGAGATCCAGCAACGAATCCAGCGTCGACGCGATGATAGCGAGAGACCGGCTGCGAATCGATGCATATACCTTGGCCGCGAAGAGCACCATATTCGCCAGGTTTGAGATCCGGATAGCCATCGTCTCGCGCCGCGCAGTCTCATCCTTCTTCTCCTTGTCACCGGCGGACATTGGCCCTCGGTCTTGAATGCTGTCCAGCTCCGAGAAGGAATCGAGCATTTCGAGCTGCTGCTGATAGAACTCATCCACTGGAGTGGTCGACCCTGCCGAAATATCGCGATGTGTGAGCGATTTCGCCAGAAAGAACCAAAAGAACTACCAAATCAATCGATAGCTTACACTTCTTGAGGCAATCGTGCATGGAATTCCGCGGCGAATCAGGCGCCACATCGACGCGATCGGGGCGGCGGAGGCTGAGCCTCCACGGCTGCTGCGCCGCCACCGCATCGCTCCATAGCAGAGACTCCGTCACGGCGCCGCCGGCATCGCCGCGGGTGTGCATGTCGATCCCCTCCGCCATCGCGCATCCACACAAACCCTAATCTTCCTCCCTCCTCTACTTCCCGCTGGCTCCTCTTGTTCTTGCTAGCATGCCGAGTCCGTACTCCAAGGCTCATCTGAGGAATATCCCACGGTTTTTTATCTTTGTACGAAAACTAGCGAAACCTCCTTTACGGCATTGTTCCAACAAGAAGTATAAAGAAACAAGCAAGACAATCGAGAGATCTTCGTGACAATGCAATGTTCCAATGTATTGGAAAGGAACCCGATCCAATCTTTATAGCCTCTGTAGCCATATAGCGTGAAGAAATCTGGGCAAATTTTTCTATGCTTCTACCATGAAGTGCTCTCTCCACCATAGTGAAAATGACCTCAATGTTTTCTTTGGTCCAGATTCTCAGTGGAATACCCACCAAACAAAGAGGCGTGTGGAACAGCGTTTCTCACTGCCTCACGACTCAACTCAGGCCACATAGCACGCTATGACGTGGCCAAGTCATCTTTCCCCCGGACACGTCAGCACGTCAACTATGACATGGACAGCTCACTTTTCCTCGTCCTCGAGAAGAATGGCCGACTTGGGATTGGTCATTGGTGGTGGCTTGGAGCGCTCCAAGTCCTTGAGCTCGATCGCGAGCATTTTATCCCAGCAGCCACCCTCGAGCAAAATCCCAGCTCGGCCGTCCGTCACCCTCTGGAGAATCCCCGTGTACATATAGTATGGGTTCTTGGGATTCTTCACGATGACAGTCATTCCCGGCATGAGCAGCGGTGGCGGCGCTGGCCTCGGCTTGACTCCCGGCCCCGGAATCTCCTTGCGAATCTTTTCAATCTCTTCGGACAGTACCAGTGGCTTTGCCGGTGGAGGATTCTTGAGCAGGAAATCTATGAGCCCGGTCTCGCCGCCAGGGAAGCCGCCTGTTAGACCACCAAGTTCCTTCTCAAAATCACCATCTTCTTCTTCTTCTTTCTTGTTTCGAGCATCCGTTTTCTCGCTGCTCAAAACCGCGTCTTTGAAGAGGGGCCTCTCGTTGCTTATGGACGTCATCTGGTCTTCGCCCAGGCCTCGACCGCCGAGAATTTCCCAGAAGTTAAATCCCTGTGCGCGAACAGTCACCTGAGCTTTCCTTGATGATGATGATACTACTGCTACTAGCTGTCGAGTGTAGATTGGTCTCACAACTTTCTCGCCCCAGATTGAATCACGGCTGCGAAAAGCTGGCGAGAGAGCTGCTGCTGTTGATGACATTGCCATGATCCTATAGCAACCACAGAAAGAGTGTGACTAGAAGGAAAACAAAAAGAAGAAAAAGAACTCACCTTGCTGGGGATCGAACCGATTCCTTAGGCTAGCTTGCCAGTTAGAGAATATCCTTGTGCACCGGCAGCAACGGCCGTCAGTTGGCCTAACTCCGACGGAAAGTCATGCGACAGTTGCCGTTTGTCACGGGAAAACTCCTTTCTTTCGTTTGCAAAGTCTTCGTCTGTGACACTGCACAACACGACGGGAGAAAACAAAATAAGCTTTCACACGAGCAAGAAAGAAATGGAAACGACTCACAAGTTTCCGCGACAAGAATTTCCGTGCGAGCTCGAAAGCCTACGCCAAATCCACTGCAGCGCTCACCACCGCCACCACAGCGTCAACGGCATCAATGCCAGCGACCGCAGAGAAACCGGCAGCACCAGCGAAGCTGAGGACATCAAATCTGTTTACTCAGTACCGGCAGCTGTCGGACCTGCGTCGAGCGGACGAAGAACACCGCCACCGCCTTGCATTGATCGCAAAGAGACCGCACGGATCAGTGAACTCGGCCCCCGGCTCGCCGGATACTTAGAGATGAACCCCCTCTTTATAGTCCGGAGAGAAGACCACCACTGTGAAACTACTGCTGCCAGGCCCGGATCCCCTGAAGTAGTCATTATTCCGTTAAGTCCACACTCGATCTCTTCACCACCTCATGTGACGAGAGACGGGCAAAGTTGCTGCCGAATGCGGAAAAGAGTTGTTATCGTGCCAATCTTCGTCATCGCCAACATTGTCGTGTTCATAATCACCATGTACCGGAACGACTGTCCTGCTCACCAGACGGAGTATCGCTGCATTCTTCCCGGACTCAAGAGATTTTCGTTCCAGCCACTAAGCCAGAATCCACTGCTCGGACCATCTTCGAACACTCTCCTGAGAATGGGAGCTCTTGAGTCGGAGCTTGTCACCAGTGGTCGAGAGGGATGGCGGCTGGTGTCTTGCATCTGGCTTCATGCCGGCGTTTTCCATCTCCTGTTAAACATGCTGGGCCTCCTTACGCTGGGACTTCAAATGGAGCAAGAGTTTGGGTTCCTGAAGCTCGGATTCGTCTATCTCATCGCCGGTTTCGGTGGAAGTCTTCTCTCTGCCTTGTTCCTGCGACTCACGATCTCTGTAGGAGCCTCTGGTGCGCTGTTTGGCCTCATGGGAGCGCTACTGTCGGAGCTTCTCGTTAACTGGTCTCATCACGAACGTAGCTGGTTCACGCTGTCCCAGCTTGTAGTCCTCTTCATCATCAATCTAGCTCTCGGGAAGATGCCGCACGTCGACAATTACGCTCACTTGGGAGGTTGCATATCCGGAATTCTGCTGGGATTCATACTTCTCCAGCGACCACCACTCACTTGGCCAACTCAACCTGTCGGTATTATTACAACTGGCACTCCAGCCCCGGCTGCTCCCGGAATCCCAGCCCACGAATTCACTGCGAGTGCTCCGGCTATAGCATCTCAGAGGCACCACTATGAGTTCGATCACCAACTTATCCAGCGTGAAATGGATCAACGGTATCATGTTCACAGTCGGCTTCAACAGCATCACCAGCAGCACCACCACAACCAGCACCATCAGCAGCAGCACTTGCAGCCATACCAACCTCCCTCTCGGCCGTGGAGAATCTACTCACTCCCAAAGTACAAGTTTGTCATCTGGGTTATCGCCTTGAATCTGCTGGTGGTGCTCTACGTAGTAGCCCTCATAATGCTCTTTCGAGGAGTTGACGTAAGGAAAAAGTGCAAGTGGTGCAGACAGCTTCTTAAACAGTAGCGCCTGTCCACAAATGAAACCATACAAGTTCAATTTCCAAAGTGCTATTCTGTTAGTAATACGTACCAGAAGCAATTTAAATTTTGTTTTTCACATTTTGCTGATCGGAGCTACCGAGCTCAACTTGTGGATGATATCGCTGCATTGCTGTGACATTTGAATTGCATCGTGCACACCGGTACGTAGAGTTCGCGATACACCTTGTAGAAAGGCAGTAGTAGCAATGCCGATGCCCGCAAGGAACTGCCATATAAGGAACGTTGATAGGAGACACTTCGCAAATAGGACAGGTCTCTTCATCTGTGCGCTTTACAGTCTCTTTACCCGTCAAGGACGAAGGAAGAACTTTCTTGAGCGAGAAGACGTTTAGCAACGGCAAAACTAGTAGCAATAACTCCTATAGACCGCAGTTAGCATAGACAATGGGCAAAAAGGAACCACACTTACCGAAAATTCTTGCCATACAAGTTGATGGTTCATGTACTCAAAGCTCACCGCTCGGCTCATGTTCGGCCTTAGATAAACCAAGCGGGTCTGCAAAAGTCTCTCCACCAAATTCCGGTACCTTGCATTCCACAATTGCAAAGAAAAAGTTTATATTCTTCATGTTAAGTCCGAGACAACCTTGCATACCTTCCAGTACGAAGAAAAGCGATCAGATTTATCATGTAAGCTACCTTATAGAAGCTTTCTGCTCGTTGTAATAAGACCCATACCCTTCGTGGCCATGACCTCTGGTTAAAAATGGCAAACGTAAATCACAGCTATCTTGAATCGAAAAGAAAAACATACACTGTCGCGGTCTCCCCATCGTTGAAATGCTGAAACCAGCTGCAGCCGAGCCCAGCCATATCTTCCTCCCACTAGAGCGAGGCAGTAAAAAATCTTTTGTAGTGCTGTAAGACCAGGGCCCTCCAAACCCGTCCTTACTGCATCGAAACTTTGAGCACGAACAAAAACAGATAGAAGAAACATACCTTGTGAAGCTGGAAGTTTCAAAAATTCACGCTCGTCCCGGTAGCGAAGGTTCATGAGAGCATTCCCAGGCGTAGGACGATCGACCCAGATCGAAAATCTCCATATAAGAAACTCCAAGAAAGCGTTGAGTTCCGGTTCGTAGCGAGATAGTAAACCTGGCTGTGCATTGTCATACGAAAGATCATCAAGCAAAACTCGAGTGTCTACCAAATAACCATCACCTGGACAAACGAAAATATTTTCAGGAGCTGCCCTCGCAACATTCCTGTCATCTCGAAATCCAGCCTCTCGGCATCAAACTGATTCACTCTAGAAATCGCGACAGAAGGAATCGTCTGGAAAAGAAACAAAATAGACAAATATCGACACGAACGAGAGCGAAATACCTTGCGCAGCTGCTGCGATCGAAGAACATCACGCCAGACCTGGCGCCATGCTTCCGGCGATGGAGGCCGCATTACAGCAGCAGCTGCCGCCCCGGCCCTCTCCGCCATTGCCCTGGCAGGGCTCTAGGGCTTTTTTCACCTTGATAAATGCCAAGTGGAAATTTAGGGTTCTTAGCAATGATTGACATTGGATGGAAGAGCTCTATCGCGACATTCTCTCTTTCGGTTGCCTTCGCGTGAGTGTAGGGTTTCATTCTAGGTCTGCGCTGATCGGCATTCTTCCCAGGTTTTTCGGCATTTCACGACGTATTTGAGGGGCCGGGAGGAGCTGTTGATCACGATTCGGAGCGAGGAATCGATCAGGTATGAGAGATTTCTTTGCTTGCATTTTATTCTAGACGGAGAAAGGGTGCAGTAGTGGAAGAAATTTTTGCTTGGAGAATCGCTCCTCTAAATCGGCTTTGCCTCCAGCAAGTCCGTCAAGCTCCGAGACAAAGAAAGTTTGGTTCTATTCAGTTGTTTGCATTTTTCTTTCTTTCCTTTTCTTTTCTTTCCAAGTTCGCTGATTGGGACTGTGTGGAAATTCAGGTGAAGTCGAATGAAACGTTGTTCTTGCTGGGAGCTTATGGCCGATATGCGTGGCCATATATTTGGGTGAGAGATTTATGTTTTCTTCTCGTTTCCTTTTTTTTTTCTTGCCGCTTAAAACACTTTTGGAACTGTGACAGCTGAGGTCTGATACGGAAGGGTGTAACCACGAGTTTAACAAGGACAGGCCAGTTGATCTTCAGACTTTACGAGACTGGAAAATAAAGGGTAGACTTCTTTGCTGTGAATTCTAAAAGCTTGGTTCCTCACTGATATTATTTAAAGAAGCTCAAGTCTTTTGCAGGCACGAAAGTCTGGGACATAGTTGAGGAGCTTATATCTCTCAAAGCACCGGGAGTGGTCAATCCCTTTGAGGTACATATGGAATTCCGACAGACGATGAGTGATGCCTTTGTTTTAGGTGGATTTTGCTGCATTGAACAAGTTGCAACCTCTGGAGAGAGCGACTATGGCAGGCGCGACTGCTGCATTTCTACAGAAGTTGCTGCTCGAGAGAGAGCAAGACTACACACAACATGTCATGGACGATCTCAAGAGGCTCCTTGTTTGTCATTTTCAGCATATGGCCACGTTGTTACCGGGAACATAGGTGAATGACTTTCCTGGATCACGATTTATGTCTAACTTGATTTGCTCTTCTTTATGCAGCACCAGTCGTACTCGTTGTTAGTTTATGCTTCCTCCTGTAATACATCTTGATACTTTTAAAAACTCCTAGGTCTTCGGGAAACGGGTGGACAGCGTTTTCGAGGTCAGGAAGAAGTATGCATTGCTATCTCTCTAATGCATTGCTTGCAACCAGCTGAAAGGTTTTCCTACATAGAATCCGTGCGAAATTGTTCTGATGAACGGAGGAGGACATCCATTTGGCTTGCAGAACTCAAAGAATGCAGTCGCTCCAGGGACTTACACAGGGGGAGATTGGTCCACGCTGATATTAGTGACAACGGGGATGACTCAAACATCTACATAGCAAATACACTGGTCAGTATGTATGCCAAATGTGGAAGCCTAGCGGAAGCTCGAAGGGTCTTCGACAGGATAGGCTCTCGTAGTTTAGCGTCCTGGAATCCTTTGCTACTGGGGTATGCAGAAACTGGTGAAGCGGAGCTGGCTTTGGAGTTATTTTCTCGGTTGCTACGAGAAGGCTACGCAGCAGAGACGCGAACATACGTTGCTGTAGTGAAGGCTTGCACGAACTTGGCAGCAAAAGAAGAAGGCCGGGAATTATCTAAGCAGGTTGTGAAGGTAGAGTCTCTGGAGAAAGGCTTTGCAGTTCATTGTGAAGCGTCCAAGAGCAGCTGCGAGTCCCACATCTTTGTGGCGAGTGCTCTGGTGGACATGTACTCGAACTGTGGGAGTATGGAAGACGCTCAGCTGGTTTTCGACAGAATGCCGTATCACGACGTGGTTCTGTGGAACGCTTTGATACTTGGCTATGCGGTGAACGGGGATGGAAACTTTTCACTACAGTTGATGGCTCAGATGAAAGCTGAAGGCTGTCAACCTGATGCTCGAACTTTCGTCGCTGCTTTGAAGGCCTGCAGTGCTTTGGCTGTGGAAGAAGACGGCAGGGAGTTTTTCCTTTGCGGGAAGCCAAGGCTGGTGAAGGTTGACGCTCTGGCCAAAGGCTTCACAGTTCACTCTCAAGCAGCAAAGCGAGGGATCGACTGCTCTAATGTTTTCGTGGCAAGCGCCCTGGTGGACATGTACACAAACTGCGGGAGTTTAGTCGATGCCAAGCGCGTCTTTGACGGGACGGCCTCGCGTTTTGACGCCGTGCTATGCAACGCCTTGATGCTCGGTTTTGCTGACAACGGGGAAGCAGAGGCAGCTCTGGACTTGTTTACTCGAATGAAGCTCCAAGGCTGCGAACCAAACGCTCTCACTTTTTCAGAGGTACTCAAAGCTTGTGGCTCTGTTGCGGCTCTACGAGTTGGAAAGGCAATTCACGGTAGCATCCTCAGGTCTGGCCTAGAGAAAGACAAGGTTCTTACGAACTGCCTGGTGGATTTCTACGGGAAATGTGGCAGCATGGTGGACTCACAGCAAGTTTTCGATTCGGTTCTCTCTCCGGGCTGCATAACTTGGACTGCTCTCATAGCTGGCTACAGTCATCTAGGGGAAACAAGACTGACTTTTAGTTCTTTCGAACGGATGCAACAAGAAGAAGTGAGAGGGAACAGAATCACTCTAGGCTGCATTCTCTACGCTTGCAGCCACGCTGGTTTGGTATCCAAAGGCAAGAAGTACTTCCAAGCTATGAAAGGCAGATTCAGCATTGAGCACACACTAGAGCACTACCACTGCATGGTGGATATGCTGGGAAGGGCCAGCGAGCTAGAAGCTGCTCTGAGACTGGTGGAAACTATGCCTTTCCAGCCGGTCTACTTGACGTGGATGATCCTGTTGGGTGCTTGCAAGAAGTGGAAGAACTCCGAAGTCGGACGGATTGCCTTTGAAGCTCTGGTGAAGATCGACGAGAGAGAAGCTGGGGCGTACGTGCTCATGGAGACGATCTATGGAAGCCGAGGGATGTGGGAGGAGCAGGCTAGGATCGAGATGATGCGAGTGGAGGCTCGGGCATGGAAGAAACCAGCGGGACGAAGCTGGTGGACGGACGATCTGGGAAGAGTTCACAGCTTCATCGTGGGTGATACGAGCCATCCACAGAGCGAAGAGATCAACGCGAGGCTAAAGTTAATAGTGGCAACGATGAAGGAGCACGGGTACGTAGCAGACGTGGGAAGTGTGGGGCGAAAGGTTCCAGAGGCCGAGAAGGAAGAGAACTTGTGTGGCCATAGCGAGAGGTTGGCCATAGCTTGTGCTCTACTCAACACTGCTCCTGGCACGACACTCCGGATCATGAAGAACCTCCGGGTTTGCGATGATTGTCACGAGGCAACAAAAATTATTTCTAGGATCGAGAAGAGGCGGATAGTGTGCAGGGACGCGACTAGATTTCACAGCTTCTTCAACGGGGAATGCTCGTGTGGGAACTTTTGGTGACGGGAGATTCTTTCAAAAGATTTAAAATGACTTATCATTTCATAGGTTGATCAAGTTATTTGTGATGCTTTATATTAGGCATTGAGGTTCCAATCCAAGATGCAACAGGAGGGGCAGCAGGCAGATCGGTGAAGCCTAGGGCGGGGACAGAAGGCTTATAAAAAACACTTATTATAATTTGTTGGTCTCATGCTTTTTGACAAAACTTTATAAACAGAAGGCTTATAAAAAAAACTTACTATAATTTGTTGATCTCATGCTTTTTGACAAAACTTTATAAACAAATAATGAATGAAATGAGTAATAGCTTGGCATTTTGTTTTATAGTCTTGCTATATATATATACTAGTATTTGCTCAGCCAATGCTGGGTAGTTGGCAAAGCCTCTCAAACTTACTAACATATTTTTGTGAGAATTTGCTCACATCTCACAATTTCCTTGTGAGATGATTCCTTTATTTTTAGCACCAGTCCATTGCTATTCATTGGGCCACAGGGAAAATTAAAAAATAAACAAAGTTTATTGTAGTTTGTTTTTATGTTTTAAGGTGTAGTAGGACAGGAGTTAGTTAATATAAAGCTTCTTTATATACAGTATTGATGGTGAATGTTGATGAATTAAATGGAATTAAGTGGCCTTGTGTATGAGTGGTGTCATCTCGAATTGCAAGTTGTTGTAGTGATGTGCATCTTGAGAGTGCAACATAGAGCTGCCCATAGGTAAAGACTAGCTAGGGTAAGTAGATGCCTACACGATCAAATGTTTGACCTTGGTATTTTGAAATTGTTAAACAGTATCTAAGACGAAGAGGAAATTGTTTTCGACACATATGGAATGAAACATTTGAATCAGAGGGTGTTAAGTTAATGCATGGGATAAAAGTTCTAGTACCTTTAAATTCACCTGTAATTATTTCATAGTCCAAAACTTTAGGTGAAGTTCTTTTGACCATTAGTCAAGTTCCATTGCATAATTCAATTGTTAGAGATATATTTCTCAGAAAAATAACTATACAACCTTCTTTTAGTATCAATTTATGTGGTGGTAGTCCAGAGGGAGTGATAGAGTTTAGAAATTCAATTGGGAAATTTTCAAGGTGTTCAACATTAACAAAGTCAATGCTAGTATAAATTTGAGGTGGACCTGGTAATTGAGAGATGATGTTGTTGTTAATTGGAAATGTATCATCATTGAGAGGTGTTAAAATGGCTCTATTTTCTGCAATTTGAACATTTGAAATATTTTTGATACATGGGAATACGAAATTAGTAATAGAGGTACTTCTAATTAGTTCTGAAGGAAGAAGGATAGAATCAAGTGGTAAAATAGGGTTTTGTGTGTAATTATTTCCATCATCGACTTTCAATAGCCATTTTGCCCAGTTTGGGAACTTGGGGCCAAGTCGCATATTTGTTTGTAATTGAAACTTTCTAAATAGATTCCATAGACTATTCATTCTTACAGATGTGGAAACAATCTGTGCTCGATAACTGTGTGGGATAACTGGTAATGTTTGACTGAAGTCACCACTTGTAACAATAACAATGCCACGGAATGGAGAATTGTTTTATTTTAAGTCTTGTAGGTAGCGGTCGATAGCTGAAAAGGCAAGTGTATGAACTATACTAATTTCATCCCAAATAAACACTTGTATTACTTTCATAAATCTCCCAACATTGTTATTAGGTGTTAAACCAGAAACAAATGTATCATTAATTGGAACTGGTAACTTAAAGGTTGTATGGGATGTTTATCCATTGTGTAGTAATGTGCTTGCAATGCTTGTCCATGCCATACAAACCACTTTTTTATTGTAGAACTCAAAATATTTTACTATTGTATTTAATAAATATGTTTTGTTAGTACCACCAGGGCCATCAATAAAAATAAAACGGTTGGTATCAGTTGGGCACTCGACAATATTAACAATTTCATTGAATATAGCTAATTGTTCAACATTCAAGTTTCTAATATAATGGTAAATTTCTGTATATAAATGGTTGCAATTTGGTATTGGTTGAATAGAGGTATTTAGGATTGGGATAGGTAAATTGTATGATTGGTTTGTTTTACTATGTATTTTCATTCTTGAGTTAATGTCTATTAGAGCAAGTTTATATCTGTATACAATATTTGTTCTACCAAAATCTTCAGAGAGCTGATCCTTAAAAATATCCCAAAGATATGGTGGGTTTTGTGGATTGCAAAAAATATATATGAAAGTAAAAAGTTGACACAATTGTGTAGGCATCTGAAAATTGCATGCCTTTTGTAAACAATTATACCACTCATTATCATCATCAAGAAGACCCATAGCAACAGCAGCTTGTTGAAAGCTTTGGTAAGTTACATCATTAATTGTTTTAATATTGTCAAAGGATGTCACTCCTCTTTTATGAAGAAGAATAATACATAAGTGGTACAATGTAGCGCACGTGGTTTTGACCCTTTATCCTATGGTGATTTACCATAGGATAACACCACGAAGCGGAACCTAAACCCTCTTTATGCCACGTGACAGATGCCACGTGTCACATATCACGTGTCTATGCCACGTGTCCATAGGAACCCGAGGTTCAGGGCCTTGGGCCACTGAACGAAGGAACGGTGCCAAACTCCCAAACGTGACGCCAAGAAGTGATAGAACCGAACCATGGAGCAACTCCCGAGCATATAGCTCAAGGAGTGAAGGGACAGGAGCTCGGAGCGACTTGGAACAGCCCTGGAGCAACTAGCATCCCAATGCCAGGACCAGCATGCAAAACGGAGCCAAACGGAGTCTGGCGCTATTTCGGCATACCGG
Source organism: Selaginella moellendorffii (assembly GCF_000143415.4). Taxonomy (NCBI): domain Eukaryota; kingdom Viridiplantae; phylum Streptophyta; class Lycopodiopsida; order Selaginellales; family Selaginellaceae; genus Selaginella; species Selaginella moellendorffii. The sequence continues at coordinate 813,298 of NW_003314292.1, read as the reverse complement.
TGGCCTAACATGAGGATATGGGTACTCCACCAGCTAGCATGGAATGGAACTTGGGCTTAGACCCAAGCCGGACGCAGAACAAGGACAGGCATGCAAGCGGGAGCTAGACTATGCCTCAGGTTGGTCGGTCATGCCCGACCTACCCACTATCCCTACTATACATTTGGAACCCCCCATAGCCCCCCCCCCCTTGAGGAACACACGCTTTGGGCTTTCACCCCAAGCCTCCCTTAGTATCAGGAGTTAGTCTCTAGGACAAGCTCAAAACTTACTAAATATGGAATGTCTCTAGATTGCGAATTTGGACATGGGATGAACACCATTGTGTTCAGGACGATCTCTACATTCTGTAGATATGCCAAATGAGCAAATCTGGACACTTTCCATAAATAGCATCTAGGACAAATTGAGACTAACACAAAGGGCATGATAGCGAGGGTGTTTGGCAGACACGGTAAGCTATCATCTAGCGAATATTGAGGGACCAAGCTCAATATCACGGGGGTTCCCAACACTAGCAAGTGTAAGCCAACGAATGAGTTTCTCTAACCAGGTCAAGTATGCTTGACTAAATAGACACTTAGGAATTCCTTCCTTATGCTCATCTGGTCAAGTGCACACGCGAGGACCAGTTTCTCAACTAGCTTAGGCGGAGACTGATAACGGGTCCAGCAATACCGACCTCCTGCCATTGTGGCAGTAAGGTAAGAGTGTCCATAAGGACTGGCCGACAAGTAACTTTCGATACCTGAAGTCACATTCGCGACACTCTCCCCCCCTAGGGAAGTGTGAGACACAAAATCCCTAGGCCCCAAAGTGGAGCCGGAAAGGGTGCCACGTGGTAGTGGCTGAAGCGAGAGCCAAACAAGCGTAACACGTTTGGACCAAAAGCTCCGACTTGAAATGTCAAGAGCAGGAGTGGAACTCCCAACAAAGTGCTCGAGGAACGAGCACGAAGCGAGCAAAAAGCGAGGCTCCAAAAAGGGACCCAAAAGGACCAACACATGACACGTGGAAGTGTCCAAGATGGACTCGAGTTGGAGTCCGAAGTGGAGTCCGAGATGGACTCGAGTTGGAGTCCGAAGTGGAGTCCGAGATGGACCCGAGTTGGAGTCTGAAGTGGAGTCCGAGATGGACCCGAGATGGACCCGAAATGGAGTCCGAAATGGAGTCTGAGGTGGACCCGAGATGGACCCGAAATGGAGTCCGAGATGGAGTCCGAGATGGACCCGAGATGGAGTCCGAGATGGACCCGAAATGGAGTCTGAGATGGACCCGAGATGGAGTCCGAGATGGAGTCCGAGATGGAGTCCGAGATGGAGTCCGAGATGGAGTCCGAAATGGAGTCCGAAGTCGAGACCGAGACCGGGACCGAGACCGAGACCGAGACCGAGATCGAGACCGAGAATGAGACCGAGGCCTAGGCCGAGACCGAGCCAGTTTGGCCAGGAAAGGCTAGTTTGGCCCAGGAAGGCCAGACCCAGTGTTGGGTGATGAGCTGCCCACTGGGAAGTCCAAGACTAGAGTGAACACAGATCGACAAGCGGGGTAGCTTGGTGAAGTGTTCAAGAGCCGGCTCTAGTTCCCCCGGGAGATCGACTGGCCGATGCTCCCAATCCAAGTGTGGGTGGCACTACCTACTTGGATACCTGGTGTGGCTCAACGGAACCCACTCTAAGCCCATGGCTAGAGCACCCAAGGGCAGAAGGCGAGGAGAGTACCCAGGTGGCTCGCGTAAGGCCACGGTGTTCCGAAATGTTGTCCCAAAGGCCCAGACTGTGGAAAGGAAGAGGAGCAGTCCTCTGGGGTAGTGACCAAGGACACAATCGTGTGGTGAGGAAGTCCCAGAGGACTGTGGGACTTAGTGGTCGGGCCTGTGGGTCTCGATCTAGTGGCAGTGTTGGCAAACACGACCAGGGGCAGAAAGGGACTTAGTGGGGACTGACAGAGGGATATTGGGGAAGGCTATTCCCCTTGTCAGTGGGCATCCTAAGGATGCTAAAGAGTGGATCTGAGATGACCACTCAGGGATGGTTTGCCTAGTCTTGGAGAGCCAAGACTGTGATGCAAGTGGTATTGGACTACCAGTGTGGCAAAGGTGATTGGGCATGGCCTTAGCGTAACGGGCTGCTATGTCGGTGGCACCTTTGAGTGTCGGTCATGGGATCGGACACGTGGAGCACTTGGACCAAGTGCAAATGTTGAGTGGCATGGATGCCATTCTCGGGGCTAGCAAGTCCCAAGTCCTGGATTGGACTTATGGAGGTTGTGAATGAGACTCCTCCAAGTGGTCAGAGGTGTGGTTAAGTGACTAAAGTAGAATGGAAAATTTTAGTCGCCTACAGGAAGATCGACATCCTCGTTGATGCATACTCGAGTCTAGAATACCGCCAAGGAAACAACTCCAGAAAAAGTTCACGGTACTCACACTATGTGAGAAATGCACCAACTTAAATGAGTTAAGGGGGAAACCTCTTTGTCTAACACGGATGCGCTACCAGCTCAAACACCTTCCGGCCGTCGCCGACAAGGAAATGACCAACGAAGTCAGCCACCCTTGCTACTCTGGGTGTCACCCAGCTACAAAAGTGTGATACGCCCTGCCCGCAGGGACATAGAGAGAGAAGCTAGAGGCCCAAACCCTCCTGAGCAAAGAAACCAAACCCGTTGGTAAGGTTTAGATAGACTACTGTAAACAGGCAGTTAGAGTTGTTTACACGGTCACGCCCTTTCAACAAAATAAGGAACATCGACAAAGAGGCGGGTGATGTGACCAGTCGACAGTAGCTACCCCATGACTAGAGATTGCAACATGCACACAAAGTGCTGAAGCCAGTTTGCCTATACTAGCCCAAACTCAAAGATCAATATATAGGGACTATATCAAAGTCATAAACAATAATATCTTAGAGATGTAATTATCAGTGAATAAAGCTTAGATGAGAACACAAATGTATTCCAAATAAGTTATCATCCGATAAACTAGTATTATAGTATAGGAACCACCAAGATCATTATAATTGGTAAACATAGGAATCACCATCCAACAAAATTCAATAGCAAGGAGATCATCAAGGAAACTCAATGATGAAACTTAACTATCAAAATGGCAGAGAGCATGCCAAACAACTCACAAAACACAACTCAAAGAATACAAAGTATCATTGACTAACAAGCATAATGCTCGCGAATGTATCACCCGAAGGAAATAACATCTTAAACTATCAGAACTAACTCAAGCAATAATTAACAGAACAGAATGAATGCGGCAAAGCAAACAAACGCTTATTCATATCAACCATTGCATTAGCCAATTCGGATAGATCCCAGCCAATAACACCAAGGAACTCAAGTTGCCTAAGCAAGTATCAGCAACATCCTACTGATGTCTCAAATCCAAGAGACCAAACCAAAGCAAACCACAAAGAATATGTGGTATTGCAAAAAGCCATAAGCCATCAAAGAGAACAACTAACCATCATGAAAGATCATCAATCATCCTATCAATAAAAAGATGCATAATCATCATCTAAGAAGGAATCCACCATCCCGAAGAACGGCAAATCATTCTATACCAACAATAATCAAGCAAAACTTTTTGACAATGATAATAAACTATCCTAAATGATAGTCAATCATCTCCAATGATTGCTAAATGCAAATACTAACTTCAACATCGAAGCTAAGAGCCAAAATGCCTTCCCCAACAACTTCTAACAAATGGAACAATGAGTATAAAAACTCAAAGAACCAAAAGCTCAAAGAAGTCTATAGCTAAGTCTTTGTCTATAATGATCACAAGTCTCATACGAACTAACTTCAATGCTAAAGAAGAAATCATGGTATAACCCACAACATCCTCCTCAACACATCCATAAGTTAAACTTCATAATGCAAAACTAATGAAGAGCATGTCTGCATCAATCCAAAAGCTAAGCACAATGGAGCTATGCTCAACAAGTGATCATCTAATCAATCCTCCATGAATCCATCTACAGCAAGACGTAACTCACCTCACAACAAGCACAAGAAAAATCATCAATGATCGATATATCCCAACTGAAATCCATAAGGATTCAACATTCTAATATCGATCACTAACTCTTCCTCTTGTAGAGTTAGCATAATCCACGACTAAATCACTTTTCAAGGAAAAGCTAAAGCTCAACCCTCTACTAAATAATCTCGTCTAGAACACAACTAACTCAACTTGCCACTCAGTTCGTTTGAGCGTCAACACAGTTGCTAACTAGCAAATGCACGAATGCCAACAACACAAAGCTATAGCCAAATTATCAACACTATATTCATCAAGACTAATGAAACTCAATATCAATCCTTGGAAGGATATCTCATTTCACTCAGATCTCAATATCAATAATATCAATGACAAAGCATCACTTCAATGCCATCAACATCAGGATAAAGCTAGAAGAAAGCAAGAGTGAATCACCACTCGAAGCTTTCCAGCAACCAAGCTAACCAAAGTCGAAGATACTATACTTAGTATCCGAGACCAATCCTTCAGCAATACTCAGTTACAGATAACATTTCATCAAAGAGTGAATCACCACATCCAAGACTCAATGAAATCCAACACCACGGACTAAACGTAACCAAATGATATCGACAGAGATAGAATCGATATACTAACATAGGAAACCTATGCAAGTCTAACGACACGATCCTCCGCAACACTATCCGGTAAAGCAAGCCCATCACTGCTAAATCATCATCGAACAAAGCAAGTGTCAACGGTCCTTGATGAAGTCTACAAGTAATCACTAGTCGCAAAACAACTAACAATCACTCCTCAACTTGCGTTCACAAGACCCAAACACCAACTCTTGTCATCAAGTCACATACTTATCCAACATAAACATAATACCCCAGGTATGAGATAAAAGTTCACAGATAAGCACAAACTAAATGACCACTCAAATCCAACTCAACTGTGATAAGCTCACTAACACACCTAGTCAATAGCTCTGAGCATGCCTTGAAGAGGCTAGCTATGCATGATCAACACTCAGTCGAAACTAAAGTGAAGACTATGAGATGGACTCATATTGGTACACAACTTCCTCATAGACAAAGCTATAGTACGGGTACCAACATCGCAACCTCAAACAACTAAATTGGACATCACCATCCTCAGCCAAGGCGCAGGGCCACCAAGACCAAGTCAAGATCAGTGAGAGCTCACTACTCTCATAGAGTCTAACGTAATGCAAGGTGCAACCTACCACCAAGCATAACGCTACAAAAGAAAGGTACAAGGGTCACCTTTCTGAGAAAAGTGCAACGGCCACTTTTCTATATCAACTCTAGACTCTATCCAACTCAATTGTTTTAGCCCCAAAAGTCAGCATCCCTTTCGGGCCGCATTATACAAACTACCTATCAGGGTCTAAGTTAACTAAAGTCAACTCCAACCCCTTCACTAGTTTGTACTGGCTTATGAAAACGGAATGGTTTTCGAGCAAAGTGATCAATAGATCAGCCATTGGAAAAGTCTAAGAAAATTTGTGGAAAATTTTCCATCCTAGAGAAAGAATGACTCTCAGTCCAGGATTGCAAACTTTCAAGACTCAACCTCCTACCAACAATTTCACATAGGTTCACCTCAACACAAATTCTCATGATCCAAGAATATACTTAAGTATCGAACATCTTTGCCCATATAATCGACATCCAACACTGACATCCACAAAGTGCAAAGTGAACACCCAAGGCTTGATCACGAAGACCACATCTTCGGATATCCACATTGCACTAACACTCTTCTTCAATCACCTTCAAGATCCAATGTGAAGCCAAAACATTAACAAGAAAAATGACATGGAAAATCAAGGTCCAAGGAAAATTCCTCATCACTTGAAATAACAATGCCACCTCCACTAACACAAGTGCTAGTGATGTCAATGCCCCAACTACACATCTTCTCCATCCAACAATCTACTCCAAGTGCTAACGGATCAACCAACAAGCCATAGCAAATAAATGCTATAACCCTTTTCCAACACTTAATGGGCAAACTCAAGGAAACAAGGTACCAACTTAAGCTTAGCATAATGGACCACCATCGAGAATCCTGTCAAAGCTACTACAATGCTACTTCGTGCAAGTAGACTAGCTTCTCCATCAACCACTTTGGGGTTGATCATCATTTACCCAAGCAACTTCGTAAACACATTGCTCATTATCACATAGATATGATATAAATCCCAATGACTTGATCGTTAATCAAGCAACACTATGAGCAATGCCCATGTCATTACTTCAAAAGTTTATGTGAATATCAAGTGCCAACTCAATTCGACAAAATGCAACATAAATGCCACACTCCACCGATAGAGATTTACAACACCCAATGTCATTAACTTTTATTCACAACACAGACAAGCTCATGCCACTCTCTTTCCGACCAATCTCAAAACTAATCCAAAACCAAGCTACTCAAGGAGCAATAGCAAGGTTCCCCAGAAAGGAATTGAGCATTGCAACCCAATGTAAACAACCAAAGGGAACGACTTGAGAGATGATCCATAGAGGTTCAAATATAGAGGGAAAGGGCCCATGAACAAAAGTGCACCCCCTTTTCCAATCGGTTAATGGTCTTGGGATACTTGGAGTTAAGTGTCCTTGGGTTTGAATAGTACTAGGCTGGGTGACCTCCCGGGAAGTCCAAACTCAGGAGTTTACATTTGGTATCAGAGAGGTCTCAGGTCCGACTCTATTGGTTGGCTAGGGGAATCACACCACATGTTGATTGACATCTGGCTGGTCCAGTTTGCTCCTGCTAGGCTCGACCCGAGGGGTAGGGTGTCAAGAGAGCGGGGCTCTCGGGAGAGCTGCGGCTCTCAGCTTCCGTTCACGAGGGCGTGAACTTGCAGGGAAGCGTGGTGGATTGTAAGCAACCAAAGGGAACGACTTGAGAGACGATCCATAGAGGTTCAAATATAGAGGGAAAGGGCCCATGAACAAGAGTGCACCCCCTTTTCCAATCGGTTAAGGGTCTTGGGATACTTGGAGTTAAGTGTCCTTGGGTTTGAATAGTACTAGGCTGGGTGACCTCCTGGGAAGTCCAAACTTCCCGGGAGTCTTCCAATAGCGAGCCTAGACAAAATGGTTTAGTGTTTCACCACTATCCATCCCATAACTCACCACTTGTAAGACCATCACTTCCAACATGCATCAAGGTAGGGACTCTTGATTGCATAATGTGAACACAAGCAATGAGTTAACACCTCGTTGCAAATCATCTCTCCAAGAAGAGAAAATGATTTACATATTTGATCCTCCGTCCCGAATGACTCTCTCTTCGGTCTCATCTTTTGACCAAACCTCAAGCTTGCTTTCGCACTGCCTTCAGTTCAATTGAAGAAAAGTTTATGAGAGAGCACGGCTATGATTACTTGAACCAATAGACTATTCCCTACAGTCTTGATTGATCCAATTATAATCATGCCTAGGAAGGATCCACTAGTGCTGTGCTAAACAGCTACGGACCAGCCTATTTGCCACTCATAGCAAACTCAGGGAAAGTTTACTTTCACCCATGGTACATGGAACAACTCATGGAACCACCGATAGGCTAACATTAATCCTGCCAACTCAAAGTGTAACCTCGAGTTGCTAATGTGCCTCACTCACGAGCTCAAGCTTAAACTCGTGCTACCGGAACAACTCAGTCCACCCTATGAGCCCAAGAGCAAGCTCACATAATATGGAACAAAAAGGTAACCAAAACCTATCCCAAGGAACTAATGTGAAGTCTTTGCACCAAAACGTGTACCCACTCGGATCATCGTTTTTATCTCTGCATATGCAACGACACTAGTTGCCCAATCTCACTGAATAGTACTCGCTGAGACTCATCCTTTGATACCAAATGTAGCGCACGTGGTTTTGACCCTTTATCCTATGGTGATTTACCATAGGATAACACCACAAAGCGGAACCTAAACCCTCTTTGTGCCACGTGATAGATGCCACGTGTCACATATCACGTGTCCATGCCACATGTCCATAGGAACCTAAGGTTCAGGGCCTTGGGCCACTGAACGAAGGAACGGTGCCAAACTCCCAAACGTGACGCCAAGAAGTGATGGAACCGGACCACGGAGCAACTCCCGAGCATATAGCCCAAGGAGTGAAGGGACAGGAGCCCGGAGCGACTTGGAATAGTCCTGGAGCAACCAGCATCCCAATGCCAAGACCAGCATGCAAAACGGAGCCAAATGGAGTCTAGCATTATTTCGGCATACCGGTGGCCTAACGTGAGGATATGGGTACTCCACCAGCTAGCATGGAATGGAACTTGGGCTTAGACCCAAGCCGGACGCAGAACAAGGACAGGCACGCAAGCGGGAGCTAGACTATGTCTCAGGTTGGTCGGCCATGCCCGACCTACCCACTATCCCTACTATACATTTGGAACCCCCCATAGCCCCCCCCCCCCGC
>NW_003314292.1:737324-804732 GCF_000143415.4 Selaginella moellendorffii | reverse complement strand
ACGCTTTGGGCTTTCACCCCAAGCCTCCCTTAATATCAGGAGTTAGTCTCTGGGACAAGCTCAAAACTTACTAAATATGGAATGTCCCTAGCTTGCGAATTTGGACACGGGATGAACACCATTGTGTTCAGGACGATCTCTACATTCTGTAGATATGCCAAATGAGCAAATCTGGACACTTTCCATAAATAGCATCTAGGACGAATTGAGACTAACACAAAGGGCATGATAGCGAGGGTGTTTGGCAGACATGGTAAGCTATCATCTAGCGAATATTGAGGGACCAAGCTCAATATCACGGGGGTTCCCAACACTAGCAAGTGCAAGCCAACGAATGAGTTTCTCTAACCAGGTCAAGTATGCTTGACTAAATAGACACTTAGGAATTCCTTCCTTATGCTCATCTGGTCAAGTGCACACGCGAGGACCAGTTTCTCAACTAGCTTAGGCAGAGACTGATAACGGGTCCAGCAATACCGACCTCCTGCCATCGTGGCAGTAAGGTAAGAGTGTCCGTAAGGATTGGCTGACAAGTAACTTTCGATACCTGAAGTCACATTCGCGACATACAATTCAGTATTTAGAGGAGATACTAAGTATAGTTGAGGAATAACCTTTTTCTTTTTTCGACGTTGCCATACATTAGCAGATTTATTGAAAACATAATATAAAGGTATTTCAACGTAGGTATATTGTCTTGCATTCAGATCATGAATATTGAGTTCGAACCATTTTGCTAGTATTGTTCCATTACGTGCTGCTCTTTGCAAGGCATTGTGTTCCGAGCCTTCTATAAAATACACATTTTGGAAGTCAGGAAGATGTATGGGCAGATGTATTATAGGGTGTGAGCATCCATGCATTTTAAATTTAAATATCCTCTAAATAGCTTTCGGTGCTGAAATGTATCGGGTATCTATAAAATTCGTGATTTCATCCCAGTTTAATACGTTTGCAGATTGAGTAGCTGTTTGGATTTGAATGGTTGCACAATCATATCCTTTATAAACATATTGAAAAAGATACTTAATACTTTTAATTGATGCATATATTTCTATATTTATATGGGCTTTGTATTTTTTACATAAATATTTATTATATGGGACAATCCATCTGTTATCAATTGGAACATCATTTTTAAGGAAGGTGCGACCATTGTTTGGCCTAAAATATTCTGGGTACCCATCCACACAATATGTAGTTCCGTCATTGAAGTTTTTGGGATAGTTTTTAGAACATTTTTTGTTTTCCATACATGGACTTTAAGGATTTAGTAATCCACATGGACCATGTATCATATGTGATGTGATTATTTCAAATAGTTCAGGCTCTGATAAAGGGTCAGGTAATTGAGTAGATACATATTAGTCAATAGTGTCACGGTCTTTAATTTTACTTTCATTATCTAATATGCCTAGGAAATGACAATGTGGCAAACCACTTTTTTGGAACTCAATGACATATATAAATGCAATACATCTTCCAAAGATATTATTTTGTGTAATATCATGGAGAAAATATTTTAACTTCATGTTAAAAACCCTAGCAACTAAATCAGGTTAGTCTTCAAGTCCTTCATTAAGGTACAGATTTTGTAATATCTCAAGCCATTTAGGGTTGTAAGTGAAAGTTATGAAAATATCAAGTTTTGAGTGTTTTGTTACAATTGCCATAGCATCTGGGTAATTTTGTTGCATAGCTCTTGGGTTTCTTGTAAAAGTAGAAGGTAAAATAACAATTTTTCCTGGTCAAGCATTTGCATTAGCAGCTTTGCCAGCAACATAATCCATCAAACCTGTATAAAAATCAACTCTCATATTTTTTTGATTAGATCTATAGTATTGTAAATTGTTTCTTTCAATTTTAACATAGGCATCTACAATATATTGTTGGGTGAGTTTTCCAGCATGTAAAATTTGGTCATATGTAACTGTAGAGGTTAATAATGTTGAATCTCTTTTGGACAAATGATAGGCATAATATTGAAGGAGTGTTACATGCTTGTTAGAAGAAAGCTTGTCATGCTAGGCTCTATCTCCATGTGGAAAAAGTAATGGATAAACCATAGGATCACAATTACCATTTAAAATAGATATATGTTGTGGTTCTGATGATTTTGGATGAATGCATATTTCACGGTCAAAAGGTGGCACACCATCTTCACTTTGGAAAACTATTGCAACATCATTAGTTTGTGGAGTATTATATCGATGATGGTCTGTGCCTTCATTTTTAATAAATATATAAACTCCACGTAAATTGCTACCAAAAATAATAGTTCTTGAAAGATTTTCTTGTTCCAATTCATACATCATTCTAAAAGCTTGTGCATATAGATTAATATATCGAAGTATTGTATCTAGTTGAAATAGTAAATTATAATCACAGTTAATGTTAAAAGGGTTTTGTTTTCTGATATCAGTAGCCTCATTGGAGTCTAGCATGTACAATTGACTGTAGCTTGGATTTTGATGTATTGAAGGATGTTGTGGCATAATTTTGTGATAGATTTGTCCATGAATTCTATAGCAGTATAGACCATGACCCATAAAAGTATCAATGCTAGCTCCCATAGACGCAAAAGCAAGTGCACTATTATATTGTCTTATATTACTCTTGAAATTAGAGTGTTTGTGTGAGTTATATACAGAATACAGAAAAGGTGGTAATGGAAGTATTGGAGGCAGGTAGACCTGTCCACTCTGACAACAAATAGACTTGTTCTCATCGGCAAAGTGTGAGGCATGACAATACTTACAAATATATGATAAGGGACCTATATTCAATGTCAAAACAGATGTATCATTATATAGGTAATTGCTAGCAAATGTGCTGCGAATCTGAGGTGAAGGGGGCAAATAAGAATTGGAAATTGACTGTTGTTCAGTGTGATTATTAAGATTTGTTTGATGTCGATACTCTGTATCCTCTTGAATATTACTGTTGTAAAAGCTATATGTATGCTGGTGCTGGTTAGTGTCTTCAACATTATCATTGTATGTGGAATGTGTATGTCTGTGTCGAATAGCATTCAGTAGATGTCGAAGGTGTGACATTATTTTCAACAGTTTCTTTTAGAAATGGAGATCAGATATTAGGGCAGATAGAAAGCAAAAGATATTTACTGAGGGGTATGGACAGGCATAAAAACTAACCTTTTCAATGCAATCGGGTGATGCCAAAAAAGAGCAGATTGATGTGTGTTACCTGATACAGTGTCTTCTCGCAAGAATTACATTTTTTCTACCTCACTGCGAGTGCCATGTTTTGTCCACCAAATTGGGATTTGCGAGGCGCGCACTCCAATTGATCAGCCCAGGAATTCGTGGAGCAGTGCGGCGCCTCAGATCTGCGAGCTCAAATGGAGGATCATCCCGTCGTGTGGCGGCAATTGCAGATGTAGATGTGGTCAAGCTTCACGTCCAGGTGCGTAAGGCTGTGCCGACTGAATGTGCTTCAAAGCATTTAAGAGCTTAAATCGCCTTGTCCCATTTCCTGGCAGTGGAGTAAGAATGAAGATCATACAAATTCTATGCACCACAAATACCTTGCTTTGATGGAACTCCTCACAAATAACAACTTGCGATGGGGTTCTCAGGAGCAAAGACACCAGCGTTGACACAGCACCTCCAATTTGGATCGCCCAAAGCCTAATTGTGAGATTTAGGGTTATCGTGAGATTTAGCAAAAAAAGTGTGACAGATTGGATCTGGTGCTTTTGGGAGAGCGGGATTTCTAGGGCATTGCGAGATGTCGTTGCCCTAGCTACAGCAGTGTCAAGCTTGTCACAATAGCTCAAGAATCTGGAGTTTGAGGCCGCAGCTCGAATTGCTATGCACATCAAGGAGAGTGGACGCACTGCTGCTGGAAAAGACCAATGGCTTCTAGCGTGGTAAGAAAAAGTTCCACATAACTGATTCGGGTCAGGCTTGATACTAAACTGCACCCCTAGGCCCTCGCCGGCGCTGTCGCCCAGAAGTGGGATTTCACTGCCAGCCTCGTCTGTGTGGAGAATTCACAAGGAGCCGCAAGTGAAGCCAATCCTGCCGGCTCTTAGCTTCAATCATGGCGTCCATAGCAAGTGTAGCTCTTGCTCCGCCCATGTCATCTTCTTCAAGACCAAGTGCCAGGTACTGCAAGAAAACAAGTAAATCGCCACAGCAATGTAGTTCTACACCAGGTACTCTTCTCCAACTTCCTTATGCTTTAGTTTGATGTCGTAAGTGTAGGAATCCGTTTCAGCTACATTTGGGAATTACATTTCATCTGCTGCATCGTAAAAACCTTTCTAAAAAACATGAGAGTTTGGTGGGATTTCCAGTATTATGAGACTTCTTTGCATTTGTAGGTTTTGGATTCTTATTCTGAAGATTCTGAAGAAAACTATACCGAGGCCACTTCCCTTCGCTAAAGGATTTGTTAAATCACTCAGGGTAAACTTTTCTTTGTTGCTGTCAATTTGAACTCCAATGCTAATGCTTATAAAATATAGGACTAATGAAACCAGCACTATGGAGTTTTTTTTCAAATTGAAGAATGGTGAAGATTATAGAAAGGAAGCATTTGGAAGCAATTGGTATCCATGTCTCCTCATGAACGGTCTCATTTGTAGAGAAAGTCAGGTATACTGTCATTTATCATATCTTAGGAACATCTCTAATATGTCACTTGAACGTAGCCACAATTTTCAATGATGGCGGCTCTTAAGCTTTATAAATAACTTGTGCTGCATGCAGATAGTTTTTTCTTGATCGAGTAAGCGGATTTTTTCTTGGAATGTAGTGCAGGCACTTTGGTGCGTTGACGACTGGGAGTCCCAAGCGAGGAGATCACAAGTCTTGTGTATTTACAGCAACAAATTTAATCGATTGTTTTTCTCATCTCCAGGGATATAGAGATTGTTTTGGAGAGGATTGTCTATCCAGTCAGCTCCTGATCAAGGTTATGATTTTTATGACCAGGCTTTTTAGTTTGCCCAAACTTTTGATTTATGTCTAGGCTATGGTTGATGTTTGTGAGATTGGGAATACGGTACCGGGAGAATTGAAGAGCCCTGAGGAAGAAATTTGAGATTCTAGGCTGAATTACACAAAGGATGAAGAGCTCAAGCAGCTAATACATGGAAATGTCTCCATGGTCGATTATCCTGGTGAAGGTACTTCAAAATTTGCTCACTGGTTAGTTTTTTCATAAGTTGTGATACAGGTAGCAAAGACTATAGAACCGGCAGAAGGGTCGTTCCTTCCGGTGATTTTAATCCATTGCATGAAGGTCATCTTACACTGATGAGCACAGCATGCACGTAAGTTTCCTGAAAAAAAATGTTTTTGTTGATCTAACGCAAGTTACAACCTTGTGCAAGGCAACAATCCAGGAAGCTCTAGACGTGGCGGATGATGCCTTTCAAGCCCAGCTTCATGACATGATGATGTTGCTGGCTTGCTACAAGAAGTGGGGCAATGCAGCAATTGGGAAGCTCGCATTCCAGAGAGTCTTGCAAGAGACTTTGAGGTTGTAATAATACAATGGATCCCATAAACAACTATGCATCAAGCTTGTAGACAATACATTGTACAAATAGAAAATGAAAGCACACGGGAACAGGAAATAAAAGCACACTAGAACAGGAAATAAAAGTGCACAGTACTCTAATCAGCCTTGAACGCAATAACTTGTGGTGAGCTTTGATCGGCACCAGTCAAAAATAAGAAGTGGTCTGTTGGTGGCTTCTTTGTCTCCAAAAGTTTGATTGCCTCAGGCATTCAAGTAGAAGTGAACATTCTTAGAAACTGGCCAGGAGTGAGACCATATGCTTAGTCTATATAAGTGTCCTCCATATAAACGTCTTGGGGGTGGCTAGTATCTGGATAGAATTTGCCATGGACCCGCAAAGTTTGAAAAAACATTTGTTCATTCTTGCAATGGTGGCACCAACTAATATCTCACATTTGTTTCTCGACCCTAAACTTTTTGCAAACATGGCAGCCGCAACAAACAAAGATTGTTCGAGGGTTTTTAGGGATGAAATGGCCATGCACCTATTGACAAAACATGTGTTTTGAACGGCTGGTATACATCAAGAGAGACATACCCCAAAGAAGTTCTTTCTGTATATGAATGAGATAGAGTGCAACTGCTTTTGTATATGATCCCAAGGCGTATCGTCAGGAATTTTCAAGACAATAGTCGAGGGTGCAATCCTAAACACATTTTTATCTTTAGTTCCTCGGAGATTGTAGAAAATACGACTTGGCATGGCCCCAGCAAACCATGATGATTTGAGCTCATGATAGACATGGTCCATATCACCCAGCACATGCACCTATGTTTGAAGTTCACCAAAAAATCCAGTCAGAATATTACAAATACCTTATAGGTGTTTTCAGCTTCAAGATCATCAGCAATAAATATGATGTTTGTAGTGTTAGGCGTTTGATCTACACCAGTGATTGCCGCAGCAACCGTTGAAGAAGTATAAGCAGAAGCATCCACTGCAAACTGACTCAGTGGAACAATGTCTGATGGTCTAACAAAATCAAGCACTAGAGGAGCCTTCTCTGGCCATACTCGAACATGTGTGGCCATAGAAATATCTACTAAGAGACGATGGAGCCCCAAATGATATTTCAGATTTTTAGCTCTGACTTTGTAGTGTTGAATACACAGCCAGTTAGATGGCTTGAAAAGGTGGTTGTATTTATCAGCAGCGTTGGCTGCCATTGAAGCTGTTGCAAGGTGCATGCCGTAGCTATCAGTGAAATCGATATTAAGGAACCTTGATGTTGATGCCATGCTTGTTGAGTAGATCTCATGTTGGAAATCATAACTATCGTACCGAGATAATACATATATAAAAAGCGGCTCACCACCTGAATGGAGCTGTAGATCCGTAATATGAACACATGCATATTGTGTTTCCTCAGAAGAAGCAATCAAATTCCATACGCTAGGGTCTTGAATGCTATATAATTTACGCTTAACTAAAAAAGCCCATTACAAACTCTAAAAAAAATTCTAAAATTGAGTAGTACCTCCTATAATCCCACAGGGCACTTGGCTGTAAGTCTATGTCTGAGCACTTGGATTTGGCCACAGAGAAGGTTTATGAAGCAAAAAAGCCAAGTGCCAGTACCTGCTAAAATAACAAAAGGACTTTGGAAATGTAACAGCTATAACAGCTGTTTGAAGTCTTCTTGTACACCTATTTGTTAAGCTGTAAAGCACTGTATTGGGATAGACTAAGTACCTAAAGCACTAAGTTGTGTAAGGTGCTCAGATCCTGGAAAGAAAAGTGATTAAATTCTGGTTTATCAAGATAAACACAAACCTGGTTCACTGCTCTCTCCACCCATTTCTACATCACCTAGAACTTGTTGCTGCTGTGAAGAAACATCATCTGGCAATGGCTGGTAATTGTAATCTACATGATCTTGAGACCCCACATCAGAATCACTAGCTACCGCTGCCATCGGAGAGGGCAATCCTGAATGAAGCAATTGATTAACTTTGGGTTAATCACAACCGTTGGCCCAAAGGCCTGCTTAATTATTGCCACGTCATTAGGCATATGCAAAAACTCGCAATAACTATTTCGCTCGATGAAGGCGTCCAAAATGTATTCCAGCTTCTTATCTTCAGTGGGAGCATCAGCAGATGATGATAATGAGAGGCAGATGATCGTCGTGGATGGCTGGCTGGAGTTTGAGGCCGTAGCTCGAATTGCTGTGCACATCAAGGAGAGTGGATGCGCTGCTGCTGGAAAAGACCGATGGCTTCTAGAAAAAGTTCCATGTAACTGATTTGAGTCAGGCTTGATACTAAACTGCACTCCCAGGAAATCTTTGATGGTCGGGAACAGCAACCCTTGCATGGCAAATAGGAAAGTTTGTAAGATCGACTTCTTTCTTTTCCAGCTTCATAGATAGATACCTGGTGAGTTGAATCTACAACTCCTCCCAGCTTTATCTCCTATAGCAAGGACATGGCTGCTTGCATCCCCAGGTCCTTTGGAAGCTGAAGCTCGGATGCTCCAGAATGCGTAGCCACGCACTCGGAGCTTAAAATGCAGCCGGTGGTCGTTTCTGCCACCAGTGAGATCCCATAGCCCTGAGATCTGTGCCATGAAAAAGGAAGCAAGATGAAAAAAGCTTACCTTGCAGCACAAAATCATGGAACTTACTTCCTGGACTCCGAACCAGTGTAGTGATCAGTAAAGATGTACACATCGGGGAGCAAGTGATTTAGCACGCCACATTCGATTGGCCATATGAGGTGAGACGCGTGTGGAGTAACTCACTCCTCGGATACATTTCACCATGCCCTCGTCCACCCATGTAGCAGCCTGGCGAAGGATTCTTAGCGAGGAGAGAAAGAAAAGAAGAGGAGTTTCGAGAAACTGACCGTGAGGCTCTTGGGGACAATGGGAACTTTGAGGACGACTTCACTGCCACCCAAGGGAGGAGCTCCGCGAGCAGCAACCTTGAGTTCTAGGCCTTCGATTCGAACACCAAAGTGCTTAAGCATTGGCAGTGTTGCTGTGCAAAAGGTGTCGGCGCAGGGATCCCTGCTGTCATTCGTAATGCCTGTCACAGGCCACAAAGAATTCTTCCAAGAGCAAAATCCTGCTACTACTGTCTTCATCCCTTGGAACACACGAATCGCGCCTCGCAAGCTGCCACACGCAGCATACATGTCAATCAGCGCAGTAGACACGATCAAGCTCGAATCCCAGCCAGCAGCAATGATTTGGGAGTGGATTTGCTTACCCACCGGAAGAAATTGCAATCCACAGCACGCTCCAAGGGCTGCAACCTACTTGATCCTGCCCGGAGTGATGCCCTGGAGCAGCAATCTCTGGTCAACACTTTGCATGTGCCACGCGTCGCTAGGCCTTCCTCTCCCACCACGCGGCTTGGCCACCTCCCATTGGCCGGGAGCAAACATCAGTGCAATTATTCTCAAACACGTGGTTAAAGAAATAACCCCTTTACAGTTACCCCCTATCAGACGGCTATGATTGGCCAGATCTGGTGGCCCACAAAGTTCGGCGTTTGCTCCTTATCTACTATAGTAGTAGATGTTCCTGTTTCTTATTTTAACTTCTAACTAAATAACCACAAAAACATAAATTATTTATTTTAAGAGAAATTTTATTTTATTTTAACAAGTCCAAAATAGTAATCTGTTGCCTAGTGTGTTCCACTACTATTAATATAGATTAGCTGTAAGTTTAAATCTAAAAATCATAATGATTTATAGCTATATTACAGTATATGTTTTATTTTTGCTGATAATATTTAGTCATAACAGCTTAGCAGCTCTTATTGTAAGAGATAATCGTAGTAATCTCTCATTATCTACAAAATTATTAATTTTAAGAGCAATAAGAGAGGCTATAGATCAAATAGATGTTAATGCTCCATTTTACACTGGATATACAAGATACTATCAGAATTATGGAATTAGGATATTATTATCTAGTATGAATTCGGAAATATCTCCTCCTAGCTATCAACTTCTTTGTAGTTTATTTCCAAATTACACTACTCCATGGGAAGGTTTGACATTAAGAGCTGAATTTCAAAGAATTTATAATAATTACATCCGTATTGATGATGACATAATTCACTATGGTATTACAGAATATATTTTAGGGACACTAAGTATTGAATATGTAGTTGAAAATACTTATATTCTAAGTATACAAAAGATAAACTATTTAAGTTATTTAAATCAAAATAAAGATTGTATGTGGAGGCGTACATGCATTAAAAGTACATCTAATTTTTCAAACTTTTCTAATTTATTAAGTGGAGAATTTCTGCAATCTTTAAATAAAAAATACTCATTACATGTTCAACTAAATTGTAATGTTATATTATATAAAGAAACTATTACCATATGGCAGACTAATACAGAAAATAAAGGAACTAATTGTTATTTAACAATGCAAGTTGATGGTAATCTAGTATTATATGATGAATTTCATAATGTTATATGGTCATATAATATTTATTGGAAAAATATTTGGAAACCAATGGCATTATGCGTTGAAGATACTGGTCATATAAGTGTTTCTAATATTGTTGAGCAAACTTCAATATGGAGGGTTCCAAAATAATTAGAAAAACTTCACATGCTTCTAGGTTTCACTAAATAATACTAATATTTATATTTAATAATATATTGAATATTTATCAATTAAAAATGAATAGTTACTAAAATATTTTATAATACAAGAAGGCTAAACATATAGTATAAATATTATGACTGAAAATTTTATTGATGGTAATACTGATTAAATATTCTATCATAAAACTGTAAACATGAAATTATTACTTAACAAATAGTTTTAATAATTACTTTGCTCTGTCTTGCACTTTAATAATTACTTTGCTCTCTCTTGCACTGGCTTGGCAAAATCCATTGTGTATTGAGACTAGTCCTTCAATATTGCTGGATGATAGCTTACTGTGTCTACCAAACACCCTCACTATCACACCCTTTGTGTTAGTCTCATTTCGGTCTCAAATGCTATTTATGGAAAGTGTCTAGATTCACTTATTTGGCATATCTACGGAATGTAGAGGTCGGCCTGAACATAATTGTATTCATCCTGTGTCCAAATTTGTAATCTAGGAACATTCCATATTTAGTAAGTTTTGAACTTGTCCTAGAGACTAACTCCTGGTACTAAGGGAGGTTTGGGGTGAAAGCCCAAAGCATGTGTTCCTTAAGGAGGAGGGGGGGGAGAGGGGCATAGGGGGTTCCAAATGTATAGTAGGGATGGTGGTTGGAATGCATGTCCAACCACCTGAGATATTAGTTTGGCTCCCATTAGACTGTGTCACTCTTTATTCTGTGTCTGGCTTGGGTTTAAGCCCAAACTCCATGCTACTCTAGTCAATGGGGTACCCTCCTCCTCGTGTTAAACCACTGGTATGCCAAAATTGTGCCACACTCCATCTAACATCATTTTGCATGTAGGTGCTGGATATGGGGAGCTGGATATGGGGGGTTGGTGCTCTTGGGATTGTACTGGACCCTTATTTCGTAGTGCAATGGACTTAGAGTTCAACTCCAAATTCAGGTGTGCTATATCATTGGTCACACTACTCACATTGCTAATCTCTTGGATTGTTTAGAGAAAAATCATTAATTCACTAAGCTAAATCTTGCTTTTGGGTACTGCCTAGTACTAATGGCCGAAAAAGATATTCATAAGATTGTTTTTTGTACACCATTTGGTTTGTACAAGTTCTTGGTAATGCCATTTGGTTTGAACAGTGCTTTAGCAACTTCTTAGTGAATGATGGACAAAGTTCTTTGCGATATGCCAGAGGTGAGTGCTGACTTCATTGATAATGTCTTGATCCACTCGAAGGGGACATGGGAGGAGATGTTCATGATGTTTGTAAAGTGTTGGATTGGCTACAGGACGTTGCTTTAAAGCTAAAGCAGTTAAAGTGCGTGTTTGGGTCCAAGAACATGACTTATTTTGGGTATTGTATTGCTTGTGAAGGTTTGTAAGTTGATCCTAACAAACTTGTGGTTGTTTTAAAGTTCCTTACTCTGAAGTGTGTGAATGATGTACAACACTTTCTAGGCAAGGTGCAATATCTTGACTGTTTTGTGGATCATCTTTTTAATCACATCATACCATTGCGAGTGTTGTTGAAATCATCAATATTATTTTTCATTTGGATTGTGGACTATGAGCGGGCAGTCATGGATATCAAAGAGCTATTGACGACTCTTCCAATTTTGGTGTATCCTGACTATACTTGACCTTTTATTTTACATGTGGATGTTTTTTATATTGGTTTTGGATGTATGTTGATGCAAGAGAGCCCGAGTGTATGTGATCAATGCCATCCCATTGTATATATCAACCATACATTATAACCGACAAAAGTGAACTACCTCAAAACAAAGAAGGAGTGTTTAGCAGTGTAAGCAACCAAAGGGAACAACTTGAGAGATGATCCATGGGGTTCAAATATAAAGGGAAAGGACCCATGAATAAAAGTGCACCCCCTTTTCCAATCGGTTAAGGGTCTTGGGATATTTTGGGGTTAAATGTCCTTGGGTTTGAATAGTACTAGGTTAGGTGACCTCCCGGGAAGTCCAAATTTAGGAACTTACAAGCAACAGTCTGGGGTTTAAAAAAACTTCATGCATATCTACATGGTTCTCGGACGTTACTAAAATGTGATTATGTTGCCGTTATTTCATTATTGAAGCGGAAGAACTTAATTGATCGTACTATTCTATGGGCTTTGAAACTTCAGATATATAATTTTAATGTTGTTCAATCACTTAGGGAGTTTTATGGCTGATGCTTTTTCTCGAGCTCCTCTTCCTTTTTTGTTCTCTTCTCATGTTTTTGACAAGTCTATTATTCCAGCATTTGTGGATTTTCTAGACGAGGATTCTATGCCATCAGCAATTGTTATACTTGACATTCAGTGTCCATAAGGTACAAAGCAAGATCTACCTTCTCTTGATGAGGTTTGCAAAGCTCAAAAGATTATAAATTCGAAGGCTTCAAGATGGGTTTGAGAATTTTATATCACTTGCTGATAACTTGCCATTCCGATATTTACATTCTCAATATCATCTTGAAAATAGCCTTTTTCATTTTGTGGGGATGGATTCTAATGATCATTTATGGGTATGGTGCCTTCAATCTTTATTCCATGGTTTCTTGATGCTTACCATGCTTCTTCTATTCTAGGCATATGCTTTAGAAGGATGGTTGGAGTCAATTGCAATTTCTCATTTGTTTGAGTTTGTGGTATTTGATTTTACAAAAAAAATTTCACAATCAATTACTGGTAATGAATATATTATTATTGCTTCTAACTACTTAACTCATTGGGTGGAAGTTGGTGCTCTTGTTAGCACCTTTGCAATTTCTATTAGATACTTCCTCTTTAATTGAGCAGTATTTTAACATTTTTGTGCGAAATGAATTCTTTTGGATAATGGTCCCACATTTATAGTAGAAGCATTTCATGTTTTGATGTCTCACTTGAGGATATGCCACATTTTCATAAGTGTTTATCATACACAGTCATACAATTTTGTGAAATGGCTCCTTTGGGTATTCAAAGGGATAATTGCGAAGTACGTGAACTTTCAGCATTTGGATTGGAATGGTTATTTGCCATTTCTTTGGTATACATATGTCATAGGGGTGTAGAGTTTTGTTGGTGCTTCATGTAAACAACTAAAGGGAATGACTCGAGAGGCGATCCATGGGGTTCAAATATAGAGGGAAAGGGCCCATGAATAAAAGTGCACCCCCTTTTCCAATCAGTTAAGGGTCTTGGGATATTTTGGGGTTAAATGTCCTTGGGTTTGAATAATACTAGGTTGGGTGACCTCCCGAGAAGTCCAAATTCAGGAGCTTACATTTGGTATCAGAGGGGTCTCGGGTCCGACTCTGTTGGTTGGTGAAGGGAATCACACCACATGTTGATTAACATCTGGCTGGTCCAGTTTGCTCCCGCTGGGCTCGACCCGAGGGGTAAGGTGTCAAGAGAGCTGTGGCTCTCAGCTTCCGTTTACGAGGGCGTGAACTTGCAGGGAAGTGTGGTGGATTGTAAGAAACCAAAGGGAACGACTCGAGAGGCGATCCATGGGGTTCAAATATAGAGAAAAAACGCCCATGAATAAGAGTGCACCCCCTTTTCCAATTGGTTAAGGGTCTTGGGATAGTTGGGGTTAAGCGTCCTTGGGTTTGAATAGTACTGGGCTAGATGACCTCCTGGGAAGTTCAAACTCAGGAATTTACACTTCACCATATAAACTCCTATATAGTCATGATCCAATATTACCAATGGAGCTAGGTTTACTTTTGTAATTACCACAAGCTACCAATACTAAATTGTGGGATTAGTATTTGGCAAGCATTTTTCTATTTGTCTAAGCAAAGTTTATTGAACACCTAAGTTGCGTACAAGTGGGACAACAAT
Source organism: Selaginella moellendorffii (assembly GCF_000143415.4). Taxonomy (NCBI): domain Eukaryota; kingdom Viridiplantae; phylum Streptophyta; class Lycopodiopsida; order Selaginellales; family Selaginellaceae; genus Selaginella; species Selaginella moellendorffii. The sequence continues at coordinate 790,753 of NW_003314292.1, read as the reverse complement.
GGCATTACAACTTCTATCATCATCCACTTATGAAGTACAAAATGGATGAATTAATGTTAGGCCATTTTCCCTATCTTACGAAACGTGGTTTATCGAAGGGGCTCCTTACTCAGTGGAAAGGACCATATTAGGTGTTGTGGCAAGGTGAACCACAAGTTTATGAGGTTTGGCATGATGTTTAGCATGCTAATCCTTCAAAAATTATGCATATGCAACAATTAAAACATTTCATACGAAAGGATCAAGAACAACTGATACCACCTATAAATTTACTAATGCTTCCTTTTGATGTTCCTCTAGATCCTGGCCCATCTATGAGAAAACTTTTATAGTCTTCTATTATTTCGAGAGGAGGGGATAATATGAGGTCCAAGTGTATGACTACAATGCCATATACTAATATTAGCGTAGTGGGATTTTAGTAGGCATCATATTAGTTTTAATCTAGACCACTCACTTTTGTATATAAATTAGAGTTTTTGGGCTAATTGATATGCATTTTTTTTGTATTCCCTTTCCATATTTTATACACTCACATAGTTAAATTTCTAAAATTATTAAAGTTGTTGAATTATTTTAAACTAAATTACTATAATCCTTTTTTTCAATTTGATTAGCTTGGGTATTTTATATGTAAAATATAAAAATCTTTTCAGCCTCTTATTAAGTCTTTAATATAGTGCAATATTATAGTTGTATTGTTAGTTTAAAGATTGAAGAAATTCTCCACTTAATATATTAGTAAAATTCGAAAAGTTATAAAATAATTTTTATTCTGTATTCCACAGAAACAGAACCATGTCATGATACAGCATTCTATCGAAAACCAGTTGAGCACCCACAGTCGAGCACATAGTCTTTTTTGGAGAGAGTGCCTCAACTTTAATAATCCACAATAGGAGGATGGAGTTCTAGATCTTTGGAGCTTACAATATTGAGCGTTGTTGTGGTTTGGCAAGAATGTCTCTTGAAAGGCTTCTAGAGAAGGGCCTCAATCCTCCTCTGGGGCTTGCTTTTCATTTGTGAATTCAAGTCTCCATCCAAACCTATTTTACGAGGTGATTCTTTCAAATGTGAGAGTTTCAAGAGGTATGTTTGCAATGTTTTTGGCAATGTTAGCCTTGGCTTGTTTCCATTCTATGACACCAAGCTTAGCATTAATGTTTGCATCCAAGACTTTGGGTCGAGGCTCACTCTAGATGAAAAAGTGGATGAGATGGTGAATGCTTCTCACACGACTGGCTTTTTCAACAACGGAGGGTCACGGTGCTTGAAGTACATTAGAATCACAGCCGCAAAGTCAAATGAACATGATCCATTTGATCGGAAAATAGGTTTGGGTTGTGAATTCACACAGAATGCACAGCAAGCCCAAGAGGAGGCCATCCAAGCTCGAGATCCTTCTCCAGGAGCCACTCCTGCAGGACCACGATGAGGAATCGGCGATGCCCACCATCTCAAATTGTGGTAAGCTCCGAAGATCCAGGAGCGCTCCCTCCTCCGACTGTGGAGCGATGAAGATGAGGCCCAAGAACATCTCCCCAACGCCCGCGTTTGGAATGACCACCAAATCCTACTCTCCAGGCAAGACCGCGGCTCTCATTCTCGCGCTCTACCTCGCCATTGGAATCCTCTGCTTCGTCCACGTCAGGGACGAGCTCCATGGAACCAAGACCCTGAGCTTCGTCGACGCCTTGTACTTCTGCGTGGTCACCATGACCACCGTCGGCTATGGCGACTTGGTTCCAGCCACAGCGACGGCCAAGCTCATGACGTGCCTGTTCGTCTTCGTGGGCTTCGCGATCTTTGGATTGCTGCTCGGCAACGCTGCAAACTATCTGGTGGAGAAGCAGGAGAGGCTGCTGGAGAGAGCGATCGAGAAAAGAGAGAAGTACCTCCATCACAAGAACACCGACACCGATGCGAGGATCCGGAGAGTTCACTGCAAGGTGGCGGTGGCGGCGGGGCTGGTTTTGGTGCTGTTTGGAGCCGGGATCTCGGTGTTGGTGAAGCTGGAGGGGATGAGCTTCCTGGATGCGTTCTACTGCGTGACCGTGACGGTGACGACGCTGGGCTATGGCGATCGCAGCTTCACTAGCGCCGGCGGGAGGATCTTTGCGGTGGTGTGGATCTTGATGAGCACGGTTAGTGTTGCGCAGTTCGTCCTCTACATCGCGGAGCTTGTCACGGAGGGAAGGCAGCATTCGCTCACCAAGTGGATTCTCTCCAGGAAGATCACTTACTCGGATTTCGAGGCGGCGGATCTGGACGACGACGGAGCTCTCAGGTGGGCTGTCTTATTTCGAAGCTTTCCAGCGTTTGCTAGTAAGAACGACTCGTTTGATCTTGGTGTTCTTTGTTTTGCAGCCTCACCGAGTATATGGTGTATAAGCTCAAAGAGATGGGCAAGCTCGAGAAAGAGGACTTAGAGGCGATTGTGAGACAATTCCAAGAGCTTGATGTGGATAGATCTGGAACTATATCTCTACAAGATATCAACTTAGCACAGTTTGGTAGCTAGAGAACACCTCTACTAACATATATTAATAAGAGAAAGTTTTGCCCTAATTCTTAAACAAAGTGTTAGGGTTTTTGGAATTAGGGTTCTTCAGCCGCCAGTAAGAGCAAGGGATCTCGGGTCGGGAGCTGAGGCGCTCGGCGGCAAGATGGTATGATTCTTGTGTTGGGTGTTGAAATAATCCTCCGGCGCCTCTGTTTTGGCAGTCTCTGGTGAGCAATGAGGAGTTCCAGCACATTCTTCGTGTGCTCAACACGAATGTGGACGGGCGGCAGAAGATTATGTTCGCGCTGACTTCCATCAAGGGAATTGGGCGCCGATTCGCCAACATCGTCTGCAAGAAGGCGGATGTGGACATGAACAAGAGGTATGTTTGCCCTTTCTTTTCCTCTTGCTCTGCTGGTGAGCTGAAAGATCTTGTTTTCTCGTCATTTTCTTCTATGGATGACTATCTTCCTTGATCTTTCGGATTGATTGATTGAGCTTCTTCATTGATTTGAAAAAAAAAATCTGTGCTTATCATTTTTCTTTGTTTCTTTCTCTTCCATCGAACAGGGCTGGTGAGCTCACTGCTGCGGAGCTCGAGAACCTCATGGTGATCGTTGCCAACCCCCGCCAGTTCAAGATCCCCGACTGGTTCCTCAACAGGAAGAAGGACTACAAGGACGGGAGGTACTCGCAGGTTGTGGCAAACGCGCTGGACATGAAGCTCAGGGACGACCTCGAGAGGCTCAAGAAGATCAGGCAAGCCGTTTTTCCCTTTCAATCTCTTGGGGATGGATGGATTGACTTCTTTATTGTTTGACAGGAACCACCGTGGTCTTCGTCACTACTGGGGTCTGCGCGTCCGCGGGCAGCACACCAAGACCACCGGACGCCGTGGAAGAACCGTGGGAGTCTCCAAGAAGCGATAGACAGTATCCTCCATGGCTTTGTACGAGCATCGCTTGGTTCTTCTCCTAAGTTTTTGACAAATGCATCCTTATTTTCTTGCCGAGAACTCTTTTATTTTCTCAAGAAAAAAAAACCAATGTAGAAATCCGAGAAACACTCCAGTCAACTACCATTGACCTGGTCAAACCGGTGCCTTAATGACTGGGATGCTGCTCACGAAGATTCCCCAAAGTTAGAGAAACCAAACTTTAGTATATATAATCACAGCAAGACATCCATTCATTCACAAAGCATTCAAATGGCTTTAAGAATTGGCTCAATTGTGCGTGTTTTGATCGTCCTCTCGATATGTTCTCGTGATCTTCTCGTCGAGTCCAGGGGATGCGGGCAATCGTGCTCCACAAACGACGATTGCGATGGTCAGCTCTACTGTGGAGGGGGGCGCACTTGTCAAGACGATCCGGATTTGGGAACTCACATCTGCGCTGGAAGTGGCGGCGGCGGTGGCGGTGGCTCAGGAACTTGCCAGCAGAGTGGAACTCTCAAGGGCAATTCGGCCCACCAGTGCGGCGAGTGCTGCAAGGCCAACACAAACTATCCGATCTATCGATGCTCGCCCCCAGTCTCGCAGAGCACCAAAGCAATTCTCACTGTCAACGACTTCCAAGCTGGTGGCGATGGCGGAGATCCTTCGGAGTGCGATGGGAAATTCCACTCCAACACCGAGAGGGTCGTGGCTCTCTCAACCGGATGGTATAGCGGGGGCTCCCGGTGCTTGAAGTTCATCAGTATCACAGCTCCAAATGGGAGATCCACCACTGCCAAAGTGGTGGACGAGTGTGATTCTACAATGGGCTGTGACAAGCCTCATGCTTGGCAGCCACCATGCCGGAATAACATTGTGGATGGCTCTGATGCTGTGTGGAAAGCGCTGGGCATTAGCTCCAGCGACCCCCTCTACGGTCAGATGTCCATCACCTGGAGAGATGCTTAACAATGTGAATGAAATCTATATAACAGTAATTGGTCAAAAAGAAGAATAAAAGCTGCCAAGACGTTTGAAAGAAGTTGAAGCATTGGCCAATTCTTACAAGCACTGTTATAGTGGAAGTTCTTTGACCTATCTTTGAGGCGCATTCATTGCGACCCCGCGAAAGCTATACAAATTGTTTATCATGCTGGTAGTTGACTCTTTCTCTTGTTGACTAGAAGTGTTGACAACCATTGACTGATAAAGTTTTACCAACATTGACTGGTTTTCGATCATGGTTTCGTGCACGGTGGATTGCAGTCGACTCCGAATCAAGCTTTGGCTCGCCACACAACGTCGCAGTGCTGCGGCAGGCCAAAGTGGTGGGGATGCACCTCAACACCCCCAGGCTGTCCCCAGCTTCACGATCGCAACTCTCTTCCTCTTAAGATTGAAACTAGATTTCTCAAGATTTTCAATCTCATATGAGGTGGGCATGAGGACTGAAAATCAGGTGGCAGGCCAATCAACACAGCCCCCGTTCCTTTGAGCTGCGTCACACAGCAGCTGCTCATGACGAGCTCCCGCAGAAAGTCGATCTCGTCTCTCACCCGCTCGGCACCCGGTCCCTTGGGGTAGGAGGCGGTGATGTGCATGCGCAGAGGTGCGTGCCTGCTGCTCCAGTCCTCGAGGCTCAAGCTCTACGACACCAAAAGTTAGCCATGAACCTTCATGGAGATACGAGCACCTCAAGGCGGCGGCAAGGTTGAGAGATCTTTGGCCGAATCCAGAGCTGCGACGCCACTGATGCGACCTCTCGCTGGGCGAGCCTCGAAAGGTGCTTGTGAGCTTGTTGAGCCTAGACATTTACAGGCCCTGGATGCTCCGCACCTCCGCATGAAGCTTGATCCACTCCACGTTGCACGTAGACGGCGAGAGCATCATTGACGAGCATCCACCGGAGCTTGTGCAGCTTCCGCACCGGCCAAACCAGGAAAGAAGGCCCTGCTGCCGCTCATCCTCACCAGTGATTGTGTGATTCCAGGCTGAAATTTGTGACGACGCGCTACACCCCAATACAAGTGGTACAAGTGGCGCGACGGGAACAGGATCCCGAAGAGCACCTCGTCGGGAAGATCATCCAAGGAGCTCAGATTGTTGCGCATCTTGGTTATCTTCATCCTGATAACAAATATTTTTCAATTTATTGGCAAATACTTTTTAGTGGATTAACATCAATGGACAGAGGTGGTGAAGGAGACGGTCTGGAGAGGGCTTCCACAGTGGTATTGTCCGATGATATCAGCCAGCGAGTTGACAAGCCGGCTATCCATGGGCTTCACCAAGGGATTCCTTTGTGGAACAAGCACAAAATCATACGTGTGGTTCCTTGCATTGAATGGATTTGGGTATGGAATGTTCTTGCTAGTGTTGGAAGGAGATACATAAGGCTCCAAAATGCTGCCCTTCACAGCTCCTGCCAAGCCACCATGATCATATAAAGATTTGAAGTATATCACTCACCGGTGCTGCCTGCTGGAATGTTTGCAATCCAAAAGTTGATACTTTAGTTGGCACTGACAGTGCCTTTTGATCTGCCATGACAACCGAGAAGAGACGAGTAGTGCCATTCTTCCCGAATCCTTCAATGTCAACAGTGGGGGCAGAGTCAGTGCTGCTCAAGGGGATGAAGTTGCCATTCCCAACCGTGACAGAGCCATATTGTACAAGCAAACCAACAGTAGCTTGAGCTAACAAGGAGCAGAGAATCAAGCAAGACATCACTGAAATTGCCATTAGAAAAGATTAATTGACTGATGTTTTCTGTTGAGAATTTCCTTGACATTTATACAAAGGCAATAGCTAATTCTGTCCATGCCTTGGATAAATTTTGCAAACTATCTAATAAAATCTAGTGTATCGATTGTCTTTTTACATGATCTTAATAATAATATAATAATAATGTAAACAATTTGTTTAGTGACTAGAAGTATTTTCAGCATACAGCTAAAATTGAGAATCATCAACTTTGTCAACATGACTTGAATAAGATAATTGTGGCGATTACCACAGATGGGGTGGATTCTTCTAGGAGATGAGCTCGACCAATGAAGCATTGCGATCAACGGGAAGAATCTTTAAACTCCAATGACAACGTCATTCCCTGCCGAGTTGGGTCTATGCTGCTCACTGCCAGAGGAGATTGTGGACGATTCCAACCTGAAATGCGTGCTGACCCTTGCGAGTTGCACCCATCTTGACGACTAGACCAATATAAGTGGCGTCAGGAAAAGAGTAGAGAGGACAAGCACGTTGGAAACATCCATCGCATAGTTAACATTAGAGTTACGTTGATTTTATTTTCTTTTAAAGTAGTCCCAGCAAGAACATGTCATTTCACATTGACCCCGGTGAAAGAAGATGCATTTGGTCTTGTATGCACTAGAGTTAGAGTGGCTGCGAGCTTGGGGGATGGCGTTTTGGGCTCTGTTAGCTTCAAGCGAAGGTAAGTTCTCAGCTTTATTTTTTGGTGGATTCATTTCTCAGCTTTGGAAAAATTTATGCAGCCAAGAACACATCTAACTCAGAGGACACTCGTTCAGGAAGTCTGCTACTCGAATAGCCTTCTGATCTGGAGTCAGATGCGCATGGATCGGGTGGTATCTGGCGCTCCTGGGTCATTCCACGATCTTCAGTGTTTTTGCGACACCAAGCACTTTTGTCATAGAGACCATGAATGGACGGATCAGATGTAACAGCTGTCTAATATGGCAGATTTTTAATTAGTACCCACATAAAGTAGTAGAATACAGAAAAATTCATACAACTTACGTCGCTGCAGTTGAATTAGTTCCCACCACCAAGATCACCTTAGTTAAAATAGAGCTCAACTTTACCAAAGGGCAGTCCTCTACATAAAAGAGTAAACCATTGCCACGTCGTCTGCGTGACAGGCATAAATACTTACCACTATACTTCAATGACTGATGATTACATTATTTTAGACAATGAAAATCTTCATATTATTTTTTCCACCTGATTCTCACTCCAACAGCACAGCATCGGCATTTGCAACAGGCCTTTAATACTGTACTAAAATATCGAGATGTGGTTCTTTAAACGTTCCTTATGTCCTTTCTTTGCAATCATAACGGCGGTTGCTGTCTTTCAAACCCGTGACCAAGAACGTCGAAGGCAATCACAGCGAGCTTCATCAGTCCTTAAAAATATCTATTACGCTCCTAAGTTACATAAGGGGAATTTCCCTCTCTAAATAAATTACACTCTGCCTATGTTGCAATTCGCAAAATTGTGTTGTAATGTCCTCAAGGAACTTCCAGGTACATGTCGTTAATATCAAACTCCACAGGTGGCTGTTGCTCCATCCAAGACTGAATAAATTCCATGTTCCCAATGGTGCTATCTGGGATCAATAAGAGCTCCTCCAAAAGCATATTGTCCACTGAAAGTGTTTGCTCGCCGCCATCCATGCCAGATTCATATTCCTGCTGGGGAATATAGGTTGGCGGTGGTGGACACTCGTCAAAATCAACGAGCTCCATCCAAGACTGACCAGACTCTGTATTGTCAATAGTGCTTTCTGGGCTTGAAAAGATCTCCTCCAGAAAGGCATCATCCAGTGAAAACGTTTTCTCGCACCCATCCAGGCTTCCAGAGTTATGTTGCTCCCCATCAATGGAGCTCATCGAAGGTGAGGATACTAGAGGTGGTGGAGAATCCTTGTTGAATCTTAGCTCCTCCGGCTGTAAACCCTCCACGTTATGATCATCAGCCAAATTTTGGTTATCGCCCTGCTGCTTTAACGTGTGTATGACAATGGTTTTCATTTGAGGTGGCAAAGTCTTCGGATCAAGGCCAGTGTTTGTGTTGAGGGTGTAACTCTTTACCATGTCCGGGAAGTAACACGAGAAATCAAGTATTGTACCCGTGAGTATGTGTAGCTCCCATATTTTCTTCATGATTCCATAGATGCGCTTTCGGAAGCAGCTCTTTCTTGTCTCAGCATTGGAGATGTACTCTATCGGGATTTTTTTCTTCCCTGCTCTCTTTTTCTGAACGAGAAACAACAAAGAAAAAATTATAAGAAAAACCATCTAGAAATTATTAATACCTTGATGATAGGAGATATTTGGTTAACTTGGCCCTGTTGCGTTACCGAATGCATCGATTGCTGCTTGACAATGGTTATCATTTGAGGAGGCAATGTCTTGAGATCAAGGCCAACATTGGTGTTGAAGGCATAGCTCTTGCCCGTGTCAGGAAAGTTACTTGAGAAATTGAGTCTTGTAGCCGTGAGTATGTTAAGCTCCCATAACTTCTTTGTGATTCCAAAGATGCGCTTGCGGTGGCAACACTTTCTTATTTCAGCATCCAAGATGTATTCTAGTGGAATTTTTTGTTTCCCAGCTGTTTTTTTCTACAAAGAAACATTTATAAGAGGTGAAACGTGAAGTTACGAAATACCTTGATCACCGGAGACATAGTTATTTTCCTTGTGTGTTGTTTGGGGGACAAACCCTTATTCTTGTTCCCTCAATTATTAGCAAAATCAAAGATTTGATATCTTCCTTAAATCTATGAAGATCGCATGTTTATGTTTATTAATGTATTATTATTATGTTTAGTTGATAGTTAATTAATCCATCCGCATCGTGTTCTCTGCGCAACTGAAATGTCTCATACCGCCGAGCTGGTCCCTTGGTCGATTGGCAAAAACCTCCACTCGCTTTCCATGCGAATTCAGGACAAGCATCGTGGCCGCCTCTCGATCCTTTGCCAACAGCGCTCTGCCCAATCCTTTCATGGATGCATGGCCACCCTTGCGCAGCTCCTGTCTCACTTTGTCTGGCCAACGTTGATAATCGAGGGATGCCGTGTCTTATGGTCGTGAAAAAAGTCCATTTCTTTCAAGGTCAAATTAGGTGGCTGCATGGGGACGATCTTCCCGACGAGGGGCGAGCTAAAAAATGTGATCTCAATTTCTCATTCTTTGCTTCAGGCTTGTATACGAACCATTGTTAATAAGTATTCATAAAAAATCACACACACACACACACACACACACACACACACAACTTGTTCACGCACACAACTCCGTGTTCTCGTCGAAACTGCGCACCAGTGGTGGATTGCAGTGTAGGGCGAATCAAGCTTGGGCTTCATGCAGCGCCAGACAACGCCGCAGCGCGGTGGCATGCCAAAGCGGATGGGATGCACCTTGACACGACCGGGGAACGCTGTGCCCAGCTCCACGATCGCCGGAGGCACCCGGGGCCGAAATTCAGGCGGCTCCTCAATGCACACAATGCCTGTTACTTCGAGCTGCACCACGCAGCTGCGGAACTCCTGTACAAAGTCGATCTCGTCATTGTCCCAGCACGGCACCCGCTTGTTCGAGTAGGATGCGTCGATGTGGACACGCAGTGGCGCCTGTCTGATGCTCGATGCCACTGATGCTCGCCCTCCTGACAAACGGCTCGATAATTTTCTAGACGTGGGCACTGCCTCAGGAGGTATTGGTGAGCGTGAGCGTGTTGAGCTGGGACATGACCAGGCCCTGAACAATCCAAACTTGCCCATGAAGCACCACCATTCCACGTTGCACGTAGACAGTGAGAGCTCCACGTGAGGTACACATCCACCAGAGCTTGGGCATGTTGAGCACGAGAGAAAAGCTGGCAACGCTCCAGCCGGGGCCCTTGTGGGCGCGAATCCCCAAATAGTGGAGGCTGTGGTTCTTGAGCAAATAGGTCGGCGGGAAGTATATGAGTGGGCACAACTCGATGAGCTGTTTCGTCGTGGCCACGTCCAAGTGTGTGCGTATGGCGAGCGCGGGAAGAATTAGAGCCGCTGCCTTGGTCGTGAGAGGGCCGCCAAGATCGACACCATCGTTGATATGGAGGCACCTCCCTCCATAGTCTCCAGAGCCTCCGTAGCGAGAATGGCGATCCACATTGATGCTGATGGTAAGGGAGTGGAGGATTTTTCCATTCACCGATAGCCAGTCAAGACAAGAGCATAGCCACTTTGAGGAACCTGTGATTGCTGCTGCTGCTGCTGCTGCTGCTGCTGCCAAACCAGGAAAGGAGACCCCGTTGCGCATGCTCACCGGACGATTCCAACCTGAAATGCGTGACGAGCCTTGCCGGCTGTGCCCACCTCTTGCTCACCAGGCTACACCAATACAATTGGCGCGAGGAGATGAGCAGGGACAGGATCCGGATGGGAACGTCGTCGGGAAGATCGTCCATGGAGCTCGGATTGTTGCGCCTCTTGGTGATCCTCATCCGCTCCACCAAGAAGAGTAGCTCATGCATCTCGTCGGGAAGATCATCCAGTGCGCTCCGCCACTTCGTCTGTTGGAGCAGCTGGAATCAACCATGCAGCTAGAATCAACAGCAGGAATCTAGGAAACGCATATATAAATCCATGTATAGCAAGCGTTTAAGTAGTAAAATTTTCCTGTTCATTCTTTCCATCATCAGTACAATTTATGTATAATATTTCAAATTATTGCAAAATTTTCCACAATATTACAGCTCCAAAATGTTGCCAATGGTGCTATCCGTGATCGACGTGATCTCCTCCAAAAACACATCGTCTGAAAGTATTTGCCATCCAAGATTTATAGAATATATGACGAGGGTAGTCACATTTCCTAGCAACTACCCATGCTTCTACGGCTGCAAACCATTGGCAACTTCTTGCCCATCTTGAACGATTCCATCTCCAAAATCCCCGTCTATGAAACTCAATGAAGGTGAGGATACTAGGTGGTGGCGAGTTCCTCCGGCTCTAAACCCTCATCTGCCAGCTTGTGATCATCACAACCTTGGCCCTGCTGCGTCAACGTGTGATCGATTGCTGCTTGACAATGGGTTCCATTTGAGGTGGCAAAATCTTGGGAGATCAAGGCCAATTGTGTTTGTGTTAAGGATGTAAACACTTGGACCATGTCCCGGAAGTAACACGAATCAAGTAGCTCCTATATTTTCTTGGTGATTCCATATATGGGATTTAGGAAGCAGCTCTTTCTTTTCGCAGCATTGGCTCTATTGGCATTTTTCTCTTCCCTGCTGTCTTTTTATAAAGAAAGAGAACTTAAAAGAAGATGTATACCTTGATGATCGTAGACGTTTCGCCAGCTTGGCCTGCTGCGTTTCTGAGTGCATCGATAGCTGCTTCATAATGGTTTTCATTTGAGGTGGCAAAGTCTTGAGATCAAGGCCAACGTTGGTGTTGAGGCATAGCTCTTGACCGTGTCAAGGATGTTACTTAATTAAGTCTTGTAGCCATAGTATAGCTCCAATAACTTTGTGATTCCATAGATGTGCTTGCAGCCTCGGAAATGTACAATTTTTTTCCCAGCTGTTTTTGTGTATATCAAAATAAATTACACTTTATATTAAAAACACATCCACTGAAAGTGTTTGTGCGCCCCATCCAGTGGTGGCCGCTCCAGGGGCTCATCAAACTCGACATATGGCTGCTTCTCCATCCAAACTGATCAAACTCCGTGTCTGAGCTTGAAAAAATCTCCTCAAGAAACTCTTCATCCATTTCTTCGGTGCTATCCATGCTTCTAGATTCATGTTGCAATTGCTGCTGAAAAACATTGGCATAAAAAACTGGGGACTCATCAAGCTCGACGAGCAGCTGCTTCTCCATTCAACACAGACGTTGATAAGGAAGGCAAAAAAGAGCGCGAACCCGCTCTCAAACAAGCAGAACCGGCACGCAATTGATCAAACACCCCGCTGCCAATGGGGCTAGGAAAGAGGTTCCCCAGAAACTCATCATCCATTGAAAACGTTTTCTCACCACTGAAATCATGTTGCTGCTAGAAAATATTGGCCACTTCAACGATTCCATCCCCAAAATCCTAGTTCATGGAACTCATGAAGCTGTGTGTACAATTAAGGGTTTATTTATCCAGTTTGGCTATATATATTTAGAATATTTTAACAAAGTTTAAATAAATGTATTTGTGAGTGCATGGAATATGAAAAGGGAATATTGAAAATATGCATATCAATTAGCCCAAAAACCATAGCTTATATACAGGAGTGAGTGGTCTAGATTAAAACCAATCTTACGCTAATTCTATTACGCTAATATTAGTATATGGCATCGTAAATGTACACTTGAACCTTACATCACCAATGCCTCCTTCTGATGTTCTTCCAAATTCTAACCCATTTACAAGAAAAAACTAATGGTCTTCCATTATTCTAAGAGGAGGGGACGTCCACCTACAAAGTACAAAGTGGATGACTTAGTGTTAGTCCATTTTCCCCATCTTACGGTATGTGGTTTATTTAAAGGGCTCCTTGTTTAGTGGAAAGGACCATATTGGGTGTTATAGCAAGTTGGACCGCAAATTTATAAGGTTTGGCATAATGTCTAACAAGTCAATCCTCTATAAATTGTGCATATGTAGCAGTTAAAACATTTCATACAAAGGGATCAGGAACAATTGATATCACCTGTAGCGCACGTGGTTTTGACCCTTTATCCTATGGTGATTTACCATAGGATAACACCACGAAGCGGAACCTAAACCCTCTTTGTGCCACGTGACAGATGCCACGTGTCACATACCACGTGTCCGTGCCACATGTCCATAGGAACCCAAGGTTCAGGGCCTTGGGCCACTGAACGAAGGAACGGTGCCAAACTCCCAAGCGTGACGCCAAGGAGTGATGAAACCGGACCACGGAGCAACTCCCGAGCATATAGCCCAAGGAGCGAAGGGACAGGGGCCCGGAGCGACTTGGAACAGTCCTAGAGCAACCAGCATCCCAATGCCAGGACCAGCACGCAAAATGGAGCCAAACGGAGTCTAGCGCTATTTCGGCATACCGGTGGCCTAACGCGAGGATATGGGTACTCCACCAACTAGCATGGAATGGAACTTGGGCTTAGACCCAAGCCAGACGCAGAACAAGGACAAACACGCAAGCGGGAGCTAGACTATGCCTCAGGTTGGTCGGCCATGCCCGACCTACCCACTATCCCTACTATACATTTGGAACCCCCCACAGCCCCCCCCCCCTTGAGGAACACACGCTTTGGGCTTTCACCCTAAGCCTCCCTTAGTATTAAGAGTTAGTCTCTGGGACAAGCTCGAAACTTACTAAATATGGAATGTCCTTAGATTGCGAATTTGGACACGGGACGAACACCATTGTGTTCAGGCCGATCTCTACATTCCGTAGATATGCCAAATGAGCAAATCTGGACACTTTCCATAAATAGCATCTGGGACAAATTGAGACTAACACAAAGGGCATGATAGCGAGGGTGTTTGGCAGACACGGTAAGCTATCATATAGCGATGTTGAGGGACCAAGCTCAATATCGCGGGGGTTCCCAACACTAGCAAGTGCAAGTCAACGAATGAGTTTCTCTAACCAGGTCAAGTATGCTTGACTAATAGCACTTAGGAATTCCGTCCTTATGCCCATCTGGTCAAGTGCACACGCGAGGACCAGTTTCTCAACTAGCTTAGGCGGAGACTAATAACGGGTCCAGCAATACCGACCTCCTGCCGTCGTGGCAGTAAGGTAAGAGTGTCCGTAAGGACTGGCCGACAGGTAACTTTCGATACCCGAAGTCACATTCGCGACACTCTCCCCCCCTTGGGGAAGATCGACGTCCTCGTCGATGCATACTCCAGTCTAGAATACCGCCAAGGAAACAACTCCATAAAAAGTTCACAGTACTCACACTATGTGAGAAATGCACCAACTTAAATGAGTTAGGGGGAACCTCTTTGTCTAACGCGGATGCGCTACCAGCTCAGACACCTTCCGGCCGTCACCGACAAGGAAATGACCTATGGAGTCAGCCACCCCTGCTGCTCTGGGAGTCACCCAGCTTACAAAAGTGTGATATGCCCTGCCCGCAGGGACATAGAGAGAGAAGCCAGAGGCCCCAACCCTCCTGAGCAAAGAAACCAAACCCGTCGGTAAGGTTTAGATAGACTACTGTCAACAGGCAGTTAGAGTTGTTTACACGGTCACGCCCTTTCAACGAAAATAAGGAACATCGACAGAGAGGCGGGTTATGTGACCAGTCGACAGTAGCTACCCCATGACTAGAGATTTCAACATGCACACGAAGTGCCGAAGCCAGTCTGCCTATACTGGCCCAAACTCAAAGATCAATATATAGGGACGATATCAAAGTCATAAACAATGATATCTGAGAAGCTTAATTACTAGTGATTATATCTTAGAGTAGAACACAAAAGTATTCCACATAAGTTATCATCCGATAAACTAGTATTTATAGTGTAGGAACCACCAAGATCACTATCATTGGAAAACATAGGATTAACCATCCAACAAAATTCAATAGCAAGTATATCATCAAGTAAACTCAATGATAAAACTTAACTACCGAAGATAGTAGACAGTAAGCCAACAACTTACTAGAGAGAACTCAAAGAACACAAAGTATCATTGACTAACAAGCACAATGCTCGCGAATGTATCACCCGAAGGAAATAACATCCAAATCTATCAAAACTAACTCGAGCAACAATCAACAGAAGAGAATGAATATGGTAAGACCAACAAACACTCATGCCTGCCAACTATCACAAAAGCCAATCTGAATAGATCCCAGCCAACAATACCAAGGAACTTAAATTGCCTAAGCAAGTGTTAGCAACATCCGACTGACGTCTCAAACCCAAGAGACCAATCCAGAGCAAACCACAAAGAACATGTGGTATTGCGAAAAGCCATAAGCCATCAAAGAGAACAACTAACCATCATGAAAGATCATCAATCATCCCATCAATGTAGTGATAAGAATAATCAACTATCCAACATGATAGTTAATCATCACCAATGATTGCCAGATGCAAAAACCAACTTCAACATCGAAGCTAATGAGCCAAAATGCCTTCCCCAACAACTTCTAACAAATGGAACAATGAGCACAAAACTCAAGAACCAAAAGCTCGAAGAAGCCTATAACTAAGTCTTGCCTAATAATGATCACGAGTCTCATAGAAGCTAACTTCAATGCTAAAGAAGAAATCATGGTGCAACCCACAATATCTTCCTCAACACATCCATAAGCCAAACTTCATAATGCCAAAGCTAATGAAGAGCATTTCTGCATCAATCCAAAAGCTAAGCATAACGAAGCTATGCTTAACAAGTGATCATCAAACGATCCTCCATGAATCCATCTATAGCAAAACGTAACTCACTTCATAACAAGCTCAAAAAGAATCATTAATGATTGCTATATTCCGAACTCAAATCCAGCAAGGACTCAACATTCTAATATCGATCACTAACTCTTCTTCTCGTAGAGTTAGCATAGTCCACGACTAAATCATTTTTCAAGGAAAAGCTAAAGCTCAACCCTCTACTAAATAATCTCGTCTAGAACACAACTAACTCAACTTGCCACTCAGTTCGTTTGAACGTCAACACAGTTGCTAACTAGCAAATGCACGAATGCCAACAACACAAAGCTATAGCCAAATCATCAATACTATATTCATCAAGACTAATGAAACTCAATATCAATCTTTTGGAAGGATATCTCATTTCACTCAGATCTCAATATCAACAATGTCAATGACAAAGCATCACTTCAATGCCATCAACACCAAAACAAAGCTAGAAGGAAGCATGAGTGAATCACCACTCGGAGCTTTCCAGCAACCAAGCTAACCAAGGTCGAAGATACTTTAATTAGTAACCGAGACCAATCCTTTAGCAAAACTCAGTTACAGATAACACTTCCTCAAGGAGTGAGTCACCACATCCAAGACTCAATGAAATCCAACACCACGAACTAAATGCAACCAAATGATATCGACAGAGATAGAGTCGACATGTCAACATGGAAAAACCATGTAAGTCTAACGACACGATCCTCCGCAACACCATCCGGTAAAGCAAACCTATCATTGCTAAATCATCATCGAGTGAAGCAAGTGTCAACAGTCTCTTGACAAAGTCTACAAGCAATCATTAGTCGCAAAGCAACTAACAATCACTCTTTCAACTTGTCTTTACAAGACCCAAACACTAAACTCACGTCATCGAGTCATACACTTGTCCAACATGAACATGATACCTTCGGTATGAGATAAAAGTTCATTGACAAGCACAAACTAAATGACCACTCGAATCCAACTCAACTGCAATAAGCTCACCAATGCATTTAGCTAATAGCTCTGAGCATGCTTTGAAGAGGCTAGCTATGCATGATCAACACTCAGCTGAAACTAAAGTGAAGACCATGAGATGGATCTATATTGGTACACAACCTC
Organism: Selaginella moellendorffii; assembly: GCF_000143415.4. Taxonomy (NCBI): domain Eukaryota; kingdom Viridiplantae; phylum Streptophyta; class Lycopodiopsida; order Selaginellales; family Selaginellaceae; genus Selaginella; species Selaginella moellendorffii. The sequence continues at coordinate 774,046 of NW_003314292.1, read as the reverse complement.
CTCATAGACAAAGCTATAGTATGGGTACCAACATCTCAAACTCAAACAACTAAGTTGGACATCACCATCCTCAGCCAAGGTGCAGGGCTACCAAGACTAAGTCAAGATCAGTGAGAGCTCACTACTCTCATAGAGTCTAACGTAATGCAAGGTACAACCTGCCACCGAGCATAATGCTACAAAAGAAAGGCACAAGGGTCACCCTTCTTAGAAAAGCGTAACGGCCACTTTTCTATACCAACTCTAGACTCTATCCAACTTAATTGCCTTAGCCTCAAAAGTCAGCATCCCTTTCGGGCTGCATCATACAAACTACTTACTAAGATCTAAGCCAACCGAAGTCAACTCCAACCCCTTCACTAGTTTGTACTGGCTTTCGAAAATGGAATGGTTTTCGGACAAAATGATCAATAGATCAGCCATTGGAAAAGTCTAAGAAAATTTGTGGAAAATTTCCATCCTAGAGAAAGAATAACTCTCAGTCCAGGAATGCAAACTTTCAAGACTCAACCAACTTCCTCCTACCAACAACTTCACATAGGCTCACCTCAACACAAATTCTCATGATCGAACAACATGCTTAAGCATCGAACATCTTTGCCCATTTTTCCGACATCCAACACCGACATCTGCAAAATGCAAAATGAACATCCAAGGCTTGATCACGAAGACCACATCTTCAGATATCCACATTGCACTAACACTCTTCTTCAACCACCTTCAAGATCCAATGTAAAGCCAAAACACTAACAAGAAAAATGACATGGAAAATCAAGCTCTAAGGAAAATTCCTCATCACTCGAATCAACAATGCCACTTCCACTAACACAAGTGCTAGCGATGTCAATGCATCCATCTCACACCTTCTCCATCCAATAATCTACTCCAAGTGCTAACGGATCAACATATGAGCTATAGCAAATGAATGCTACAACCCATTCCTAACACCTTATGGGCAAACCCTCAAGGAAACAAGGTACCAACTTAAGCTTAGCATAATGGACCATCTCCGAGAATTCAGTCAAAGCTACTACAATGCTACTTCGTGCAAGTAGACTAGCTTCTCCATCAACCACTTTGGGGTTGATCATCATTTACCCAAGCAACTTCGTAAACACATTGCTCATTATCACATGGATATGATATAAATCACAATGACTTGATCATCAATTGAGTAACGCAATGAGCAAGGCTTATGTCATTACTTTAAACGTTTATGTGAGTATCAAATGCCAACTCGATTCGACAAAATGCAATATAAATGCCACACTCCACCAATAGAGATTTACGACACCCAACACCACTAACTTTTGTTCATAACACGGACAAGCTCATGCCACTCTCTTTCTGACCAAACTCAACACTAATCCAACACCAAGCTACTCAAGGAGCAATAGCAAGGTTCCCCGGAAAAGAATTGAGCATTGCAACCCAAGTCTTCCAATAGCAAGCTTAGATAAAATGGTTTAGCGCTTCACTGCTATCCATCCCACAACTCACCATTGTAAAACCACCATCTCCAACATGCATCAGGATAGGGACTCTTGATTGCATGATGTGAACACAAGCAATGAGTTAACACCTCGTTGCAAATCATCTCTCCAAGAAGAGAAAATGATTTACGTGTTTGATCCTTCGTCCCCGATGACTCTCTTTTCGGTCTCATCTTTGACCAAACCTCAAGCTTGCTTTCGCACTGCCTTCAGTTCAATCGAAGAAAAGTTTATGAGAGAGCATGGCAATGATTACTTGCACCAATAGACTATTCCCTACAGTCTTGACTGATCCAATTATAATCATGCCTAGGAAGGATCCACTAGTGCCGTGCTAAACAGCTACGGACCAGCCTATTTGCCACTCATAGCAAACCCAAGTAGGTTTGCTTTCACCCATGGTACAAGGAATAACTCATGGAACCAATGATAGGCTAACATTAATCCTGCCAACTCAAAGTGTAACCTTGAGTTGCTAACGTGCCTCACTCACGAGCCCAAGCGCAAACTCGTGCTACTGGAACAACTCAAATCCATCTTATGAGCCCAAGAGCAAGCTCACATAATTACGGTACAAGAAGGTAACCGAATCCATACCCAAGGAACGATTGCGAAGTCTTTGCACCCAAACGTGTACCCACTCGGATCATCGTTTTCATCTCTGCGTATGCAACAAGACTAGTTGCCCAATCTCATTGAATAGTACTCGCTGAGACTCATCCTCTGATACCAAATGTAGCGCACGTGGTTTTGACCCTTTATCCTATGGTGATTTACCATAGGATAACACCACGAAGCGGAACCTAAACCCTCTTTGTGCCACGTGACAGATGCCACGTGTCACATACCACGTGTCCGTGCCACGTGTCCATAGGAACCCGAGGTTCAGGGCCTTGGGCCACTGAACGAAGGAACAGTGCCAAACTCCCAAGCGTGACGCCAAGGAGTGATGAAACCGGACCACGGAGCAACTCCCGAGCATATAGCCCAAGGAGCGAAGGGACAGGGGCCCGGAGCGACTTGGAACAGTCCTAGAGCAACCAGCATCCCAATGCCAGGACCAGCACGCAAAATGGAGCCAAACGGAGTCTGGCGCTATTTCGGCATACCGGTGGCCTAACACGAGGATATGGGTACTCCACCAACTAGCATAGAATGGAACTTGGGCTTAGACCCAAGCCGGACGCTCGAAACTTACTAAATATGGAATGTCCTTAGATTGCGAATTTGGACACGGGACGAACACCATTGTGTTCAGGCCAATCTCTACATTCCGTAGATATGCCAAATGAGCAAATCTGGACACTTTCCATAAATAGCATCTGGGACAAATTGAGACTAACACAAAGGGCATGATAGCGAGGGTGTTTGGCAGACACGGTAAGCTATCATATAGCGATGTTGAGGGACCAAGCTCAATATCGCGGGGGTTCCCAACACTAGCAAGTGCAAGTCAACGAATGAGTTTCTCTAACCAAGTCAAGTATGCTTGACTAATAGCACTTAGGAATTCCGTCCTTATGCCCATCTGGTCAAGTGCACACGCGAGGACCAGTTTCTCAACTAGCTTAGGCGGAGACTAATAACGGGTCCAGCAATACCGACCTCCTGCCGTCGTGGCAGTAAGGTAAGAGTGTCCGTAAGGATTGGCCGACAGGTAACTTTCGATACCCGAAGTCACATTCGCGACATCACCTAGAGATCTATGGCCTAAGTGTTCAATAAACTCTGCTCAGACAAATGGAAGAATGTTCGTCAAATACTGATCCCAAAACCTAGCATCGGCAGCTTGTGGCAATCGCAAAAGTAAACCCAACTTCGTTAGTAATATTGGATCATGACCATATAAAAATTTATATGGCAAAGCACTAACAAAACTCGGCACTTCTGTGATATATGTATACCGAAGAGGCGGTAAATAACCATCTCAATCCGAATGCTAAAAGTTCATGTACTTCACAATTATTCCTTTAAAGTTCCGAACAAACCGTTCCACCAAACTGTCTGACTGTGGATGATAAGCACTTGCGAAAGTGTGGCATATCCCCAATTGAGATGTTAAAACATGAAATGCATTAACCATAAATGCGGGACTATTATCTAAAAGAATCTACTCTAGACAAAAATACTAGAATACCACTTGATTAAGGAGGAAGTATCCAACAATAGTTGTAGAGGTGCTAGCAAGAGCACCAACTTCCACTCAACGAGTTAAATAGTCAGAAGCAATAATAACATATTCATTATCAGTAGTCGATCATGGAAAATGTCCCATAAGATTAAACACCACCAACTCAAATGGATGGGAAACTACAATTGACTTTAACCATCCTTCCGCGGCATGAGGGGGAGTATTACGAGCTTGGCACAAAACGCAGCTACGCACATAACGGATAACATCATGTTGCATCTTTGGCCAATAGAAAGACTTGCATAGCTTCTCAGTCATACAACAATGTCCCATATGCCCACCTAAAATAGGAGAATTATGGTAGGCATAGAGAAACCATAGAATAAATATTGAAGGCACCACTAGCCGTAAATGATCATTAAAATCCGTCCCCACAAAATAAAAAAGGCGGTCTTCAAAGCAATATTGAGAATGTAAATGCCTAAAAGGCAAGTCATCAGCAAGTGATGTAGGATTCTCAAACCCATCTCAAAGCTTTCAAATCCACGGCTCAATATTTTGAGCCTCATAAACCTCATCAAGAGAAGGTAAATCTTGCTTTGCACTTTATGAATACTAAATGTCAAGTATAACAATCGCTAACAACACAGAATCCTTGTCTAGAAAATCCATAGATGCTGCAATAGCAAGCTTGTCAAAAACATGAGAGAGAGTGGAGAAGGAAGAGGAGTTCGAGAAAGGGCATTAACATCAGCCATAGAACTCCCTGGGTGATGAACAACATCAAAATTATATATTTGAAGCTTCAAAGCCCATTAAGTAGTATGATCAACTAAGTTCTTTCACTTCAATAATGAAGTAACGGCAGCATGATCACCTTTAAGTAATGTCTGAGAACCATATAAATATGCATGAAGTTTCTTGAAACCCTAGACTGTTGCTAAACACTCCTCTATTATGGAGTAGTTCACCTCCACTTGTTGTAATGTATGGCTTATATATGCAATGGGATGGCATTGACCAAGTACACTTAGGTTCTCTTGCATCAACACACCTCCAAGACCAATATCAGAAGTATCCATGCACAAAATAAAAGGTCAAATGTAATCAGAATATGCCAAAACTGGGGGAGTCAACAATAGCTCTTTGAGATCCATGAATGCCCACTCACAATCCAAAGGCTAGATGAAATAAGACGTTGATGACTTCAGTAACACTCACAATGGTGCAGTGGGTGACCAATAATGAATAGGAACCTTGATTGTATGAGCATCCTTGATTAGAATCAGATGACGTGTGGCAATCTTGGCCCCAAACAATAGGTCAAATTCAAAGAGATCAGAATACTCCTTCATGATCCAGTCAACCGCTACAACACAAAGATTGTCAGAGGGATCAGAAAAGGGAAGAGTAAAGCATGATGGAAACGTAGGAGGAAGTAGTGGGGGGATAAAAGTAATGGAAGCAGAAGTAGAAGCAAAGGGACGAAGAGGTACGGAAGTGAGAAGAATGGATAAAATATAAAGAAGTATGAAACAAGGGGAGAAACCTCAAAATCACACTTGGCATAATTGCGCTGCAATCAATCCATATAAAGGATGAGGTTAAAAGCTTGACTCGGCACCACCTACAGTGATTGCAACATAAGCTCGAGATCACCCACATGCACAACTAAGTCTGCCTTTATCGCAAATATGACTTTGGGTATCGAAAGTTACCTATCGGCTAGTCCTTTCGGATATTCTTTCCTTACTACCAGGAAGTCGGTATTGTTGGACTTGTTATCAATCTTTGCCTAAGCTAGTTGAGAAACTAATCTTTGCGTGTGCACTTAACCAGATGAGCATAAGGACGGAATTTCTAAGTGTTATTAGTTAAGCATACTTGACCTGGTTAGAGAAACTCATTTGTTGACTTGCACTTGCTAGTGTTGGGAACCCCTATGATATTGAGCTTGGCCCCTCAATATTCACTAAATGATAGCTTACCATGTCTACCAAACACCCTCACTATCATGCCCTTTATGTTAGTTTCATTCCAGTCCCAAATGCTATTTATAAAAAGTGTTTAAATCTGCTCATTTGGCATATTTACAGAATGTAGAGATTGTTCTGAACACAATGGTGTTTGTCCCATGTCTAAATTCACAATCTAGAAACACTTTATATTTAGTAAGTTTTGAGCTTGTCCTAGAGATTAATTCCTAGTACTAAGGGAGGCTTAGGGTGAAAGCCCAAAGCGTGTGTTCCTCAAGGGAGGGGGGGCAAAAGGGTGCTGTGGGGGGTTTCAAATGTATAGTAGGGATGGTGGGGAGGTTGGGCATGGCCAACCAATCTGAGACATAGTTTAGTTCTCACTTGTGTGCCTGTCCTTATTCTACGTCCGGCTTGGGTCTAAGCCCAAGCTCCACACCATGCTAACTAGTAGAGTACCCATATCCTCGTGTTAGGCCATGAGTATGCTGAAATAATGCTAGACTCTATTTGGCTCCGTTTTGCATGCTAGTCCTGGCATTGGGATGCTGGTTGCTCTAGGATTGTTTCAAGTCACTCTGTGCTTCTGTCCCTTCGCTCCTTGGGCTGTATGCTTGGGAGTTACTTTGTGGTCTAGTTCCATCACTCCTTATCTCCATGCTTGGGGGTTTGGCACCATTCCTTCGTTCAGTGGCCCAAGGCCTTGAACCTCATGTTCCACACCATTGTCTTTTGGACATATGGCATGTCTCATATGGCATATGACATGTGGCACATGGAGGGTTTAGGTTCCACTTCGTGGTATTATCTTATGGTAAATCACCATAGGATAAAGGGTAAAAACCATGTGCACTACAACCTCATCCCGTGCACATGTATGTGTACGGCAGTTGCCATAAAGAATGAAACCTGACTCCACTGCATGACGCAAGTGTAAATAGCAATGTGTGGCAACAGGTCGAGCAATAAAAGATAAACTCGAACTTATATCAACCAACATGGAGAGAATGATAAGAGACCGTTTGTTATAAAAACAAGCTTGGAAAGTAAACACTAGATGAACTGGTGCCGAGTGATTCCCTTGATGATACTCCCAAAAGAAAGATGGAAGGGTCATTGACTTATTCGCATAAGGTCCCTCTGTTACTTGTGTGACTCCTTGTTTCCCATATGCATCTTAGTGTCTAAACCTTCCACTGCAACAACACCAATAGGATGTTGTTGACGCCAAGGTCTTCACCCAGGAAATGGCCAATCTGGAAAATACAGACAACGCCAATAAATATGACCAACTTTATCACACGCCCAACAACAAACATCACAGCTACGACCATGGCCTCGCCCTTGTCCTTAGAATCAAGCAGTAGTGTCAGGAATCCCCCAATTCTTGCCACATTCCTGACTCTCACCGGATTCCTGACCCGTAGACCATATTCCTGACTCTCGAAACACTTCCCTATTCCTGACTCTCTGATTTCCCGTATGATTCCTGAGTCTCGAACCACATTCTTGATGATGATGTGGTGCCTCCTTGACCTCAGCTATATTTAGGCTGTCCTTGATCCAAGAGTGGTGGAGCTTCATCAACCTATAGTATATATAGGTTAGCCTTGTTCCATTTCTCCACAATCTGAATCAACGCCAGTCTAAGGCCTTTTCTTCATTTCCACTAACTTTTCTCTTTGTCTTCTACATTTTCCAGTCTTGATCCTCTTGGGGGTCTTGACAATTTGATTTAGATTGTGTTTTTTGCTTTTGCTTTAGCTCATTTTGATTGTTTGACTGCCTTTGCCTTTTTCCCCCCTTTTCTTTCCTCTTTGCCGATGGAGTCTCCAAGCCATCTTAATTTCTTTGCCGAAGCCCTTGCAAAAATCTAGTATAAGAATACCGAGCTGAAGGTGACCCTTCTTCATATGCAACAAGAGCTTGCTTCACTTTCGGCTCAAGGATCAAGCAGAGTTCCTGAACCGAAGGTGAGTTTCCCGGCGAAGTTCTCAAGCAAGCGTTTGGAGCTTCGTGGATTCCTGAACTAGATGGAGCTGATCTTCGCACTTTAACATTAGCGGTACCCCACTCCCGAGTCTCAAATCGGTGCGATCAAGATGCTGTTCGAAGGTGCAACTTTGTCATGGTTTTCTCCTCTCCTGGAGAAGAGCATGAAAGGGGTTGTGGTTCCGGAGTTAATGGATCTTCAGTTGTTCAAAGAAAAGCTCGAAGCATGTTTTGGCAGAAAGAAAAGCGGAGCAAGAACAACAGATTTCACTTCAACACACATTGATTCATATATAGCTGTATATATATATACAACTTCAATCAAATCAGAAATCACCAGAGATCTGATCACGATTCGGACTGCTTGTCGTGTTCATCATTATTCCTACACTCCCCCTTCAAGCTGAGGGTGTGCTTGACACTCCAAGTTGATTCCTCAGCTTGATGAATGTGAGCTCCAAAAGTGGCTTGGTTAGAAGGTCCGCCAACTGATACTGTGAAGGAACGTATTCCAGGTGAAGATCTCCGGCTGCTACATGTTCGCGAATGAAGTGATGCTGCACGTCTATATGTTTCGTACGAGCATGAAACACAGGATTCTTTGACATGGCGATTGCACTTCTGCTGTCGCAATGTAGAATGGTCGCATCTGATTGCTGTTGATTGAGTTCTCCAAGTAATCGACGAAGCCAGATGATCTCCCTTGCTGCTGTACTGGCAGCTACGTATTCTGCTTCTGCACTGGAAAGAGCAATTGTCGTTTGCTTCTTGCTTCCCCATGAAACCGGAGCACCGGCAATTATGCAGCAAATTCCGGAGGTTGAATGTCGTGTATCCAAGTTGCCAGCCCAATCTGCATCGCAGTAAGCTTGAAGAACAAGTTTGGATTGACCTGAGCATTTGTAAACTAATCCATGAGCAGCCGTTCCTTTCAAATACCTCAAAACTCTCTTCGCCATCTGCCAATGATAACAACTCGGAGACTGCATGTATCGGCTGAGGAGACCAACGGCAAAGGAGATGTCGGGGCGAGTCATGTTGGCGAGGTAGAGTAGTCCTCCAACAAGCGATCGGTAGACCGAGGGCTGATCAAATAAATCATCCATCTTGCTTGTGAACTTGATGCCAGTGACGACTGGTGTAGCCACGGATTTGCAACTTGTCATGTTGAACTGGTTGAGAAGCTTCTTCACATATTGGCACTGTGTGAGGGTGATTGTCCTGTCTGCTTCATCCCTGTCAACTTCCATCCCTAACAGCTGCCGCACAGCTCCTAAGTCCTTCATCACAAACCTGTTCATAAGCTTGATCTTCACATCCTTCAAAACAGTGTGATTGTTGCTGACAATCAAACAGTCGTCCACATAAACTGCTATCACAACAAAGTGATCACCCTGCTGAAGCAGATATAAATTTCCATCGCTGTTCAACCTCTGCATACCGAGATCCATAAGAAAAGAATCCAAACATTCATACCACTGACGGGAAGCCTGCTTAAGGCCATAAAGAGCCTTGCGAAGCTTGCAGACGAGTTCGGAACAACCGGATCCAAAAAGCTCAAAGCCTGGGGGTTGCCGCATAAATATCTCCTCCTTCAAGTTCCCATTAAGGAAGGCTGTTTTTACGTCCATGTGATGTGCGCACAAACCAAACTCCGCTGTAAAAGCCAGAAGCATTCTGATACTTGTCTGCTTCACAATTGGTGAGAACGTCTCATCAAAATCCACTCCAGGAACTTGTGAATATCCTTGAGCAACAAGTCTTGCTTTGTAACGCTGTACCGATCCATCAGGATTTCTGTGAAGCTTGAACACCCAGCGTGATCCAACAACTTCACGTCCTTCAGGAGCTTCCACCAAGTCATAAGTCTGGTTCTCATCAAGAGAATTCAACTCATCTTGCATTGCTGAAATCCACTTATCTGCATCAGGAGCTTGAATCGCCTGCTCAAAGTTGACTGGTTCAGAAGCTATTTCTGTTGCTGCAAAAGACCATTGCTTGGGATGAGGTGCTCTGCTTGATCGTCCAGATGATGTCCGCCCATAGTTCTCCACATTGAATGGTAGATCACGTGTGAGCCTGTCGACTTCTCCAGTTCGTGCACGATGAGTAGCATCGCCCTGTTCTTCAGGAAGAAAAGATCCAGAGACTGGTGTTGGATGATCATCTGCTAAAGGAGATGAGGGATAGATGATTGTCAGATCATCGTCATCTTCATCACCGTCTTCAACACCATCCCAACTCCATTCTTCTGGAGTCCAGTTCATGTTCTGATCTGAGCTTCCTTCTTCTTGAACATGATCTTTGTAGAGTGTTCCTTCATCAAAACAAACATCAGTGCTTACAAAAATTTGATGATTACCAGGCTGGTACAGGCGATATCCTTTTGAATTGGAATCGTATCCAACAAGAAAGGCCAGCTTGCTTCTGCTCTCCAACTTGCCAAGATGCTCATCCACCCTTTTTGCAAAGCTTAAACAACCAAAACGCCTGAGATGCACCACCGATTGTCTTTGACCAGTCCAAAGCTCTTCTGGGATCTTGTTGGGATTGCGAGAATGAGGGAGAAGGTTTTGAATATGCACAGCTGATCCAACTGCTTCAGCCCAAAGGAATTTTGGTAGTCCTGATTCTTGAAGGAAGCACCGAACTGCGTTCATGATTGTCCTATTCTTGCGCTCAGAGACTCCATTCTGTTGAGGGGTATGAGAGCAAGAACGCTGATGAAGAATTCCTCGTTCAGCATAGAACTGCTGAAAGGACTTGTTGACGTATTCCCCTCCTGAATCAGTACGTAAACAACCAACCCTCTGACCAGTTTTCACTTCGGCTTCTACTACGAATTGCTTGAATTTGCTAAAGACTTCATCTTTGTGACAAAGAAAGAAGACGTCCGTGTGCCTGGAGAAATCATCTGTAAATGTCACAAAATACTTCGTGCCATTCTGAGCAAACAGTCGCATGGGTCCACAAACATCTGAGTGAATGAGCTGCAAGGGACGAGTGCTTCTGGTCACAGCAGGTTTGAAAGTACGACGGGTTTGCTTGCCAAGAATGCAAGTGTGACATTTTGCTGAACTTTGAAGAACGTGGTCGTTGAAGCCATCCACAAGCTCCTGCTTCTGCATACGCCTGATGAGAGGGGGATTGGCATGTGCAAGTCGAGAATGCCAGAGAGAGCTATCTGCAGTCATGCATATCTCAGGAGCATTCGATTTTTCTCCAGAAGCTATCTCCTTCTCAAACAGGTTACCACATCTGGGAAAATGCAGTAATGGATGGCCATTTGCAAGAACTTGACATTGATGTTTGGAGAAATTCACATCCAGACCTTCATCCGTAAGCCTGGCTACAGAAACCAGATTCTTCACTATCTTTGGAACATACCACGCATTCTTCAAGAGCAGAGACTTTCTTCCCAGTGGAACTCGCACATCCCCAGTTGCGCGAACAGGTAAAATGCTTCCATCTCCCACACGAATGCACTTCCCTTTTGCAGCACGCAACTGCACAAAGTTCGACCCGCTTTGCATTAGGTGTCTCTCTGAACCTGAATCGATGGTCAGTTTTTCAGAAACGTTTGGAACTGCTACCTCAGATGATGCCGCAAGTTCCTGTGTTTCCCCTTCCTGAGCATTTGCTGCGAGCCCTATGTTCATGCGCTGCAGCCAAGCTGCAACTGGGCAATCCTTGGAGTAGTGCCCTGGCATCCCACAGGTCCAGCATTCCTGTTTGTTCTTGCCCACAAAACAATCCCGAAGTGCTGCTTCTTTACCAGAATTCCCTGAATTCTGCTGCTGCTGCGGATTTCCCCTAAACCCGCAACCTCTGCCTCGTCCTCCTCTTCCGCGGCCTCCTCTGCCTCGATGATTTCCATCCCACAGAGCTGAATCAGTCCCTGACTGATTGCTTGATGCAGAAGCATTTGATGTAGACTGTGAGATCAAAACATGGGAAGGCCTTTGATCAAAGTCCACAATCAAACCTCTCGCAGCCAGCTCCGAGCGTAACGTTTGCTCAGCTTGTTCAAAGTTGAGCGACATCATGCGAACGGTAGGGACGAAAGAACTAAAAGAAGAATCTTGCATGGCCTCGCAAAGTGCCAGAACTTTCTTGCTTTCGTTGAACGCTGCTGGACTGCCTTCAAGCTCCATCCACAGATCTTGCATCTTGGCGAGGAACTCTTCAAAGTTCTCGCCTGGATGAAAACGGGTCTCACGAATGCAAGTCTCGACCATGCTAATCTTGGAGAGGGAAAGAACAGCATACTTGTTGTGGAGATGAGCCCAGATCTCACAAGCACACTTATGACGCAAACGCATCATAAGGGCATCTGCAAGCTTAGAAAGAATCAATCCTTTTGCTCGAGATTCCTTCTTTTCCAGCACAGCTTGTTCCCCTGGATCAAGCTGTTGTCGAGCTGCTGCAACAGAGGCATGAATTGCCTCTTCATCCACGACTTCTCCTTCCACTGAAGTTGAAGCTCCCAACGTAGCAAGGGCTCGCCGCGTACGAGCATCTGCAGCGATTGTTGGTGGTGAAACGATTTCCCAGAGTTCTTCCATCTGCAGCACGCGCATCATTTTCTCGGACCAAGTGTTGAACCCTCTCCTCCCATCAAAGGCAGTGACTCCCTGAAGCAAGATCAATCCAACTTTGCTGCAGCTCATGATGTGAGGCACAAAGAAAGGAGAAGAAAGAGTTCAGAAACCAGCGCTCCGATACCAAGAAAGAAAAGTGGAGCAAGAACAACAGATTTCACTTCAACACACATTGATTCATATATAGCTGTATATATATATACAACTTCAATCAAATCAGAAATCACCAGAGATCTGATCACGATTCGGACTGCTTGTCGTGTTCATCATTATTCCTACATTGGCGAGACGGATCAAGTTTGGGCTGCCACCACAAAGATGAGACATCTCTCTCAAGGGTCTTGTCCTGCCTTGATCTATGCTACGGAGTTCCAACTCCTTGCATTGGACACTCAATGGGATGAGTAGGCCTTGATTGATCAATTTCGTTTCGGCCTCAACAACAGTATCAAGAATTTGTTGCTCACCATGGAGGATCCTATGGACCTGTCGGACGCCATCAACAAAGCTGTTCAATGCGACAATCATCTCTTTGAATGTCATCAGAAAAGTCACCGCACCACCGTTTTCCCATCCCAGACTCAGGAATCCTAGCTTGAGTCTTTGGGGCATACTCCTGAACCTACTGCTCCGATCCTAATGGATATCTTTGGTACTCCTTAACTCATTAAAGGGAAGTTGAGTCCTGTTGAGAAGCAACATTGAGTATCTCATAATCTTTGCCTCTACTGTGTTGATCCTAATCACAAAGCAGCTGTGTGTCCCAAGAAGCCTCCCCGACTGCTCAAGTTCACTCTACCTCAAGATCCACCTCCGTTGCAGTTGGGAAACGACCATGTCCAAATAGAGTAGGAGCTATCTGTTTGGACTCCCCGAATAAAAATCATTTTTCTTCTTTATCAAGCTCCTCACCATCTTTCATCAAAGCCACCACCAATTCCTGCAACTTTCGTATCCTATGTCTTCTTTCTTTCACCGGACAATCAGGACTCAAGGCTCTGGCGCTACTAGACTCGGGTGCAACATCCTGCTTCATGGACATGGACTTTGCTGCCTGATATCACGTTCTTCTTTCTCCTACTATATGGGATCTGAGGGTTGAAGGCATCTGTAGACATTTTGTGTCTCCATCTTCTAGACTTAGGGAAACATTGCCTGTTTGAGTACACAACGGGTCCACTGTCACTGATATCACCTTCAACATCATCAACAGCAAGTCCTCCTCTATGGTGCTTAGCCTTCCTTGGTTCCAATTGCACCAGCCTCAGATCTATTGGAAGGAATTACAGTTTGTCTCTCCCACGTCACCATCTCCCACGGTTCTATTCCTGACTCTACGAAGTTTTCACCCTCTTCTTTCCCCTCTCTTCCATCTTACACTGGACAGTATCCACGTCTCATCATTCCATTCAGTCATACACCTCCTCCTATCTCCACAATCATTATGAAAGAACTCCTTCATGAAGAACATGTTTTCCTTTTTGCTTTGCATGTTTCTCTTATCAATCTTCCTGAGAAGTATCATGATTTTGGGGATGTGTTTGATAAGAAAAAAGCTAGTGTACTACTTGTTCATCGGCCTTACAACTGTCCCATTGATTTACAGGAAGGAGCGTCACCTCCGTGGGGGCATACGGGTTATCCCCATCCAAGCTTAAGGCCCTCAAAGAGTACTTGAATGAGAACCTTACCTCAGGGTACATTTAGCATTTGCAGTCCCCAGCTGGAGTGCTTGTCTTCTTTGTCAAGAAAAAGGATGGGAGTTTGCGGCTAGTCATCGATTACCGAGGTTTGAACAAGGTGATTGTTCGGAACCATTATCCACTGCTCCTGATCTCGGACCTATTGGAACACCTTGGCAGTGCCCACTTCTTCACCAAGATCGACCTCCATGAAGCATACAACCTAATCTGGATCCGGCTTAGTAATGAATGGAAGATTGCATTCTGAACCTGCTATGGCCACTTCGAGTACACTATCATGTTGTTTGGCTTGAGAAATGCTCCAGCAACTTTCCAACACATGGCGAATGACGTCTTTTGGGAGTTTCTTGATTAAATGGTGATTGTCTACCTTAATGACATCCTTATCTACTCAAAAACTCAAAAGGAGCACGACAAGCATGTGCGCAAGGTGCTGGTGAAGCTGTGGGAACACGGCCTATATGCAAAGCTTGAGAAATGTTCTTTCGATCAAGAGTCTGTGGAATTCCTTGGGTACATTGTCACTCCTGAGGGTATCACAATGGATCCTGCCAAAGTCAAGACTATTCTCGAATGGGAGCCTCCACAATCAATGTCAAACATTTAAGTTTTCTTTGGCTTTGCCAAGTTTTACCAAAAATTCATTGCTCACTACTCTAATATTATCCTTCCTATCATGCATGTCACTCACAAGGATGTTCCCTTCTCTTGGTCTATTGCTGCCCAGTACGCCTTCGACACACTCAAGGCAGCTTTCAATTCTACTCCCGTCTTGATCCACGCTAATCCCTCACAACCTTTCTTCATTGAGGCGGATGCCTCTAACTTTGCCATCGGTGCTGTGCTGTCTCAACTCGGAGCGGATCAGGAATTTCATCCAATTGCTTTCCATTCTCAAAAATTCCAGCATGTGGAGATCAATTATGAAATCCACGATAAGGAGCTCCTTGCCATCATGGATTCCTTTGGAGAGTGGCGTCATTTCTTGGAGGGGGCAAGCCATCAAACAATGGTCTGGACGGATTATAAAAATCTTGAGTACTTTGCCACTTCCTGAGTTTTGAGCCATCATTAAGCAAGGTGAGCACAATTCCTAAGTCGGTTTGATTTTGTTATCAAGTACAAACTTGGAAAGCTTCAGGGCCTTCCTAATGCTCTTTCAAGGCACTCCTATCTCAGTCTCAGGCCTGGTAATCCTACCTTCGATCAACAAGATCAAGTTATCCTCAGTCCTGATCGACTTCATGTTATGGCAATTTCCCTGGCCCCTCAGGACTCCTCCTTGATGGATGCATTCAGAAACAATCTTCAATCTGATGACCTCGCCAGCGACATTTTCCCCCATCTTCCGGCTAGACACTTAGTGACTTCTGACTGTCAACAATTTGATGAGTTCGAGTTCTTAGATGGCTTGTTGTACTGTGGGGAGTAACTTTATATTCCTGAAGGTGATGCTAGAAGGTTGGTCCTAATGGTGTGCCATGATAGCCCGATTGTTAGTCACTTTGGCATTTCAAAAACCTATGAGCTGGTTGCATGGGACTTTTGGTGGCCCTACATGGACGACTACATCAAAGCTTTTGTTACCTTTTGTGACACTTGCGCCTAAAATAAGGTACCTCACCACCTTCCTTCAAGTTTGTTTCGTTCCCTCCCGGTCCCTTTAAGTCCTTGGGAATCCATCTCCATGGATTTCTTGAGTGATCTTCCGAGTTCTGGAGGCTTTAACAACATTTTAGTTGTGGTGGATCGCTTTAAAAAGATGGCACACTTCCTGCCGTGTACCAAGGAGTTTTCGGGTGAGGACATGGCAAAATTGGTATTCAAAGAAATTTTCCGACTTCATGGGATTTCTGCAAATGTGGTTTCGGATCGGGGACCTCAGTTCATCTCTCATTTCTAGCAATGGTTCTTGCAGTTGCTTGGAGTGAAGGCCAACCTCTCTTCGACATATCATCCTCAAACTGATAGACAGTCCGAGTCAACGATTCAGACGTTGGAATAATTCCTGAGGTGCTTCATCAACTATCATCAGGATGACTGATTCGATATCCTTCCCTTGCTAAGTTCTCCTATAACAACTCTGTTCATTCCTCCCTTCAAGTTTCCCCCTTCTTTGCAAACTCTAGCTGAAATCCTCGATTCAATCTCTCACTTCCTTCTCCATCCAAATCCTCTCATTCAAATCCCCGCTCTGAGGCATTTATCTCCAACCTCTAGGAAATCCACAACTCCATCTCCTTCCACCTCCATTGTGCTCAGGAATCTCACAAAACATTCACCAATGTCCATCGTCAAGATTGTCCTCCTTACAATATCGGGGATAAAGTTTGGCTCCTCAAGTGAAATATCTCCACCACCAGGCCATGTCCTAAACTCAATTCAAATGCCTCAGTCCTTTCTCTATCATTGCCATCATTAATCCTATCACTTATCACCTTGCACTTCCCTCCTTATATCAAATTCACCCCGTTTTTCACTCCTCTCTCCTTAAACTTTATATTCCCAGTCCTATTCCAAATCAGGCCATTCTTCTACCTCCATTAGTGCAGCTCAAGGATGGGTCTGAGTACGAGGTTTAGGACATTCTTGATTCCAAGATCCCATGGTCTAAACTCTACTATCTTGTAGACTAGAAGGTTTACGAACTTGAGGAACGCACTTAGGAACCTGTAAATAACCTGATTTATTCTATTGACCTTGTTCAAGATTTCCACCGCCGCTATCTTTCTTGTCCTAGTCCTCATTCTTTTCATTCTCCCTTTCCCATCCCTCGCCACCCATCTCATCCTCCTCTTCATTCTCATTCACATCCTTGTTCCACTCATTCTTGAGGAGGGGGTGTTGTCAAGAATCCCCCAATTCTTGACACATTCCTGACTCTCGCCGGATTCCTGACATACAAACATACAAACCATATTCTCGAAACACTTCCCTATTCCTGACTCTTTGATTTCCCATATGATTCCTGAGTCTTGAACCACATTCTTGATAATAACGTGGTGCCTCCTCGACCTCAACTATATTTAGGTCATCCTCGATCCAAGAGTGGTGAAGCCTCATCAACTTATAGTATATATAGGTTAGCCTTGTTCCATTTCTCCACAATCTAAATCAATGCCAGTCTAAGGCCCTTTCTTCATTTCCACTAGCTTTTCTATTTGTCTTCTACATTTTCCAGTCTTGATTTTGTTGGGGGTTTTGACAAGTAGCAGCATCAACCTCCATTGGAACAGGACCATCACCCTCAGAAAGTGGAGTTGAAGGACATGCAGTGAAAAATGGAAGAGGCGACATTTCATAATGTTGTGCCAAGTGAAAAGCATCATCAAGGGTGGTGGGAGCAAGTGCATGCACAAGTACGACAAGATTTTGACGAAGTGCTAGCCACAACATTCCTTGCTTGATTTGCTCTGATATATTTGGCTCCACACAAAGCGAAAGACTTTAGAAACGAATGTCAAATTGCATTACTAACTTAGATGGCCCTTGACAAAAATGATGCAATTGTTGGAAGGCATCATCACAATCATTGGCATATCCGAATATGCGTTTGAATACATCCGGGAGAACACTCCAATTCCCATGAATGGCTGCACTCAAACCATTGTACCACTGCAACACTGTCCTTTAGAGACACGTGGGAAACTCATGCAAACGTCAAGCATCATCCCAAGAATGATATGTGGCAATCACTGTGAAGTGATCGAACAAATGGTATACATCATCCCTAAGATTCCTGCGAAAGAACTCTGGTTGAACATGAGGATTGGCACCAAGAGCAAGAGGAGTTGTACCACGTGCCATGAATGCCGCCATTAATTGAGTTTGGTTGTTCAATTGCAATTGCATAGCATCAAGCAATTGTACCAATTGCTACTCTGGAGTCAAAGGAGGAGGAGATTGCTGATTTGTCATGAAGATGAACGAAAAGGAAAGAGCAAAAGAAGAAAAATGAAAAAAATACTAGAAGGAAAGGGAGATCTAGACAATGCAAAAAGTTAAATTTAAACCAAAATCCTAAAAGGAAAGAACAAAAGAAAGGAAATGGAAAAAGCTAGATCTAAACGATGCAAAAGTTTAATCTAAACCAAAATCCCAAATCCAAACACTTCTCAAGGGCAATCAAAGGTGCCCTTCTTTTCCACCAATGTGAGTGCATGGACTATGGAAAAAGAATATAAAAAATGTGCATATCAATTAGCCCAAAATCCCTAGTTTATATATAAGAGCAAATGGTCCGGATTGAAACCAATCTAACAGCTACCAAAATCCCATTATGCTAATATTAATCTGGAAGAATTAAAGTCTTGTAGGTTTAGCAAAGGTGGTTCCTTCTAGACATTCTCTTGGAGTGATACCATAGCAACTTTGCTTGCCTACACTGTTGCATTGTTCTTAAGGTTTGGACTTGTCCCTACGTTGATTTCATTATAGCTTGGTTATTACCTTTGGATAGTATATGGCATTGTAGTTGTACACTTGGACCTCACATACTAAATTATCTTAAAGAATAATTAAAAAAAACTAATAATGGTAACAAAGAATCTTTCATAGCAGTTGATATAGAAACTATGATGTGTAAGCAACTTCTACAACTTTTTAATCCCCTCTATATGAATGGAGGTAAAATCAAATGTAAAACATTGATAATTAGCAACATTTCTCAAAAACAAAACTTCTAAGTACTCTAATTTTGTGACAAAGTCATGAGAATATTACACAACTTAATTTTTGTATTAACTAACAGAGAGGAAACACTTCCTCCACTATATTATTTCTGCTACATTAAGTACGCAAGATTATTTAATATCCATCTATACAAAACCAAACAGTGCCACCCAAGTAAAATCATTTGGCCACTAAATGCAAAATAATATTCCAAAACTGAAAAAAATTACATTATTGGCCCAATCCTATTTTTTTAGTGATTAATAATAGCCCTAAAAGATGATTGAATGCAAAGAAATTGTAAGACTTTTAGAACAGTCTGTGATATGAACACAAACTGTGACCTTTGCTCAATCTGGCCTTAAACATCAATCAATTTTTCAAAGGTGCCTTAAACACCATTTGTATTTCAGGTGCCCTACCATTCGGTAGAAGAGAAAAGTTGTTATTTTTGTCATAGAATACATAAAGTCAGGGAAGACCCACACTGCCACCTTTTTATCATTCAAGTATATTATGAGTGATTACATTGGAATTTGCTTGCGATGATCTCTATATTTTAGTGAAAAATGGAATTCTTATAATAATACTGTACATCTTTAAACCTTTCACTACATATTTGAAGTATATGTTTCAAATATACACTAAAGTGGATATTGAATGCTGTAAAACTGGATAAAAGATTAAATTACACAGCCCCAAGAGCGAGTCCTTGTTGAATCTTAGCTCCTCTGGCTCTAAACCTTTCAAGTTATGATCTGCCAGCTTTTGGTTATCACTGACTTGCTTTAACGTGTGCATCAATTGCTACTTAACAATGGTTTCCATTTAAGGTGGCAAAGTCTTAAGATCAAGGCCAATTTTTGTGTTGAGGATGTACTCTTTGGGAAGTAACAGGATAAATCAAGTATTGTACTAGTGAGTATGTGTACACTCACATATTTTCTTCATGATTCCATAGATGTGCTTTCAGAAGCAGCTCTTTCTTGTCTCACCGTAGGAGATGTACTCTTATCTGGATTTTTTTCTTCCCTGACAAAGAAGAACTTAAAAAGAAACCATGTAGAAATTAAATACCTTGATGATCGGAGACATTTGATTAATATCGCCAGTTTGGCCCTGTTGCGTTACCAAGTGCATCCATAGCTGCTTGACAATGTTTTCATTTGAGGTGGCAAAGTCTTGAGATCAAGGCCAACATTGGTGTTGAAAGCACCGTGTCAGGGAAGTTACTGGAGAAGTTTAGACTTGTAGCTGTGAGCATGTATAACTCCCATAACTTCTTCGTGATTCCACAGATGCGCTTGCGGTGGCAACACTTTCTTATCTCAGCATCGGAGATGTACTCTAGTGGAGTTTTTTTGTTTCCCAGCTGTTTTTTTTCTACAGAAATCAAGTGGCGGCCCTCTCACGACGGCGGAAGCAGCACCAATCTCGTCTGTGCCCAGCTCCTCGAGTTGTGCCCCCTCGCTCGTCTGAGCCTGCTGCTGGTGGAATCCCCCGGGAAGTATTTGCTCAAAAGCCACAGCCTCGATTCTCTTGCGGACCTTTTCTCTCGCCATCAGTCATCAAGGTGCCGGGCTTGTGGAGCTCTCGCTGTCTACGTGCAACGTCGAGTAGATCAAGCAGCACAGGGGTATGGAGACCTGTCAAGTTCAAGAAGTTCACGTTCCCGCCAGCTGAAGATCTTCCTCAACAGAAGGACTACAAGAATGGGAGGTACTCGCAGGTTCACCTCGATCGAGAGGCTCACAGGCAAGCCAATCGCTCGGCCTTCTAGATTTCTTGTTCTTCCAGTCACCGCCCAGGGAATCAATGCCGGGGATGTGAAAAAGCTTCAGGATGCGGGAAGTCGTACATGCAATGGACTGATCATGCAAACAAAAAAGGTGCGAATCGATCCATCTTTTCTTTTTCCCTTATCGGATTTTCTTCTATCTGTCAGAGCTTAACGGGATTGACGACAAGATCCTGGAAGCGGCAGAAACGATAGTGGTAAGTGCCTTGGATCGCAACTCTGGATTTTTCTTCTGGCTTTCCAGTATCACTGGGAATGAGGCTCTTCACAAGCGAAAATCCGTGATCCATATCCTCTCTCTCTCTCTCTCTCTCGCACCAGGTGGTATAGAAACGATGGCACTCACCAAAGTCTTTGGCGAATTCCGGAGTGGCAAAACTCATTTCGCGCACACTGCCGCACTTGGGCTTACATAATGGTAAAAAGTGGCCTACATCGACACTGAGCTGGCATTGTATAATCGTTTTCCTTTTGCTTTAATTTCTTTGCTGTGAATTCTAAACGATGCTTGCAGTCCTGATCGACATTCCCATCACAGAAATGTTTGGACTGGATCCAACAGCTGCTCTTGACAAACGTAAGTGTTTTAGCTCTTGGTCCCGTGAGTAACTTTCAGTTTTCCATGCTCGAGCATCAACTTTCTGATCGCCTTAGCGGCTAAAATGACTGAAGGACAGATTAGGCTTACAAGGAAGACAATATACTCCATTATCTGGAGCCACATTTTGCAGCAAGGTCATTAATGGAGTTCACTGGTAAAAACCGTACTCAATCAAAAGGTATATCTTAAGGATATTAAAAGGTATATTTTATATTTTCATACGTGAACACAAAGATTTTCTATCATAGTATGGACTGTCCTATGGCAGAGGCTTTGAGCCGAAGCAAGAAGCAATGGTGGTGTTCTCAATACTTGAATGCAAGGCTTTAATTGATGGTACTAGCTTGCAAACAAAATCAAAGACAAACAGCTAGTCGTGATCTCGGCAACATTGATGCGCCGAGCAGGTATCGAACCTCCGCCGAAGATTGGAGAATCTACGCATATACTTGGGTGTAATTATTTTAGGGCAAGATTGTAGGACACTGGGGATGAAAAGGCCGAGGAGCGCCTTGGATGATCTTCCCGACGAGATGCAGCACAGCGAGCTGCTCTTCTTGGTGGAGCAGATGAGGATCACCAAGAGGCGCAACAATCTGTGCTCCATGGACGATCTTCCCGACGACGTTCTCATCCGGATCCTATCCCTGCTCGTCTCCTCGCGCCAATTGTATCGCTGTAGCCTGGTGAGCAAGAGGTGGGCGCGTCTGGCAAGGCTAGTCACGCACTTCAGGTTGGAATCGTATGAGCAACAGGGTCTCCTTTCCTGGTTTGGCAGCAGCAGCAGCAGCAATCTCCGCTCCCTGTCTTTGACAGGTTCCTCAAAACAGCTATGCTCTTGTCTTGACTGGCTACCGGTGATTGGAAAAACCCTCCACTCCCTTACCATCAGCGTCAGTGTGGATGGTTTCTGGTCCAGCATTCTCGCCTGCCAGCAGCTACGGTGCCTCCATATCAACGATGGTGTCGAGCTTGGTGGCCCTCTCACGACGACGGCAGCGCCTCCAATCCTTCCCAATCTCGTCTACTGCTTCATACGCACACGCTTGGACGTGGCCACGACGAAGCAGCTCCTCGAGTTGTGCCCCTCGCTCGTCTACTTCCGGCTGACCCAGCTGCTTGTGGAGTCGGCCGGGACGCATTTGCTCAAGAGTCACAGCCTCGACTCCCTGGTGATTCGCGCCCACAGGGTCCCCGGCAGGAGCGTTACCAACTTTTCTCTCGCGCTCGACATGCCCAAGCTCCGGTGGATGTCTGTCACCGTGGTACCGCGCGTGGAGCTCGCGCCGTCTACGTGCAACGTGGAATGGGTGAAGCTGCATGGGCAAGTGCGAATCATCCAGGGTTTGGTCATGTCCAAGCTCAACAGGCTCACGCTCAGCAATACCTTCCGAGGCAATGCCCACGTCGAGCGAATTCTCGAGCCGTTTGTTTGCAGGACGTCGAGCATCAGTGGCATCAAGCAGCTCGACCTGTTTATGGATTCGGCCGACTTCGAGCCCAGATCCGTTAACCTCGCACAGCTCTTGGAGCCGTTCCATGGCCTTGAGGCGCTTTACATTGCTCGCCTCACCATCAAGGTACATATTGGTTTTCTCAAGGATCGTATCTATATTTGTGTACCAGAACTTCCTCTTTTTGTGTTTCAGAGCTTGAGCCTTGCGGGGTGGAGCAGCAGGCACGCGCCACTGCGCGTGCACATTGACACCTCCTACTCGAACAAGCGGGTGCCGTGCTGGGACAGTGACGAGATCGAGTTTGTACAGGAGCTGGTGGTGAGCAGCAGCTGTGTGACGCAGCTCGAAGTAACAGGCATTGTGTGCATTGAGGAGCCGCCTGAATTCCGGCCCCAGGTGCCTCCGGCGATCGTGGAGCTGGGCACAGCGTTCCCCGGTCGTGTCAAGGTGCATCCCATCCGCTTTGGCATGCCACCGCACTGCGGCGTTGTCTGGCGCTGCATGAAGCCCAAGCTTGATTCGGAGGCGCCCTACACTGCAATCCACCACCGGTGCGCAGGTTTCGACGAGAACACGGAGTTGTGTGCGTGAACCAGTGCCTCCTGGTCAACGCCGGCGTTGGCAATCTGCCACATTGGGGAGTAGAGGTACTGGCAGCTACGCGCTCGGAGCATCTACACGGTGAGCGGGAAGAAGCAGAAGGTGGCCAAGCTGCGAGGAGTGAAGGAGGAGAGAGCCCGGCTACAGTTCCATCGAAAGTCTTTTGTGGGGATGCGACGCATCACATCCACGCAGAGCTCCAGATGATCGAGAGCAAGCGTCGCCCGTCGCATGTCTTTGGGCGACGCCACAGAGTTTGCGTCCAAGTGGCACAAGCTTGTTGGGAGGAGGATGACAGATCCGTGAAGGCTCATATCAAAGATCTGTCTACGTCAAAGAACTTGAAGGTGGAGTTTTCTTAAGGGCCTTTTCTTTGAAAACGTAGCTTTGGAACGAGAATCACGGGTTGTTCTGAGGAATAATAATACAATGAGTTGTCCATGTCTTTGCTTAAAAAGGTATTACTGAAATTTTCCTTTTATCGATTGGTTATTAAGATGCCACCTGGCTGAGCTTGCTGGCACTGAAGAGATGCACGGTAGAGATTATATGGTGGCCGGTTGGCTAACTCCAAGTCAAGACTGTGTGTATATAGTTGGATATTCCTGGAATATTATTCATAAATATTCCCTGGAATCTAATGACTGCTCATCTATAGCACTGTAGTGTAAGTTGAACCAACTGCAAGGACTATGGAAGGTCTTTAACAAAACATAAGGCACTACAACTAATAGCAATTGCCAAAATTTCATTTGACCATCTTATAAATATGTGAACTCAACCTACTAAAGCTACAAGTGCAAGGATTGTCTTATAGATAGCAACATGAAATTGCTGGTAAACTAAAAGGCAATAGCAAACTGAAAGGTAGTGCTAACAAAGTAGATAAGTTCATATAAATGCCAAATTTTCTTTTATAACTTTAGAAATAAGCTAAGCTTTTAGAGTTTGTCAATAGGCAAGTACTAACTATTGTAGTGAAAAATTGAAAATCTAGGGTTTTGGATGAGCAAGGATGGGCCAAGGATGGGCCAAAACTATCTAATGTATGTTGTTCGTCATGGCAGGAAGACTGAACTATTCAAAGATTGGAGTGTTGTCCATCCTCTAGTAGACAATAACTTCTTTTCTATATTTCATTGCATTGATTCTTCTTTCATATGGCTCTATCAATTGTTCTCCTTATTCCATGGAGTAGGTCAAGGGTTTTCCAGATTGTATGGTGCTTTAGAAGGGATCTTACTCAATTTATAAAGTAAAGATTTGGCTATAGAAAGGCTCTAGGTCTATGGTTCTAGCCAATGGGGTTAAATTTCATCCACACGCTTGTGGCCAATAGTTTAAGCCAACTTCTAGTAACGAGCTCAAATAAAAGGGAAAAAATATCAAAGACAAAGATGTAGAGGAGGATGGTTATGTGACTATGGAAGAGTATCTAGATGAACCATATGGTCTAAAAGATTGTGGCTCTTGTTCCCAAAACAGTAGCAGTAATCCCATTCTAAAAGATTTATTAGAAGCTATAACAAATGTATCTTTGTCTATTGAAGGAAATAAGTGAAAAATCAAATGCTCAATAAAGGCATTTTCTAGAATATATGGAATATTGTCATGATAAGCTTGGACTCTACTGTTTGTTTGCAAAGTTTAGACAATTTGGAATTTCATACTTTATAAGAGTTCAAAATTCACATTCATCATTTCTCAAGCATTATCATATGAGATTAGGTTTGAAAGCAATTGATATAACAAGTCTTGCATGCACGCATCGATTGGTGCCTGATAATAGTTTTCATTTGAGATGGCAAAGACTCAAGACCAAGGCCAATGTTTGTGTTTACCATGTCCAGGAAGTAACAGGATAAATCAAGTATTGTACCCATGAGTATGTGTCTGCTCCCATATTTTCTTCATGATTCCATAGCTTTCGGAAGCAACTCTTTCTTGTCTCAACGGATTTTTTCTTCCCTGGTGTCTTTTTCTAAACAAAGGAAAACTTAAAAGAAGAAACTGTGTAGAAATTAAATACCTTGATGATCGAAGACATTTGGTCCTGTTGTGTTACCGAGTGCATCGATAGCTGCTTGACAATGATTTTCATTTGAGGTGGCAAAGTTGATTCGGTGTTGAAGACATAGCATTTGTCTGTGTCAGGGAAGTTACTAGAGAAGTTTAGACTTTGTAGACGTGAGTATGTATAGCTTCCATAACTTCTTCGTGATTCCATAGATGCGTTTGCGGTCGCAACACTTTCTTATCTCAGCATGGCACTTTCTTATCTCAGCATCGGAGATGTACTCTAGCAAATTTTTTATTTCCCAGCTGTTGTTTTCCACAAAATCGTGGAGCTCTTGCCGTCTACATGCCGTCGAGTGGATCAAGCAGAGCAGGGGCGTGGGGACCATCCAGGGCCTGTCAAGCTCAAGAAGTTCACGTTCCCGCCACATTTTGAAGGTTACTTTCCTGCCCAGAGCTTCAGTGATGAGGAACATCCCGGTCGCGGCCGCCATGTAAGTTCGCCACAGAGAGAGAGAGAGAGAGAGAGAGAGAGAGAGAGAGAGAGAGAGAGAAGCATACCACCGAGAAGATCATCCAAAAGCTGGCTCCCAGTGTCACGGATTTTCGCTTTGAAGAGCCTCATTCCCAGTGAGATAGCCGACTTGCTGGAAAATAGCAATAAGCGATCCAAGGCACTTACCACTATCTTTTCTGCCGTCTTGTCGACCTTTGGTTCGGACAATCCCGTTAAGCTCTGGCAGATAGAAGAAAATCCGATAAGGGAAAAAGAAAAGATCAATCGATTCGCACCTTCTTTGTTTGCAGTCCATTGCATGTATGACTTCCTGCGTCCTGGAGCTTTTTCACATCCCCGGCATTGATTCCGGAAGAACAAGTTATCTCGAAGGCCGAGAGACCGATCTAAAGACTGACGCCTGTCAATCGTCTCAAAGGTCCTCCTCCTCATGCGAGAGCAACGATTCCGGACTGGCAAAACTCAGCTCGCGCAAGCCGAGCATCTGCCGTTGGGCTTATACGAAGTTAATGGTAAAAAGTGGACATCGACACCAAGATGGCATTGTATGATCGTTTTCCTTTAATTTCTTTGCTGTGAATTCTAAACGATGCTTGCAGCCGTCCCGATCGAATCATTCCCATCGCGGAAAGGTTTGGACTGGATCCAACAGCTGCTCTTGACAAACGTAAGTGTTTTAGCTATTGGTCTCGTGAGTAACTTTCGGTTTTCCAGATTGTGTACATGCTCGAGCATACACGCACGAACATCAATACAACCTTCTGATCGCCTTAGCGGCTAAAATGACTGAAAGCCGATCGGGCTCTTGGTAAGAAATAATTATCTTCTATCCAGTTCTTACAAGGGAGTGCACAGACTGTGGACTCCATTACCGCATTGTTTCGGGTGGTGTTCTCAATGCTTGCATGCAAGGCTTTAGTTGATGGTACGAGCTCGCAAACAAAATCGAAGACAAACAGCTACTCGTGCCTTGTTGATCTCTGTCGGGATATTGAGCAGCTAGTTATACGTTCGCGTTTTTCCATGACACGGGATTTCGGCCCCGGGTGCCTCCGGCGATCGTGGAGCTGGGCACAGCGTTCCCCGGTCGTGTCAAGGTGTATCCATCCGCTTTGGCATGCCACCGCGCTGCGGCGTTGTCTGGCGCTGCATGAAGCCCAAGCTTGATTCGGAGGCGCCCTACACTGCAATCCACCACCGGTGCGCAGGTTCCGACGAGAACACAGAGGTGTGTGCGTGAACCAGCGCCTCCTGGTGCCACCGGTCAACGCATTGGAGACTAGAGGTAGTGGCAGCTACCATGGCGTCGCCTCCTGATCTTGCTGGCCCCGAAGAGATGCACGGTAGAGATTACATTGTGGCCGGTTGGCGAACTCCAAGTCGTGAACTTTCAAGACTTCTGCGTCAAAAGCCGATCGATGTCCATAGGCTGACCATTGAACTGTCGATGGAGACAATACACGAAGGTGTGCGTCTCTGCAAGAAATAGGAAATCGTTGATATCTGCCAAGCTTACCTCAGGAAGATCGAGAGGAGATCACTTTGACCAAGCTGTTCGTCCTGGAAATAAGCTCGATTACAATCAAACAGTGATCACTTTTTAACAGACCCTCGTACGCTTGGAACCTCGCTTGTGTTGCACCTGATGCTTTGCGACCCCAGGAATTCACGTCTTGTTTGTACTTAAAAAGGAACGACTGCAAGTGAAGGCGTTCCATGGCTCTGACACTCGTCGCCACTCTATCCTTCGTTCTTGCTGCTGCAGTTGCTGGCTCACGAGCGTGTAGCATCCAGCAAGTAACACTGATGTTGCAACCGTGTTCCCAATCTCCGCACGACTGGCCGACACAGGCCTGCTGCGACAATCTCCAGGGAATTGCCGAATCTTGCACCTGCGACGTGCTTCTCAACGCCACCAAGTCTTTTGTCCCGGTTGATCTGCCAGCAAAATGTGAGATGGAACAACTACAAGTTCAATGCAAACAAGGTACGTACCTGTGGTTCAGTTTCTAGCGATCGAGAGCTCAACTCTCTCCTGGCCAGATACAGCACCAGCAGCATCAGCAGCAGTAACTCTTGTCCAAACCCATAGAGGTGAGAAACGAAAGCAGGGACAGACTAGTTTCTCAAAACCTTGTTTTAACGCTGTGTGTCCTCAGAACATCACCGTCATCAGCAGTTGAGTTACTGTTATGATACGGACGACGATGTACCACCACCTCCAGCACCACCTCGACTTATTGATCCTCGAGAGCGTCAATACGCAACAGCTGTGCAGCTGCCGCCGGGCACTACATTTGCTGCGGCTTCCTCCGGATCCCTGTGTCTTACAAACCATGTACCTCTTTTAGCAGCTGCTCTCGCTATACTCGCAATAAAGTGGTCGTCGTAACAAGAGAGCTTCCGAATCTCACTGTACCTGAAATTCTTCGTCTTCATTTTTCTTTCGGGGATGCTCTAGCTTTAACCACTGCTGCTTGATGCCGATCTTCCATCGCAAGTGATGCTCAGCCATCCCATTCGAGCCAATAAATCTCGAAAACTTTTGTAAACGCACGGCACCTGACACAAGTACGAGCAAGATGTCAAGAACTAACAAACAAACAAATAAATGAGACAACTTACCAGAACACTTCACTCGAGAGGGACGGGTCAAGCGTCACACAAAGTCACCATGACTCAAGACTCAAGACTTCGAGAAATGTGCCTGGAAAAATACACAATAAAGTAAGAGAAATCTGCTTTATACAAGAAACAGCCCCTTGATTCATTTGAAACACACTCTCAAGTCGTGTCGCTGATCCTCCACCTCATAAGGAGCTGCGCTAGTAAATATAGATACACGATCCCGTGAGTAAGCACAAAGATCTCTCTCGACGCAAAACGCCCGTGGCAAAATACCTGGGACGTTCGCGAGCTCGCTGAAGAAGAAACTGAACGAGGATCCATCTGGCCTGCTCAGCTTCCAGCAACAGCTATCACACCCAGCGGCAAACCAAGCGTGTTGGTCTTCGAACCACCCGTAGCCTCGATCCTAGACGCGGCAGCTGCTTCCAACCGCTTCCAGTTGTTCTCCCGTTTTTCTTCCAGGCCCTTTGACTTCTCCTCTTCCTCGAGATACTTGCGCTGACACTCGTCGAAAAGATCTTTGTCCATCTCCAGAAACATCTTCCGTACGTTGACAGTTAACCCGTGCACGGTCTGGTTCCAGTGATTCCTGGTGTTTCTCTCCAATGCTGAGAACACGAGAGGCAGCACTGTTTGACGGTTCTGAGTCACCAGGCTGATAATATGATCATTGTTCCACAAGAACAGAGCACGTTCCGCCACCTATAAAAACCAGCAAATCAGACCGCAAACCAAAAGAAACCAAGGGGAAACACCAAAATGTACCTGGAAATGCGAACTGTTGAGACAGCGACTGACTTGCCGAAACAACGGCAGCATACAGCGTTGGAACTCTGGTGCTTGAGTCGCCTCTAAAACCTCCTCCAACTCGGCAAGAAACAGCACCTCCTTCTGACTGTTAGTGATCGGCCAGTACTTGAGTAAGCCCCGGATCACCGTGTCCGCCAGCTTCATATCTTTCTCCACAAACTGAGTGATGCAGTAAGAAAGCTGCTGGTGGTAGAGTGACACACATTTCGGCTTGTGCAATGGAATCAGCGCCCTGACGAGAAACAACTTGTGCTCTTCCTTGAGTGGCAGCGCAAAGCCGTTGATTATGCTCCCCAAGATCTCAAGAAGCTCGGCAATGCCATTGTGCTTTTCCGTCTCAAAGATGAACCTGTAGAAAATGTTGTTGATAGCCTTCCTGATGAATGGACGGTGGACCATGAACTTCCCGTAAATCCGGTGAAGGATGGTCTTCAAGTAATCTCTCTCGCGCGGGTCCTCCGAATCAAAGAGATCCAGCAGCCTCAGTACGAATGCATGATCAATGTACCTCTTAGCCTGCTTTGCATCCGTTTCCGGTGACGCAACAAATCTCAGGAGGAGCTCATAGACGAGTGAGAGATGAGGCCATGCCGGATCCATGGTTGGCTCCTCTTCTTCCGGATCATGCCCTTCGGAGACAGAGCTAGAATGCGGCGAAGGTGGCAATGACCGGAACAAGTTCACCGAAACCATCTTCACGATCTCTTCGTACGCCACCTCGTTGAGCTTGATGTTCCCTGGAGAGCCTATAAAATCCACCGTCTCGACCAAAGTCTGCCGTTTCACCTCCTTCTCCTTGATGTTCTTCGAGGGATCCGTGAAGTCAGATAGAACACTGCAAAGCTTGAGTTTCCTCCCGAGCAGCGCCAGCTTCTCCGAGCTAGGCACGTCCTTGAACGAAGGTAAGTGCTCAAATCCGGAAGAGGAATTCGCAGGCGGCCCATCTACAGGCGACCCAGGAAGGTGTCTAAGATCCTGTTTGCTGCCCATCACCATCCCAAGAGTGATCGAATTGGAGTTCATGACGTCATTGGGAGTACTCCATCGCGGCACAGCCACTGTTCCTTGTTGTGCTACATATCCCTGGCTTCTACCATTGCTGTGGAGTGGCGATGGATTGCTGGAGGGCTTGTTGTCCCCGCCGGAAGAGTTGTCGATCTTTGATGAAGAGCTCTTGACCGGAAAGAAGTTTCTCCATCTCTTTTTCATACCTGGCAAGAGATCGTACGCCTGTATCGAAGAAATGCCCCCTTGCAAACCCCGCTCTAGACTAGGCTAGACCCATTCCATGCCGCCAGATCGATTCATTCACAGCGGATTTGGGATCCAGCCCCAGCTTCTGGTGTATGAATCACGGCGGCGATCTGCAAGCTCTTGGACAAAACACCAAAATTTAGGAAGCTCGGGAGCTTGGCTAGCTACAAGAACCTGGCATCAGCGCTGATCTGATCACGACGATTCCAAAACCCCAACCGCAGCCATTTCGCTGCTCGATTTCGCCGAGGTCGCTGCGCCTTCTTCCGGGAGCTGGATTGGCGATGGCGCCTCGAGTCCCTGGCGGAGCGCTCGAATCGCGATGCCCTAGCGCTATCTATCGCTTGCGCAGCCGGCAAAATACTTGCAGCGCTAGGCGCGTAGCTATACACACCCCAAAAGAAATAACGTTTTTACCCAAGAGGTTTTACGATAGAGAAAAACTCGAGATATTCCCAAAATATACCACACTCACACTTGCGTGGCGCCGTCACAACCGTTAGATGCGCGACTAAGAAACATTTGAAAAGAAAAACCATTTATCTGACCCCGCGTCAACGTGGCCCAATCCTGGCCGTCTGACCCCACAGTACAAATTTTTTCTTGCTACACGAGAGAATCGAACCCCGCGCTGTTACATTGGAGAGAAAATGCTCTCTAGATGGAACAAAAAGCAAGCACACAGCCATGGCCGCCGCGACGAAAAGAGGGATTCAACGAGAGAAATTTCTTTCCTTTCCTCAAATCGCTGCCGATGCCGCTGCTTCTGGGGCCGCGGATGATTCCGAGGCCGCTTCCTCTTCCTTCTCGCTCTGGGAATCTCGCGAAGAATTCATCGTCACTTGGAACCCTAGCCACATGAGCGTGACCTCCTCTCGCGGCGCCGCCTGTGGCTGCTGTTGTTGATTATCCTCCTCGAAATCATACGCTTCGGGCTCCTCCCCTTCCTCCTCTTCCTCCTCTTCCTCCTGTTCTTCCTGTTCCTCCTCCTCCTCATCATCATCCCCCTCGTCCATCGCGTCGAATTCCTCCTCCAGAGGCGCGCGCTGCTGCTGCTGCTGTTGGAGGTGCTTGGCCTCCGCGGCGGCAATCGCTGCGGCGGCGGCGACCGCCAGAGAGGGAGGAAGCGGCAGGCCCATCGCGTAGCCGCAGAGAGAGAAAACCCTAGAGGAGGAGGGAATAAAAAGAGGAATCTATAGTCGCTTTTAACTCAGCCCAATCATTCGTTGGAGGCAATTGTAACGTTGAGATTGAACGGGAGTCAGTCAGGATGGCCGAGTGGTCTAAGGCGCCAGACTCAAGTTCTGGTCCTCTACCGAGGGCGTGGGTTCGAACCCCACTTCTGACAAAGCATTTTTATATAAATTTTTCTATTACGTGGCAAAATCCGCGGCGTTCAATGCTCACCGCCGGATTTTATCCACGTAGCATTCAAACAATGACGTGGCAAAAAGCTGCTTAAAAATGATTTTCATTTGAGGTGGCGAAGTCTTGAGATCAAGGCCAATGTTAGTGTTAAAGGAATAGCTCTTGCCTGTGTCAAAGATGTTACTTAATTAAATCTTGTAGTTGTAGTATAGCTCCAATAACATTGTGATTCCATAGATGTGCTTGCGGTGGCAATGTATATTTTCGCCAGCTGTTTTTTCTTCACAAATTTATAAATTTTGCAAAATTTAAATTACACTCTGCCTTAAAAAAAAGTGTTGCAACACATCATTCACTGAAAGTGTTTGTGCGCGCCCCATCCATGCTTATTCCAGATTCATATTGCTGTTGGGGAATATAGGTCTGCGGTGGTGGCAGCCCCTTGCTTAGCTCCTGCTCGACATGTGGCTGCTTCTCCATCCAAGACTGATCAAATTCCATGTCTGGGCTTGAAAAAATCTCCTCAAGAAACTCTTCATCCATTTCCTCGCTGGTATCGAACCTATAAATTCCTCGAGGCTACTTAATTGTTTTAGGGCAAGATTTTAGGGCAAGATTTTAGGGCACTGGGATGAAAAGGCCGAGGAGCGCCTTGGATGATCTTCCGGACGAGATTCAGCACAGCGAGCTGCTCTTCTTGGTCGATCGGATGAGGATCGCCGAGAGGCGCAACAATGTGTGCTCCATGGGCGACCTTCCCGACGACGTTCTCATCCGGATCCTGTCCCTGCTCGCCTCCTCGCGCCAATTGTATTGGTGTAGCCTGGTGAGCAAGAGGTGGGCGCGTCTGGCAAGGCTAGTCTCGCACTTCAGGTTGGAATCGTCCGGTGAGCATGAGCAACAGGGTCTCCTTTCCTGGTTTGGCAGCAGCAGCAGCAGCAATCTCCGCTCCCTGTCTTTGACAGGTTTTTCAAAGCAGCCACGCTCTTGTCTTGACTGGCTACCGGTGATTGGAAAAACCCTCCACTCCCTTACCATCAGCGTCAGTGTGGATGGTTTCTGGTCCAGCATTCTCGCCTGCCAGCAGCTACGGTGTCTCCATATCAACGATGGTGTCGAGCTTGGTGGCCCGCTCACGACCAAGGCAGCGGCTCCAATTCTTCCCGCGCTTGTCTACTGCTTCATACGCACACGCTTGGACGTGGCCACAACGACGCAGCTCCTCGAGTTGTGCCCCTCGCTCGTCTACTTCCGGCTGACCCAGCTGCTTGTGGAGTCTGCTGGGACGCATTTGCTCAAGAGTCACAGCCTCGACTGCCTGGTGATTCGCGCCAGCAGGGTCCGCGGCAGGAGCGTTACCAAATTTTCTCTCGCGCTCGACATGCCCAAGCTCCGGTGGATGTTTGTCAACGCGGTACCCCGCGTGGAGCTCTCGCCGTCTACGTGCAACGTGGAATGGGTGCAGCTGCATGGGCAAGTGCGAATCATCCAGGGCTTGGTCATGTCCAAGCTCAACAGGCTCACGGTCACCAATACCTTCCGAGGCAATGCCCACGTCGAGCTAATTCTCGAGCCGTTTGTTTTGAGGACGTCGAGCATCAGTGGCATCAAGCAGCTCGACCTGTTTATGGATTCGGCCGACTTCGAGCCCAGATCCGTTAACCTCGCACAGCTCTTGGAGCCGTTCCATGGCCTGGAGGCGCTTTACATTGCTCGTCTCACCATCAAGGTACATATATTTTTTTTTCTCAAGGATCGTATCCATATTGTGTACCAGTTACAAACTTGGGACTCGTTTTTGTGTTTCAGAGCTTGAGCCTTGCGGGGTGGAGCAGCAGGCACGCGCCACTGCGCGTGCACATTGACACCTCCTACTCGAACAAGCGGGTGCCGTGCTGGGACAGTGACGAGATCGAGTTTGTGCAGGAGCTGGTGGTGAGCAGCAGCTGTGTGACGCAGCTCGAAGTAACAGGCATTGTGTGCATTGAGGAGCCGCCTGAATTCCGGCCCCAGGTGCCTCCGGCGATCGTGGAGCTGGGCACAGCGTTCCCCGGTCGTGTCAAGGTGCATCCCATCCGCTTTGGCATGCCACCGCACTGCGGCGTTGTCTGGCGCTGCATGAAGCCCAAGCTTGATTCGGAGGCGCCCTACACTGCAATCCACCACCGGTGCGCAGGTTTCGACGAGAACACGGAGGCGTGTGCGTGAACCAGCGCCTCCTGGTCAACGCCAGCGTTGGCAATCTGCCACCGGTCAACGCATTGGAGACTAGAGGTGGAGCATCTATGCGGCGAGCGGGAAGAAGTTTGCGGGCGTGGTTCAGCTGCTGGTGTATCGAAATGCCAAGCCAGGAGCCAGGAGCCAGGAGATCGCCCGATGAGATCGAAGATGGCGTGGGAATGAAACCTCATAAGGTGGCCGAGTTGTGAGGAGTGAAGAAGGAGCAAGCGGGGACAGTTCCATCGTCTTTGTGGGGATGCGACGCATCACATCCACGCAGAGCTCCAGATGATCGAGAGCAAGCGTCGCCCGTCGCATTTCGTTGGGCAACGCCACAGAGTTTGCGTCCAAGTGGCACAAGCTTATTGGGAATGACAGATCGTGAAGGCTTATATCAAAGATCTGTCTATGTCGAAGAGTTTTCTTAAGAGTCTTTTCTTTGAAAGAACGAGAATCACAGGTGCTTGCGAAGAATAATAATACAATTGAGTTGTCTAAAGCAATTCGATCGGATTTTTTTGCCTGTACGAATTGAAAATTTCCTTTTATCGATTGGTTATTAAGATGCCACCTGGCTGAGCTGCTGGCACTGAAGAGATGCACGGTAGAGATTACATGGTGGCCGGTTGACAAACTCCAAGTCGTGAACTGTCAAAACTTCTGCATCAGGCCGACCATTAAACTGTTCAATGCTGCTGTTGATGGAGACAATACCTCGTACTCGCACCTTGTGAGCCCATTCACGAGGACCACCATTGGAACCGAGATATCCCACAAGCTGTCCACCAAGGCGAACACCTTCTCCATCAGTGGGATGTAATGGCCTGGACGCCCTGATGATGATCAAGGCCCGGTTGAATCCAAGTCCGTTATCTCAATGTCGAGTGAAGTGGACACGAACATGCAACAAAAAAGTGCCAAGCTCGGCCTAGCACTAATGCTGATGCAAATTCAAAATTTTGCAGAATATCAAAGTATTTTTCCAAGTTCTCTTTTGTTAGTTCATCATTTGTTTTGCACAAGAGAGTCCAAGAACAAGGAAAAAGCCCAAGCAATCAAGTGTGGTATTTTTCCATGGACATCTTCATGATGCTTCTGAGCTGAGACACATGGATACCACCAGCAACCTTGCTGCCAAATGTGGCTCCACGAACGAGAGAATGCTTGAGGTGCAAGAAGAAGGGCAAAGGAAAGGGTTTTCTCAAGCAGAGACACAAGAAAAACAGAAGACCTGGAGAGAAAGAAACATGATTGAAAAGTGGTAGCCTTGAGGGATTTATAGGTTTGATTCCAATGAGGAAATGGATGAAGAGTTTCTTGTGGAGATTTTTTCAAGCCCAGATACGGAATTTGATCAGTCTTGGATGGAGAAGCAGCCGCATGTTGAGCAGGAACTAAGCAAGTTTAACAACATGTTTTATTTCGTTAAAGTGGGACTTATTCAGTAAAGTGGGACATTAACTAGCATGTGCATTTCCTAGTACTTAATTAATATTTATTAATATTTCTATCAGTTTTTTAATTTATTTTTTTATATTTCACAATATTATAACACAAAATCATATGAAAAGTTTTTAATTTATAAATTATAAAGTTAAAACTTCAATTTTTTATTGTTGTTATAAAAATGGCATGTGGCCACACACCATAAGTGGGATAATGAAAAGTCCCACTTTAACGAAATAAAGTATCAACCAAGTTTAACAACCAT
Organism: Selaginella moellendorffii; assembly: GCF_000143415.4. NCBI lineage: Eukaryota > Viridiplantae > Streptophyta > Lycopodiopsida > Selaginellales > Selaginellaceae > Selaginella > Selaginella moellendorffii. Next base: position 738,502 of record NW_003314292.1, on the reverse strand, counting down.
AAAGGTCCGTGAATTTATAATTATGAGGTTTAAGTACAATGCCGTATATTAACATTAGCATAGTGTTATTTGATATCTGTCGGATGGATTTCAATCTAAACCACTTGCTCCTGTATATAAATTAATGTTTTTAGGCTAATTGATATACATATTTCTGTATTTCATTTTTATATTCCATACACTCACATTAGTGGAGGTAAAGATCAACTTTGATTGTCTTTAAAGAGTAGTTGGATTGATTTAGATTTAACTTTTGCATTGTCTAAATATCCTTTTCCTTTAGCTTTTTCAATTTATTTATTTATTTTTTTTCCTTTTCATTCATCTTCATAGCAAAGTAATACCCTTCTCCTCCTTTGACTTTGGAACAGTAGTTAGTGCATTTGGTTGATGCTATATAGTTATAATTGAACAATCAGACTCAATTTATAGCAACATTTATGCTACATAGTACAGCTTCTTTTGCTCTTGCTGCTAATCCTTGTGTTTGGTCGGAGTGCTTTCATGGCAGTCTTAAAGATGATGTGTATCATTGGTTTAATCACTTTATAATGATTGCCACATATCATTCTTGGAATGATGCTCAGTATTTGCATGAATTTCCCACATATTTCCAAGGGACGACATTGCAATGGTATAATGGTTTGAGTGCAGCCACTCATAAAGATTGTGTGAGACACAAGTTCTTAAGCCCCAAAATGAAGCAAAAAAGGTGCCACATAGTAGTGGAAGTCTAACAACCATAACATATTTGAACCAAAAGCTCCAACTTGGAAAGTTGAGAGTGGGAGTGGAACTCTGAACAAAATACTTGAGGAATAAGCACGAAGCAATCGATGAATAAGTCTTTAAAAAAGTGACACAAGAAGGAGTTCAAGAAGGAGTTTGAGAAGGAATCCGAGATGGAATTCGATATGGACCTGAGATGGACCTGAAATGGAGTCTAAGATGGAGTCAATATAGACTTGAGATGGACCTAAGATAGAGTTTGAGATGGAGTTCGATATGGACCTAACATGGAGTCCGAGGTTGTAAGGAACCAACTCCCTAAGGTGTTGTAGGCTAAACAATCCTCGAAAGCACGACATAAATAATAAAGAGTCTCAGTTTGAGATCAAGTCTAAGACCAACTTTGAGACTGAGTTCAAGATAGAGTTCGGGATCGAATCCAAGCCGAT
>NW_003314292.1:726391-734888 GCF_000143415.4 Selaginella moellendorffii | reverse complement strand
GGGGGGGGGGGGGGGTGGAGGCTATAGGGGGTTCAAAAAGTGTAGTAGGGATAGTGAGGTCGAGGAATCAATCTTGAAGGAACTCTCTAGTGATGCTTTCAAACTAACTTGAGGTTGACACTAGGGCTTAGAGGCTTTGGGTGGGAGTGAGCATGGACTCGGGTAATGCCGGAGGGGCCACCTAAGAAAGTGCTCAAAATTAGTTCCCACTCCCATCCCGAAAGGGAAACCAACTACAATGCTCCCCACTTATGTAAAATGGTGCCCCATTTGAGTACCTTGTGGCTCATTGGTTTTCGCCCCTTCTTAGGGGCTTGGGCCTTCCTTTGGGATGGAAGTGGGGGAGTCGAGGTACTCATACTGGGCTATTAAGCCATGTTGTTTCCCCTTAGTGCCCTGAAACAAGTGTTGCATCTAAGGCTTGGGAATTAAAGTGTCTTATGATCAAGTCTTGTTATACCAAAGGATGTTAGGAATCTAAAGGCTTGGTGTGTTTGGTTGCTTGTGCCTGCGGGGAGTGTAGCCGAACCTTAAGTCTAGTCTAACCCAAGGAGGGGGATTGGGAGAAATTTGGGAATCTGTGGATGGATGGCTAACATTTTGTAATGAGTAGTTGAAACCAAGTAGGTCTAAGTAGGAGTTGAGACAATACGTGGGAACTTTGGTGAGGGAATTTAACTAAGGCCAAGGCAATGTTGGTCAGATAGACGAGGTAAGCTGGCAAATTGAAAAGGAAAAAATTGTGGCTTACAATTTGGTATCAAAGCCTTTTCTTAAGTTTTAATGAAGGATAAAAACAGATTGTTGGGAGATGGCAAAGGTAGGGTGTAAAAGAACCCAGGCAGAGATGGAACCTCCTTTACAGTTGAAGCCTCCGGTCGAACAAAAACTTATGGATGAGGAATCTTTACATGAGGAGGTCTCCAGTGAGGAAACTTCCAAATAGGAGTCCGGTGGTGAGGTTTGGTCGTCCAAGGGTTGATTGGACGTTCTAGAAGGACAACTGGCACAGATCAATGCTCTGCTAAAGACTCTTGTATGCAAGCTAAAGCGTGATGAGAAGTGGAAGAAAAAGCAAAAGACTGCAAATGCTGGCAGTGTAGAAGGTATGGACCCTTTGGTGAGGACTAAGGCGGAACCAAACAAAGTCAAACAAACTAAAGTGTAATTAATCCCCTAAACAGTTCCCAAGTACAAACCAAAGCCCTCATTAATCTTCAAGGGAGTGAACGACTATAAGGTGGTGGAAGATTAGTTTTACGATATAGAGGATTACTTATAAGTGTTGCGGTTACCGAGCTTGGAGAAGGTCCTATGTGCAAAACCATACTTAGCTGATAATGCTAAGTCTTGGTAGAGAACAATAGAGGCCAATAAAGGACCGGTGGCCACTTGGGAAATGATGAAAGTGAGGATCTATGCAACTTACGTTCCACCAAATGCTACTGTACACCTAAGGGATAAGCTGAGCAGGCTGAAACACATGGGAACCATTCAAGAATATGTGAATGCATTCATGGCAAAGAGGATCCTTGTCACGAACATGGGCAATATAGATGCATTCCATGCCTTCATGTCAAGCTTACAAATCTGGGTTCAAGGCAAAGTGATGCATTGGAACCCGACCAACTACAAGGAAGCATTGGATGTAGCTATCAAGGTGCATTTCAATGATAACTTGCGAAAGGGAAACACAATGGGGTTAGGGTCCATATTTAGCAAAGGGGCCAAACCAAAGGGAACATATGGCAAAGAGAAATTTAAGAAAAGTTTCTCTAAGAATGAGTCCTCAGGTTTCTAGAAAGGCAGATCCGGTGGCTAGTGAGCAAGTACGTAGGGGAGTCAAGCGAAAAGGGACAAACCCACAAATAAGAAGGTCAAGTCTGCTAGTAGTGTGGGAAACAACGTATACTTCACCTGCGGTGAAGCATGACACTTTTCGAGGGAATGTCCCTACCCAAAGAAGGCTAGAGCCAATATGGCCATTAAGTCGGGTGAAATCTAAATTGAGATACAATCCAGTACTTAGCTCAAAGTTACTCATTACGTAAGCAACTTTGGTAGAGAGTCATTTGCAACATCTATTAACCCTCTGAGAGAAGCTTGGAGATAGTTTTGTTAAGATCTTTATTGACACAGATGCTTCAGATAACTTTGTGGCTGTAGACATAATTTGGTAAACTGGACTAACTATGCAGCAGCTGGGCCAATTAAGGACTATAGAGTTTGTTGTAAGCGACTAATTTTTCCATTCTAGTTTAGTCACTTAACCACACCTCCGACCACTTGGAGGAGTCTCATTCACAACCTCCATAAGCCCAACTCAGGACTTGGGGCTTGCTAGCCCCGAGAATGGCATCCATGCCACTCAACCTTAGCACTTGGTCCAAGTGCTCCACGTGTCCGATCCCATGATTGACACCCCAAGGTACCATCGACATATCGGCCCGTTACGCTAAGGCCATGCCCATTTACCTTGGTCACACTGGTGGTCCAACACCACCTACATTCCAATCCCGTCTCTCAAAGACTGGGTCATCCATCCATGAGTGGTCATCCCAGATCCACTCCTTAACATCCTTAGGATGCCTACAGACATGGGGAATAGCCTTCCCCAATATCTTTGTTCCGGTCCCCACCAAGTCCCTTTCTGTCCTTGGCTGTGTTCGCCAACACTGCCACTGGATCGAGGCCCACCGGCCCGACCACTAAGTCCCACTATCCTCTAGGACTTCCTCACTGTGTGACTGTGTCCTTGGTCACCACACCAGAGGGCTACCCCTGTTCCTTTCCACAGTCTGGGACTTTGGGACACCATTTCGGAACACCGCGGCCTTACGCAAGCCTCATGGGTACTCTCCCTGCCTTTCGTCTTTAGGTGCTCTAGCCATGGGCTTAGAGCGAGGTTCCGTTGAGCCACACCAGGTATCCAAGTAGGTAGTGCCACCCACACTTGGACTGGGAGCATCGGCCAGTCGATCTCCCGGGGGAACTAGAGCCGGCTCTTGAACACTTCACCAAGCTACCCCGCTTGTCGGTCCGTGTTCACTCTAGTCTTGGACTTCCCAGTGGGCAGCTCATCACCCAACACTGGGTCCGGCCTTCCTCGGCCAAACTGGCCTTTCCTGGCCAAACTGGCTCCACTGCAGTCCTCCCCCTACTATACTTTTGGAGCTCACCAAACCCCCCAGGGTCTGGGAGACGAACGCTTTGGGCTTTCACCCTCTCAGGCTCCGGACTTGGACTCGGACTCGGACTCGGACTCGGACTCGGACTCGGGCTCGGGCTCGGTCTCGGCCTCGGCCTCGGTCTCGGTCTCGGTCCCGATCTCGGTCCCGATCTCGGTCTCGGTCTCGGTCTCGGTCTCGGTCTCGGTCTCGGTCTCGACTTCGGACTCCATCTCGGACTCCATCTCGGACTCCATCTCGGGTCCATCTCGGGTCCATCTCGGACTCCATCTCGGACTCCATCTCGGGTCCATCTCGGACTCCATCTCGGACTCCATTTCGGGTCCATCTCGGGTCCACCTCGGACTCCATCTCGAACTCCATCTCGGACTCCATCTCGGGTCCATCTCGGACTCCACTTCGGACTCCAACTCGGGTCCACCTCGGACTCCACTTCGGACTCCATCTCGGACTCCATCTCGGGTCCATCTCGGACTCCACTTCGGACTCCACTTCGGACTCCAACTCGAGTCCATCTCAGACTCCACTTCGGACTCCAACTCGGGTCCATCTCAGACTCCACTTCGGACTCCACTTCGGACTCCAACTCGAGTCCATCTTGGACACTCCCACGTGTCATGTGTTGGTCCTTTTGGGTCCCTTTTTGGAGCCTCGCCTTTTGCTCGCTTCGTGCTCGTTCCTCGAGCACTTCGTTGGGAGTTCCACTCCCGCTCTTGACTTTTCAAGTCGGAGCTTTTGGTCCAAACGTGTTACGCTTGTTTGGCTCTCGCTTCGGTCACTACCATGTGGTGCCCTTCCGGCTCCACTTTGGGGCCTAGGGATTTTGTGTCTCACAACTCCACCACCCATAGACGAAGTTCGATGTCCTCATCGAACGGTGAACCATTTTATAAAGTAACACCCGCATGTGTTACCATTTCCATCCTTGGCGCGTAGCCAATATTTGTCAATGGTGTGAGATTGAAGGCTCACCATGCCTTCTCCATATTCGTCAATGGTTGGACATAAAAGGCTCACCATGCCTTTTGCATATCCTCTAAGGAGGGTAGTCTCTCCAACTTAGAGACTGATTGGACCACATATAGTGGTTCTCTCCTTTTATTGGTTTAGTTCTCGCTAAACCTCTTAGAGACCCTTCTCTAAGTCAATCCCACTACTCCTTCTCGAGTAGTCTCAATTTCCATCGATATAACCTTTGCACTTTGGAACTTTGAATTTTGACTTCTTGGAGTCAATTTCCTAGGTGTCTCCGACACCTTGCCTTGCACCTTTTATGCAACTCCACTTCCCATCCTAGGAAGTTCTCTACTCGAGGGCACCATCATCCTCTCTTCTATTTCGTGCCAAAGTTCCAGTTATCATACTTTGTGCTAGGGCTGTTCATGGCCCTATCATTTGGCTACCTTACCGCTCCCTCCCTTGGAGTTTCCACTTTCGCCAAACCAGAGCATTTCGGAATCCCTCCTTGGAAACACACTTCCTTTTCCGCAACTTGTTAGCGTCTAACACATTAGTGTTCCTCGCCTAACTTTGTCACTTGGATTCCTTCCAAGGGATTCCACGGCCCTATCTTGGCCACTCATCTTTTGCTCCTATCCGTTGATTGTTGCACCAAGCAACATCGAATCTCTACCTCCCTCCTTGAGGTATTGTTTCGGTTCCATAGCAAAGACTCTTCTTTGCCAAGTCCGGAGGATGTTCACCCCTAGTACGTCTCTTTAGCATCTTCTGCTATGGGCTCTATCCACGGCCCAACTTCGTGACCCTCCCATGGGTCTTTTATAGAGACTACTTTCCTCGGACTCACTATGCCATCGCACGGACATAGTTTATTTCCTTTAGGTGCTCTTCCCACTTGGTCATCACGACCAAGCCACACCACCTTAAACAGTTCAATTTCAACATTTTGAACCAGGAACTTCATTCCTTAGCCAACCAAGGACTTTGTCCTTATCTGGCCATAAGATCACCTAGTGATCTCACCTTGGCACCTTAACAGAGTTGCCAAGAGGTACTTAGTCTTCTAGACCTCCAAGTTGTTGACTATAACCCCGGGGGCATCCCCCACACTTGGCAGTGCACCCAAGCCAGCCCTTACGGCCAAGGGTTCATAGCAACTAAGATTAGATGTCCCCATCTCACTCACCACGACCTTGGTGCCACTTGCACCAAAGCGTTCAAGTTAGATATGCTGAGCTTTCACACTAAGCAATCTAACCGTGCATCACGACTCTGAGGCATCCCTCGCTTGGCGGTGTGCCCAAACCAGTCTCCCCACTGAGAGTCCATAACCACCGAAATATGAGTGTCCTCATATTCCAAACCATCACCACGCCCTAGTGATTTGGGACTCGAACCCAAGCACTAGAGGGTCGGGACTCGAACCCAACCTCCGTATATGCATCTACGGAAGGCATCACACAAGATGCCTGGCGTGACTCCCCACACCGGTGCACCAACTTATTTTTAAAGCGCGCTACAGATCACAGCTTAGGAACCTAGTTCCTCCACACTGCCAAGTCCTCTCACTTGACATGTCTGTGATCATGCATGGACTGCTCCATGCTCGGCCCCATGGCCCACCCTTTTTGAAGTTATCACCTTCAACTAGGGTATTTGTTCCCCCGACGTGCCAATCTCGCTTGGCAAGTCCTCCGACCACTGTAACATGGTTCCTGCATAAGCGTGAAAGTCCTTGACCATCGACTTTTGTTCAAAGCCCTCTCTTTGAACACTCGGGAACTACTTCCCTAACCTTGATAGCCTTGCCTCATGGCAAGCTTCAAGACCACGCTTCTGCTGCGCTACTCTGATTTCGCGCGTTCCATGAACCATTTACACTTGGCCTTTCTAGGTACTAAGCTACCTAGAATCGTCTTTGGGAACCTTGAAGGAACTCTGTCCCTCAGCTTGCTAAGGCCTCCCTTTTTGCAAGCCTTCCAAATGCCACATAGTCTAACATGGACAATTCCATATTTTAGACTCTCCATGGCATCACGGTTGCTAGCGGCAACACCCTCGAGCCCCCACTTGATTCTCCACTCCCAGCTGGCATAACCAACCTTGGTTATGCCCTTTGATTCTTACGGTTCGGTTCTATCCCCTTACTTCTTGCTTTTTGGCTTCACACCTTTCCTTTGGTCATTCTCCTCCAAACCAGGAGGATAGCTTTGCACTTTCTATCATGCTTTAGCAAGTATTCTTAGGGATGAACCTACCCAATAGCCTAGGGAGTGGTTCCTCAATCCGGGTATGCTCACCTTATAATCCCACACACTGGGATTACATTGTTGCTTATGGGCCTTTACATGCCCATCACTAGCCTTGCCAAAATTCCATTTTTGGCTTTGTCCAACTCGGGTAGACAGTCCTCTTCTGTCTCCGCAACCTTGGACATTTGGATAGCACCTTCTATCCATCATTCGCTAGGGACTTAGTCCCTTGGGCTTTATCCATTGCCCTCGCGACATCAAACACCACCTTCTGGTGTTCTAGAGTGTTCGGGTGTCCCAATGATGGCTTTCTTGACAATAAGTATTTCCTTTTATGACATTGACTTACTATATCGCAACACAAGCAACTTATCCCCCGTAAGGGTATATCCAACTTCCCTCTGTTATTAAGAAGTCTTGGGTAGTTACCTTCTACCCGTTTAACCAGTTATTTTGCACCTCTTACTTAGTTACCTCATAGTTGTCAAGTCCTATAACTCATTGTTTGGTGCTTTCACACCTCCATCATTATCTGGGTCACCACACTCCAACTACATGCTCTGCAGCTTAGGCTATGCTATTCCCATTTCCATTGGGATTCCTTTGGCAAGGGGTTCTCATGAACCCACCAACATAGCTTCAAGGTATCACACCTTGGCACATTTGGTGTCTCCACACCAGCGGCTCCACGAGCCTACCTCTATGACATTTCCCCTTCGTGTCTAAGTCTTTGCCAAGACCAACACCGCTCTTTCTCATGCCAACCATCCGTTAGCACTGCACCATAGAAGTCACACACAACTTTATGTCAAAGTTGTTTTCTTCTGGGAACACCTTTCCCATAACTTTAGCATGGCACATTTTGCCATTAATGAGATACCCTCTGTTCTCATCCTTGGATCCTATGATCCCCCCTCATCCTTTGTGGGGTACAACACACCTCAGTCCAAATGCTTCCATCAGTCCTTTTAGGACCATCCATTGACTCTATTTGAGTCATCCAGCAGTTTTGGACTTGGTTAATCCACAGACCCGTAAGGTCCTACTTGTGAGGCACTAGCTCACTGGAATACACTTCTTGCATTCCTATCCTACTCAAAAGGACTATTTTCACAAGTGTTACTCTGACACTTGATTTTGTTCTCTGGGGGCAACCTTTGCCCCTTATGACTACTTGTCCATGTGATGAGAACACCAACTCATCCACTTAATACACCCCCAACTCCTTGGGTTGTTCCAGCATTTATTAGAGGTAGCCCCGGCTACCTTTTCAAGGACTTGAGTCCTCTTCCGTATTTGACCTCCCACGGTCATTACTTCTGGTCTCACATTCATGAGCACCAACCTCAACTATATGAGGAAAATCTTGTGACTCCTTTATTGCTTTGGAGTCTTTATCTTTCCTGTGATCCCAACTGTAGTTGTTTACCACAACTACATTAGCCAGTTTGCTAAGTCAAACGCTCATCTGGATCACATCCTCAACTCTTTGAGGAAAACCATATACTGTTCCCAAGATCCCAAAGTCGTTCCATTATTGGCCCTTTTCTATCCACCACCTTGTCTACAAGTTCACACATGAACTGTAATGGAGAGCCATGTCTTCCCGACTTGCTACTCCTCAAGGATAGGCCCACTCCTCGGACCTTCCGATGCCAACACTAGTGGTGATATACTTGAGCACCAATAAAAGTCGGACTAAGGAACAGCTCCGATACCAAATTGTAAGCGACTAATTTTTCCATTCTAGTTTAGTCACTTAACCACACCTCCGACCACTTGGAGGAGTCTCATTCACAACCTCCATAAGCCCAACTCAGGACTTGGGGCTTGCTAGCCCCGAGAATGGCATCCATGCCACTCAACCTTAGCACTTGGTCCAAGTGCTCCACGTGTCCGATCCCATGATCAACACCCCAAGGTACCATCGACATATCGGCCCATTATGCTAAGGCCATGCCCATTTACCTTGGTCACACTGGTGGTCCAACACCACCTACATTCCAATCCCGTCTCTCAAAGACTGGGTCATCCATCCATGAGTGGTCATCCCAGATCCACTCCTTAACATCCTTAGGATGCCTACAGACATGGGGA
>NW_003314292.1:677276-726291 GCF_000143415.4 Selaginella moellendorffii | reverse complement strand
AAAAAAGCTTACAAGGGGCTGTGGAGACGGCAGGTCATTTATGTAAGAATCTCTTCGTTCAATGTGGTGTCCTTGGTCACCACACTGGAGGGCTACCCTCTTCCTTTCCACAGTCTGGGACTTTGGGACACCATTTCGGAACACCGCAGCCTTACGCAAGCCTCATGGGTACTCTCCCCGCCTTTCGTCTTTAGGTGCTCTAGCCATAGGCTTAGAGCGAGGTTCCGTTGAGCCACACCAGGTATCCAAGTAGGTAGTGCCACCCACACTTGGACTGGGAGCATCGGCCAGTCGATTTCCCGGGGGAACTAGAGCCGGCTCTTGAACACTTCACCAAGTTACCCCGCTTGTCGGTCCGTGTTCACTCTAGTCTTGGACTTCCCAGTGGGCAGCTCATCACCCAACACTGGGTCCGGCCTTCCTGGGCCAAACTGGCCTTTCTTGGCCAAACTGGCTCCACTGCAGTCCTCCCCCTACTATACTTTTGGAGCTCACCAAACCCCCCAGGGTCTGGGAGACAAACGCTTTGGGCTTTCACCCTCTCAGGCTCTGGACTCGGACTCAGACTCGGACTCGGACTCGGACTCGTACTCGGACTTGGATTCTGACTCGGACTCGGGCTCGGGCTCGGTCTCGGCCTCGGCCTCGGTCTCGGTCTCGGTCCCGATCTCGGTCTCGGTCTCGGTCTCGGTCTCGACTTCGGACTCCATCTTGGACTCCATCTCGGACTCCATCTTGGACTCCATCTCGGGTCCATCTCGGACTCCATCTTGGACTCCATCTCGGGTCCATCTCGGACTCCATCTCGGACTCCATTTCGGGTCCATCTCGGGTCCACCTCGGACTCCATCTCAGACTCCATCTCGGACTCCATCTCGGGTCCATCTCGGACTCCACTTCGGACTCCAACTCGGGTCCACCTCGGACTCCACTTCGGACTCCATCTCGGACTCCATCTCGGGTCCATCTTGGACTCCACTTCGGACTCCAACTCGAGTCCATCTCGGACTCCACTTCGGACTCTAACTCGGGTCCATCTCGGACTCCACTTCGGACTCCAACTCAAGTCCATCTCGGACACTCCCACGTGTCATGTGTTGGTCCTTTTGGGTCCCTTTTTGGAGCCTCGCCTTTTGCTCGTTTCGTGCTCGTTCCTCGAGCACTTCGTTGGGAGTTCCACTCCCGCTCTTGACTTTTCAAGTCGGAGCTTTTGGTCCAAACGTGTTACGCTCGTTTGGCTCTCGCTTCGGCCACTACCATGTGGTGCCCTTCCGGCTCCACTTTGGGGCCTAGGGATTTTGTGTCTCACATTTGTTCAAGGTAGCCAAAGCATTGATGAGGTACTTCGATAAGCAAGAGTTGAATTAGGGACATAGAAAGTAGATATGAATTTCACCGTGTTGGACATGATGGGATTTGATATAATCTTCGGGATGAATTGGTTCAATCAGTTTGTAGTGGCCCTGCATGGATAAGGTAGGAACCTTGTGGTACTAGCAAATGCCTGGGGAGAATGATCCAGGGTGGAGGCCCAAGATCTAAAGGTAAGGCAATATAAGGCCAAAGACTCCTACTTGAACCTGATGTCTAGAAGAGGACAACTCACTAAAGGAATTGAGGCAACATTTTTGTGCTTACTTTTGGTGAGAAGTGACAAAAGACAGAAGCAGAAGAAGTACATTTACTGATCTAGCGGGTGTTGGACCAATTCCAAAATACAATGCCAGAGGAGCTACCGGCGGGGTTACCCCCCGCACGACTGATAGAACATAAGATTGAGCTAGTTGAAGGTGCTAAGACAATGGTTCATCCCCCCTATCGTTTGAATGAAAAGGAACTTGAGGAGCTCAAGCACCAACTAAAAGAGTTGGTGGATAAAAGATATATTAAGTTCACCATATAGTGCACTAGTGTTATTCGTGAAAAAGAATGTGCATGTATATAGACTACTGGTTGCTCAACAAGTATACAAAGAAGAAGAAATACCATTTACTAAGAATTGAGGACTTGTTCGATAGGTTGGGAAAGACAAAATACTTCTTGAGGATTGACCTAAGTACCAGATCAGGTTAGCAAAGGAAGATGTCGAGAAAACAACCTATCAGACAAGGTATGGGAGCTTTGAGTTTCTGGTGATGCCTTTTGGGCTGTGCAATGCATCGGTAATGTTTTCGGCGCTGATGAACCACATTTTTGTACCCTATTTAGATCATTTCGTGAGCATCTATATTGACGACATTCTGATCTATAGCGAGACACTAGAGGAGCATGCTGAACACTTGACGAAGGTGTTTAAGAAACTAAGGGAACACAAGTTGTATTTTAAAGAGAGCAAATGTGACTTTGCTCAACAAAAGGTAAAGTTTCTCAAGCATATGGTTGGCAAGGATGGGCTCATGGTGGACCCTAAAAAGGTCCAAGCGATTCAAGAATGGGAGTGACCATCAAATGTACATGAGTTAAGGGTGTTTTTGGGGCTATAAAATTATTATTAAAAGTTTATCAAACACTATTCGAGAGTAGCTTTGCCTTTAACGAACCAAACGGAAAAAGGGAAAATGGTATGGACAGCAGAATGTGAGGTGGCATTTATCCACCTTAAAGGGGAGTTGAGGAAGACTACTGTGTTGGCATTACCAGACTTTGGTAAAGACTTCAAGGTATAAACAAACACTTCAAACTTTGCATTAGGAACAGTTTTGAAGAAAGACAACCATCTAGTGGCATTCTTCTCGAAGAAGTTGGACAAGGCTCAGTGAAAGTGGCTTGCCCACAAGAAGGAATTATTTGCGGTGGTCAAGGCGTTTAAAGAGTGGTGACACTACCTTGGGAGGCACTTCAAAGTTTACATAGATAATGTGGTAACAAAACACTTATTGTCGCAGCCCGATCTAAGAGGAAAACAAAGTCAGTGGACCAATGCTTTGGCCAAGTTCGATTGCGAGATCCTATATAAACTAGGAAGAGCAACATTGTGGTGGATGCTTTAAGTCGAAAGGCAAGCTTGAAGTTGGCAATATATAGTACGATAACAACCTTTAAAGATGATATGCAGACAACATATGAGAATGATGGTTTAGCACAAGAAGTGTTGCTAAGGAACCAAGAGGTGTGGGATGCTCACTAGGGAGGTGAGCTACCAACAAAAGAGAAAACAGGTTATGCAAAACGCAATAGACTTATTTATTATAAACAAACGAAGGTATATGTTCTAAAAGGGGAACTAAAGAAGGTAGCGTTAGAAGAGTGTCATGATAGACCTCTTGCGGGACACGGAGAAGTGCTCAAGACAATGGGTTTACTTAAGAGGAAGTATCATTGGCCAAACATGGCTAAGGACGTCCAAGATTATATAAAGACATATCCAATATGTTAGCAAATTAAAGCCATGACTAAGACTAGTGGGGGTTTGTTACAAAACATTCCAATTCCAGATCGACCGTAAAAATGTTTTACAATGGACTTCACATCACAAGACTCCCCCATAGCAAGGGGTTTGATGAGATATTCATGGTGGTAGACTAGTTTTTGAAAATGGCATATTTCATAGCCACCATAACAAAAGTGGATGCAGAAGGCCAAAAAAGATTATCTCAGATCAAGATAGAATCTTCACCAGTAGGTTCTGGAGAACTCTCCTGAAACAGTATCGCACCAAGTCAAAATTCAACACAACCTATCACCCATAAACATGTATTGGGTATTAAGTCAAGTTTGATGGCAATAACACTTCTTGACAGATGGATAAACAAAAAAGGTGAATAGGCAGCTGAAGGATTATCTGCAATATTATTGTAAGCAACCAAAGGGAACGACTTAAAAGACGATCCATGGGGTTCAAATATAAAGGGAAAGGGCCCATGAACAAAAGTGCACCTCTTTTTCCAATTGGTTAAGGGTCTTGGGATAGTTAGAGTTAAGCGTCCTTGGGTTTGAATAGTACTGGGTTGGGTGACCTCTCGGGAAGTCCAAATTCATGAGCTTACATTTGGTATCAGAGCGGTCTCGGGTCCGACTCTGTTGGTTGGCTAGGGGAATCACACCATATGTTGATTGACATCTAGCTGGTCCAGTTTGCTCCCACTGGGCTCGACCCAAGGGGTAGGGTGTCAAGAGAGCGGGGCTCTTGGGAGAGCTATGGCTCTCAGCTTCTGTTCACGAGGGCGTGAACTTGCAGGGAAGTATAGTGAATTGTAAGCAACCAAAGAGAACGACTTGAGAGACGATCCATGGGGTTTAAATATAGAGGGAAAGGGCCAATGAATAAGAGTGCACCCCCTTTTCCAATTGGTTAAGTGTCTTGGGATAGTTAGATTTAAGCATCCTTGGGTTTGAATAGTACTGGGCTGGGTGACCTCCCGGGAAGTCCAAACTCATGAGCTTACAATTATGTCTCTGGAGATCAAACTGATTAGGTAAGTCATTTAGGATTTGTGAAAATATGCTATAACAACTCACCACATTCGAGTATCAGGGTGAGTTCATGGGAAGTCATCAATGGGCAAGCTATTGAAGGTTTTGTGGAACTCGGTGTGGCTGAGTATCATCGCAGGCTACCCACAATGGAGGCATTCATGGTGGAAAAACTCAACATTTGGAATCTAATAAGGGATTCTTTGGAACAAACCAAGTATGCAAACCAGAAGCACTGGGATGTAAAGTTCTAACCTGAGAAGAAGGTATGGCTAAACACCAAGAACCTAAGGCTACCAAGTGGGATCAGTAAAAAATTGACCCAAAGGTAAAAATGCATGTATTCCTGGAAATGAACTGATCTTGAGTTCCTTAAGCAAGTTTGTGAGGCCTTATGAGATTGAGGCATGAATTAGTAAAGTGGTTTACCACTTTCAACTTCCTCGAGAGATGGGAAAGATGCACCATGTGTTGAGGATCTGCTTTGCAAGGACTAAGTAAGACCTTTACCTGAGGTTATTCAAGGGGAAGAGGAATACGAAGTTGAGGCCATCCTCAATGCGTGCAAGAGCAAGTGACAAAGGCGTGAAGTGAGGGAGTTCCATGTGAAGTAGAAAGGATTTTAACACTGCAAAGCAACATGAGAACCGAAGGAGAACCTAGCGAACGTGCGACACCTAGTGAAGAAATTTTTGCAAGGTAGAACTCTATGTACTTATGCAAAATTCAATTAAAATATCAATTTGTGAAATTGAGTAATAGCATATGTTAGGACCTGAAGGCCCGTTGAATGTAAGATAATTAACATGTTAGCTAAATTGACTAGGTGTAAGGAATTACACCCGACTCCCTGCAGGGATGTCGAATCTATAAACATATTCTATGGAGGTTAGGTTTGAATCCCAACCCTCTAGTAAAGCAAGGCTGGATTCAAGTCCCAACCCCATACTAGCGTAATGAGGTGAGGTATAGGGACACCTATATTCTATTGTTATGGGCTCTTGACTAAGGAGGTTAACTTAGGCACACTACTAAGTGGGGGGATGCCCCCAAAGACATGGTCAACAAGTCGTAAGATTAAAAAAAGATGTTTAATGTGGGCATTGAACTTCTTTATAGGTGGTGGAGTTGTAAGGAATTAACTCCCCGAGGTGTTGTAGGCTAAAGGATCCCTGAAGGCACTATTGAAATAATAAAGAGTTCATTAGATAGGACTGAGTCTGAGATCAAGTCCAAGACTAACTCTGAGACCAAGATTGACTTTGTGCAGGAGCTTGTGATAAGCAACAACTCCGTGACATGGCTCAAATCGTCATGCACAGCCAGCTGCCGAATTTTCAGCCCCAAGTGCCTCTCGAGATCATGGAAATGGGTGTCAAGGTGCATCATCCCCTACACTTGGCCCCGCAGTGCTGCAATGTTGAGTGGCACTGCATGAAGCCAAAGCTTCATTCGGATGCCAGTGCAAGAATTTTGACAAAACCACGGAGGTGTGTGCATGATGAACTAAGCAAGAGAAATCTTGGTAGCTCCATTTCATGGTTTTTCCTGATCCTTCGAATTCCCAGACTATGGATTGATGAGCCACACCCAACATCAGCTGAAGTGGAAGAAGAATTTCCAGGCTATGGATTCATGAGCCATGCCTAAGATGGGTAGCCAGTCATGATGAACCAGCAAAAGAAACATCTTCTCAAAAACTTATCTTCTTGATGAGCATTGCAAGGCTATCTCTAAAATCGACCATGATCAAGTTCTCAGAACTTTAAGCACAGATGAATCAATGAAAGAAACAAAGCTGAAAATATTTTGTGGCTTAATACTTCACCCGTCAACATATATCGAAAGCAGGTACAATCAAAGATCAGTCGACGTCGTGTCAAGTTTTCTCGAATATGCCAAGAACATTCTTAAAATGACTTAACACAATCGTGGCCGTTGGATGAGAGAACGTAAACATCGAATATGCCTGGAACATTCCCAAAAACCCTAACACGTGATGCGTCCGGGTCGCAAGCGCAGCATCGCCTCTCGGATTGCAGAGGCCATGGCGTCGAGGGGTAATGAGCCTCTTAATGCAGCTCAGCGGCCGCAGGAAATCGTCCAAGAAAGTCGAGGGTTGAGAGAGTAATTTTAGCACGGTTTTAGGCAGATGAAGCAAGCCCAACGCTGGAGCTCCATCTGCGGGAACAAAGAGGTGAGAGAGATATTAAGTTTCTCATTCTTTGCTTTACTTGCCAGATTTTTGATCCGGAAGACTAAAGTTGAGCCTTCGACGTTGACAGTCGAGAGAATCTACAACCATTCTCACGAGGTAAGAAAAATCTAGGAACCATTGAGAGACAGGTAAGCACTTCTTCACCTTCGATTGTGTGTCCGCCACCGTGACGTTTGGTGAAATCACCATGCACCAGCGAACGTTGTCATCGCGTTTGACACGGCCTCACCAAGTGCAGTGCTGGAGTTGGGCATGAACAAGCCCGAGTTCACCGCCGTGGTTGTCATGTAAGATCCCTTTCTAGCTCAAAACTTTCCTGTTTGATCGCGATCTCTGGATGGCTGACTTAGAATCCCGAGCTTGCTGGTTACTTGGTTTCCATAGCTGCTAGTCCTTGTGACTGACTTTGATCTCGTTGGCGGCTGCAGAGCTGACAAGGGTGACACCCTCAAGGCCTCGTACTCGCACGTCGTGAGCCCGTTCACGAGGACCACCATTGGAACCGAGATATCCCACAAGCTGTCCACCAAGGACACCGTCTCCATCGGTGGCTGGACGCGCTGACGACGATCAAGGCCCGGTTGAAACCAAGTCCGTTATCTCGATGTCGGGCGAAGTGGACACGAAGGCGCTCGACAAAAGCGCCAAGCTCGGCCTGGCGCTAACGCATGTAAATTCGACAGCTTAAAATTTAAATAAGTTCCTGTGACAATGTCTCCTGTGACAATGTTATGAAAGATTGTTCTTGCGTTTCAAATTGAAAGTTTTCATCGGTGACACTTGGTTTGTTTTGCGCAAGAACAAAAAGCCCGGGCGATCAAGCGTGGTATTTTTCCATGGACATCTTCATGATGCTTCTGCGCTGAGACGCGTGGATACCACCGGCGACCTTGCTGCAAAATGTGGCTCCACGAAGGAGAGAAGAAGGCGATGCTTGAGGCGCAAGAAGAAGGGCAAAGGAAAAGGTTTTCTCGAGCAGAGACACAAGAAAGACACAAGACCTGGAGAGAAAGAAACACGATCGCATGGAAGAAAACAAAATACTAGAACCAATCGAGCTCATCCTCACTTGGATCGATCACCTCCGGGGAGCCGGTACACCGGAGACACAAGAAAGAAACATCTCGGCTCGATCAGAAACAAGAAAACAACAATCTAGTAGGAATCGTCTGGATCGAACACTTCCGGGGGGTCGTATCCTCCTCCCAGATGTCCATTGGCTCCAGTTCCTCGGGCGGATTCTCTTCGCCGGGATTGATTACCTCGGGCTTCTCTTCCGGCTCCTCCTGCACGGCTCCTCCTCCACCGTCAATCTCCATTTCAACGGGCTCAGCTTCCTCGGGCATCATCAATCTCCATGTCCACAGGTTGTTCTTGAGGAACGATGGGAGGAACGATGGGTGGAGGCAGATGGCCGTTCCAAAAGAACTTCATTCCGATCGTTGTTGATGCGCGGATCCGCAAGGGATTGGGTTTCCCGACCACGGATCGTGTCCCCCACAGCATCCCGGGTGAAACTACACAAAACACAAAAAACTCCAAGAACACCATCAATTTTTTGTCAAATGTGATTTCAAGCACTCACCAGCCACGATGCGGACGGGAAAACGCGAGAAAGAGATGCGCTTTAGCGCAGCTGCTGCGATCGCCGCGGCCATTCGCGCTCCTTCCTCGCCTCCGTGAAGTGAAAAGTGATTTCCGGGAAGTCGAACCCGCGACCACTCGAATATATTCGAACGCTTCGATGGAGGTATATTCTTTTCAGACCAATCCGAACCGTGCATCACGTGGACGGCCATGATACAATCGTCAAGAATTTATTACAGTGATGTGGACATCTAAGGGCTTACGTGTCACGCTTCGACGTCTACGTAGCACTTCGCTATGTCTACCAGCTTGATTTGAGGAGCGCATAGTCAGCTGGCAGCCCGGCGTATAAAACCGCACTTTCCCTCACTCAATCCATCGCTGGCCTCCCACTTCAAGCGCGCGATCGATCGATCACTCCACCGCATTCTCTTCGCTTCGCGATCTCGAGAGTTTTCTCCGCAATGTCGCCGCGATCGCCTCCTTCTCCAGCTTTGATCGCCATGCTGCCGTTGCTGCTACTGCTCCTCGCGATATGGATCGATCCCTCCCTCGCCCAGCAGCAGCCCGCGAATTGCAATGGCCAGCTCAATCAGCTCATTCCCTGCCTCTCCTACGTCCAAGGCCAGGCGACTCAGCCCGCGCAAAGCTGCTGCAGCGGCCTCAAATCGATCGCCGGTTCAAATCCCGCCTGCCTCTGCTCGCTCATCTCCGCCAACGCGGGTTCGATCCCCGGCATCAACTCCACCCTCGCGCTCGAGCTTCCAGCAAAGTGTAACTTACAGGGGTTAAATCCCAGCCTGTGCTCTGGTAAGTTCTCACTTTCATCATTCTTTCTGGTTTTTTTAACCTTGGTTTTACCTTGAGTTTTCACTTCCATTCTTTGTGATTCTTTCCTTTGGTTTTACCTTAAGTTTTCATTTCTGGTTTTTTACCCCTCAGGTAATCTTCAGGCTCCAGCCTCGGCCCCAGTTTTGGCACCACAGTCGTCCCCACTTAAACAAGGTTTTTGGCGACTTCCATTGTGTATTATCTCGTGATTAGTCTAATCTGTGTATTTGTTTAGTTGCCCCGGCTCCAGGAGGTTTGGTTCCAGCACTGGCCCCAGTTTTGGCGCCCCAGACTGCCCCACTTAAGCAAGGTATTTACTCCCATTTCTTATCTCGAGAGTTTTAACTTGTGTCAAATTTGTGAGTAGTTGTACCAGCTCCAGCGCCGGCTCCCAGGCGCAAAGGTAAGAAAAAACGATCTAATCGCGCGGTTAATAAAATCTACTCGCTCCTTTTTCTTTCCAGGCGGCCACAGGCACAGAAGACCAGTGGCAGCCCCAGCCCCCGTTACAGCGACCCCGTCTCCAGTTGCGGCTTCACAGGCCCCGGCATTGGCGCCTTCCCAGAGTGTGAGCAATCCATTTGGGACCGGTTCTCCCAGGCCTTTGGTCTCAAGTGGAGATTTTAATCTTCCCTGCACACACATTATAAGTGGGGTTTTGCTACTTGTTCTTGGAATGTTTTGATTAAATACATCATCGTCCTTGATATATTTTTCTATTCACCTGGATGTCTGACACGTGTGCATCTTCGCCGCCGTTGGATCAAACTGCGGCCATTGCCGTATATAGGGAAACGTGTACGGCATTGTTTGGAAGGAGAGAAAGCGCGCTTGGAGGGATTGGGCACAAGAGGTAGGGCGTGCGAGAAATCCTTTCGATTGGATCGATTCTCTGCGATCTTGCTGCTAGATCGAGCTAAAATCTTGCGTCCCTTGCCGCGGCGCCTTGGATCTGGGGCGTGGAGCGTGCAATCCAGGTGTGTGATTTCTTCCTTGTTTCTTGGTGAATCGTTCAAACAGCATTCCATTTTAGTTTGTAAGATTAGAATCCCCTCTTTGATTTTGGCTAAAGTCCTCTCTCTTTTCTTTTCCTAAACTCAGGTTTCTCGAGATGAGTTGTTGATCGCAGTTACGATACAATGGACTTGTTATTCGAAAAGGCTCGAGATCTTGCGCAGGAGACCGCAAAGAAATCTCAAGACTTTGCCAAGGAGGCTGCGAAGTTCTCGCAAGAGCTGGCACTAGAAACCGCGAAGAAATCCAAGGAGTTGGCTGTGGAGGCTACCAAAAGAGCCGATCAAATTAAGGCGTTTGCTACCGCGGAGCTCTCGCCTGGAAGCGTAACTCCTCCGAGCCCTTCACAAGAGGAACTTGAAACGTATGGGATCACACCAGAGCTCCGAGAGTTCGTCAAGACCTTCACGATAAGAACGTTTCGGGACTACGATACCAAAGACTGTATGTTTGGTTTATCTACTTCTTGCTGACTAAATTCTTCTTTCAGTGAACGAAACAGGAGTTCGCCAAGATCTAAGCGAATGGCAGGAGAAACACGCAGTTTTCCTTCTTCAAGTTGTTCCGGTAAGTTTTCTTCTTTCATGTGATGTTTCATCCCGTAAGCTTTGGCATTCTCTTGAGCCAGGATCTCTCTGATTTTCGCTACGTTTTGTGCCCGCGAAGGATGAAGGAGACCACCTTCTGGAAAATCTATTTCAAGCTCGTTGAGAACTACATCGCCCCGTGAGTCTATACAACACTCCCGGAAACTTAACTCTGGCATTGCTTACAGATATGAAGCGCGTGCAAACATCGCAAAGGTGGACGATCAGACGTCCAGCACAAAACCAGATCAACCGAGAGAAGAAAGCTCGAGCGATGCAATCGACAAGAAACCACATCCTGCCGATCACGATCTGGACGCCTACCTTCTGGGAGCGCTAGATGGTCACGACGACGGACAAGGTGAAAGAGTTTGTTCTCGGTTGTTTTATCTCTTGACATCTATGTATGATCTCTCAGGTGATGATGGAGATTCCGATCCAGAAGACTTCGATCGCCTGGTCAACAGCACGGTGAGTACTTTCACAAATAGTAACAAATGAAGCGTGACTTATATTTTCTATGCTTTGTTTGCAGGGTCTAGATAGCGACGGCGAAGATGGTGTTCACAAAAGCGAAGCAGCAGGTTCTTCCGATGGGGAGCTTGTAGAAATTCCGGATAGCGCAAAAGCTCAAAGCGAGCACTGTAAGTAAGCTTTGTCAAGCTGGTAAGAAGACATTTGGCAAATGGTTCCATCTTACGACGTTCTTAGTATTGACGTATTGACGTATTGACACTACAAACAATAGCAGGTACTTCTAATCACTCTTCGCCGAGAATCCTCAAAATCTGGAATGCAAGAAAGTGATCTTGTAGAGTTCTTCGTGAGGCACAGACAAACACAAACCTGGCTCATCTTGGCTCGCTCTGACGGAGCCGCTCGCAGGCAAAACGAAGCCGCGTGGATCATACAGTGTAACTCGTACATGTTAAACTTGTCTCCAAGTCTCTTGTCAATCAGCGATTCCGCGTCTCTGGTTTCAATCATGGGACGAGCCTGTTGTTGCAAGTTAGTTCTTTTGTTTAAATAAGAAGAAAAAAGAGCTCCTATTTTTTTTACCCATTCTATGAGGCTTGTCTCTCCAGCAGGCAAGGACAGATTAATGGCTCTTCGTCCAGTGATAAGCTCCAGGAGAACCACGCCAAATGAATAGACGTCGGTTTTGGTGGTAACTTCGCCGCTGGAGATGTACTCTGGAGCCAGATAGCTTCGATCCAAGAACAAAATCGTTTTTTTAGTCATCAAAATCGTTTATTTTTATTTTTCTTTTCAGTCATCAGCCAGCACCGCTTGTTTCTTACCCGAGAGTTCCGACGAGCCTTGTTTGTGCAGGCGAATCATCGTTGCTTTGCCATCTTGCTAAGCCAAAGTCTCCAACCTGTTCCCATCTTTGAGCGCATTGAAACGAAAAAAGAAGAATGAAAGAGAGGCTGCTCTTCTCACCTTTGGAGTGTAGTCGTGTGTGAGAAGAATATTGTGAGGCCGCACGTCTCTGTGGACGATGGATCCAGTTCGGCAGCCTTCGTGGAGATATCTTAATGCTCTTGCAGCTCCCACAGCGACCGCATGCCTCGCAGACCAAGGCAAGACATTCGTATTCGCAGCTGCAAAACCAGTTTGAAGTGACTTCGTCAGAAACATACGAGAAAGCCATTCCTCTTACCCGAGAGATGCCAGTCCAAGCACTTGTTGCAGACGAATTCATATACCAGTATCCTCTTTCCGCCTTCGATGCAAAACCCGAGAAGCGTCACCAGGTTTCGATGTTGTGCGCCGCTGAGAGCTTCGACTTCCGCCTTGAATTCTTTTTCCCCTTGCGTGCTCGCATCCTTGTTTCTTTTCACAGCAATGTATCGTCCATCCTTCAATATCCCTCTGTAGACCGGCCCGTAGCCACCTTCGGCTAAGAAGTTTCCTGGGGAAAAGTTGAGGGTGGCTTCCTCAAGCTCAGCATACGTGAAGTTCGTTGTCGTCCTAAAACGTTTCTGGCTCTCGCAGATCAAGCATACCGGGGGTGCCGGATCAGAATGCGTTACTTCTCGAGTTTCTGTTTCGGGACCATGCTGCTGCTTGCTTTCGAGCTCGAGTGCGATAATCTGCTGCCTCTCGGCTAAAGTTTTGTGACTGCTCACTGATCCCTCGTTAGGACTATCTGAAGATACGTCGCTGCTGAGTTGTAAGGATGGATTCAGAACTACGGATTCAGATACCTTCAGGAGCTTCCCTTCATTATTCCGGTCCATGAGTATAACATTACACGATAGCTGCTCCACAATGTTCCTCTTATATCTTTTCAAGCCCCTGCAAAATGGAGCTATGAGAAATCATTCACCGCTTGAAGTAGCAGCACGGAGTACCTGTCCAACACTACCCAGGACGCTTTAAGTTTCTTGGCTTCTTGGGACGCGATCAGATCGAGTGGATGCCCCTTGGCAACTCTCACGTCAAGCTTGATCTGCATGGGATTTCTTACTGTTAATTAAGCAGGCTCACAGGATCATCGTGCGTGCTTACTCGGTGCTCATCGCATAGCTGCTGGACTTTGATCGATTTTATATTGTAGTACTTGATCGTTTTCGCTGTTTCTTCCTCTAGGCACTTGAAGTTCACTCCGTTGAAAGATGCAAAGTCCACCTTGGATTTGTAACCCACTGTGAGAAACAATCCCATCGGTTAGCGACTTAACTCAAGAAATTATCATCCTTACTTACTAGGAGTGAGGATCTCGTGAAGTATTCCGAGAAGAATTAAGCAATCCCCTGGCTGGACTATTCGCTCCACTGTCCACTCGAGAACATCCAGAGAGACTTCTCTCGAAACATCAAAAACCACAACCACAGTGCGAGGACTGGCCTGGTCTGGCGAGAAAAACGTAAGCCTGCTGCTGCTAGATATGCTGGCGATGGAGGACTTGCTGGAGGAAAAAAAAGAGTTTGAGTTGCTAGAACGCCTGGGACTGGGAGGAAGTATGTCTTCCATGGCTAGCTGACAGAAACGAATGAGAGAAGAGGTATATGAGACGCGAGAACCATGGATATACAGAGGAATGTTCGAAGATGCGTATGATACAACCGAGGGAAGATGATAAACAAGCATATACCAAAGGCAATGAGAAAAAAAGAGGAACCTTAATATAAGGTGTGGCTGCTGGGATTCGAGCCCAGGTCTCCACGGCCACAACGTGGAATTCTTACCACTAAACTACAGCCACAAACACATGAGTGATAGCGAAGAGGCAGCATCATCAACGAATGCTTACCATGACAACTGTTACCTGCGGATAGCCTCACTTCCTGCGCTGGTTAGAAACATAGATTAAATACAGATCAAAGTGATCAAGTGATACCAGTGTTCCTTGTTTTCTTAATTATCCGAGTCGTCGTCGTAGTCGCCATCGTCAGAGGACGAAGAACCATCAGCGCCTGGCTTTGAAACTTTGTTCTTTTCAGTGGCAACTCCAGCGGGAACTGGCTCTGGCGCTGGCTTCCTTTGGACAGGCTCGTCTTCGACCTCTTCTTCCTGCTCAAGAACTTCAACATGTGTCACGCCGGTTAAGGAAAATAAAAGCCAAGCAAAACAAAGACCGAGAAAGGATATCTACATCGCGAGCAGTGCCCCCTGCCATTATGTTCGTCAAGTCTTCCTCGACTTTACTCACGTATTCAGGCTGCAAAAAGAGATTTTTTTTCGGTGATAAAAATTGAAATAGACTTACATCCATGTCGGGTTGCCTGCGAAACCTTCGCTTTCGTGCGTTTTTCATGGCAGGGGTGAGTCCATGCTTGTACTCCGGTGTAGCATCTGGCTTCGAGGGATTTTCCGGATCATTCACAAGGATCATCTGGCATGGATGCGACACGAAACTAAGTAACGATTAAGTTGGGAGGAGATAACAAACGCACCTGTCCAATGTCGGCTGTTTTGATCAGCACGGAATGGTCATAAGTTTTGTACGATTCCACGACACAGGGTAGATCCACAAGCGAGACTTCGTACTCGTCCTGTCCAATTGTGAACTTGCCTGTTCGTCCATCACCTAGAACGAGCTCTCCAGGTGCTCAATTTTGCTCGATCGAGGCACTGGCGAGGAGACTCACCGTTAAAAGCGAGATCGATGGAGTCTTCATCGGAATTTTCACTGAGAATACTGTGCAGCTTCTCAGCTACAGAGGGAGGAACCCTCAGCACGAATTGTTCCTCCATAGCTCGGGCTTTTACTGCACAGGACAAGCTAAGGATAAAGAGATTCGCAAAAATGAGAGGTCGCTTACGGGAGGTGTGCGATGATCCTGTAGCAAAGACCTGGAAACAAGCAAAGGATATTCCAGTACAAAACACATACTTCCTGGATGGATATTCCGACAAGAAAGAGTTTTGGATTGAAGCAAAGTGATGGACCACCACAGGTTTGTCTCAATTCCCACGAGCTTCTCTACGAGTTGCGTCGTGAAGAATCTCGACGTCGACACCATCGACTGGTAATTGTACGTATCTCACGACCGAGCCTCTTATGAAGCAATTCTTCACGGACATCTTCACAAGAAGAAAAACGCGATCAGTCACTCCAGAGGAGAACAAAGTTAGCTAAACCCGATAACCGAAAAAAAACACAAGGCCTACGATAAAATGGAGAAAACTAGAACTCTAACCAAGAAGGACGAAAGAGAAGAAAGAACACCATAAAAAGAAGAAAAACGCGATCAGTCACTCCAGAGGAGAACAAAGTTAGCTAAACCCGATAACCGAAAAAAAACACAAGGCCTACGATAAAATGGAGAAAACTAGAACTCTAACCAAGCAGGACGAAAGAGAAGAAAGAACACCATAAAAAGAAGAAAAACGCGATCAGTCACTCCAGAGGAGAACAAAACTTGAGAACCGAAAGCAATAACGAAAGAGAAGTAGCCTAGTACGATCAAATGGAGAAATACTAGAACTCTTACAAAACAGGACGAAAGAGAAGAAAGAACACCAAAAAAAAAGATGAAAAACGCGATCAGTCACCAGAGGAAAACAAAGCTTGAGAACCAAAAGAAAACGAACAAACGAGAAGTGGAGAACTAGGACGAAAGAGAAGAAAAAAAAACAAAGAAAAACACTAGAAACGAACCATATGTGGGTACTTGATCTCGTCCACGACTTTGATGTTCTCTAGCTTGATGTTGAGGTACTGATCCACCGAATGAAGCACTCCAGTGATGGCGAGGTCATTCTTGAGCTCCACCGTGACCTCCTTCCCGACGAGCTCCTTGAAATATGAGAAGAAGAGCTGCAAAAACAGCGAGCAATTGGGAGAAATCGACGCGGCGGCATTGCGCTTACCATTGCGACGCCGAGACGAAGGGCGCGCGCGCGGTCCTCTCCTTAAACCCTAGAACTACGCATATGCTGGAATCTTTTACGTTCGCAGGTTATTCTCCTGTTAACATTGCATAACTAGTTAAGGATTTAGATTAGTTTAATATAATCTGTTATTAACGACGCCTTGTGATCGCGGAGGTAAAGAAAACGATGGCATGGATCGCGACGGTCAAAACGTCCAAGTTTTTGTGGATTTGGAAGAATTCGGCAATGGAGTGGCGTATGAACTGGGATGGATGGGTTTGCAGGTTCCGGCATGAACCGGATCGACATATGATCAAAGCCGGGTACGATAAGACGGCTCTCGAATCACTGGCGGCCAGCACGGAGGCAGGAAAAACTCTCACATTGTCTATCTCCGTACACACTATTGTCTAATTCCGTACATATCATGTGGGTGACTCTGGATTCAGGTGTCGGGGACGTTCGACCACACGATCAATTCACAAGCGCGATTCAAACTGAAGAGCAATATCAAGAAAAGAAAGAAATTCCGCGCTCGAGGCTTCGTTCTTTGGGACATTGTCCGGACTCGGGGCAGTGTTGTTGAGAGTGGGATTCGAACCCACGCCCTTGCGGACCAGAACCTTAATCTGGCGCCTTAGACCAACTCGGCCATCTCAACTTCTTATCTAAGATTAATCTTCACTCACCGACAAAGCCCACCAAGGGACATCCAGCAGCAAACCATTTCTCCCCGGTGCCAACTTTCAGTTTACTCATCGTGCCAAAAGAAGGATACAAAGATCTTGTCATGGAAAACTTGTCGTGTCAATCTTGTGATGGATGGGATCGCGACCACTCGGGACGTTCCTCTCCGGCTCAACATTGATCATCTCGTTCTTGCCACCGTGTTGAAGCAACGATCCTTCGCCGGGCCGGGCAGCGAGGGATTCCTGCAGAGAATCCAGGGACGAAGATGGAGATGGATGCGTGTTCTCGATCATCGCTTTCCCGCATGCCAAAGACGAGTAGAGCTCTTGAGGCGGTGGCGAAGAGGGATCGAAGCTTTGCGGAGACGAGGCGATTTGCCTCTCGTAGTCCTCGCACGCCTTCGCGATGCTGCCCTGGTACTGCTTTGGGTCGGAAGCGCCGCCTGGAACTTCTCTTGCCTCATGCTTCACAAGCTTGGCGCCGGTTTGAAGCAACGTTCTGGGCACTCCTCGCGGCTCCTGATCGATGCGAAGCCGTCATTGCCTGGTTGGAAGAAAGAAAAGAGAGAAACCATTGAAAAGACTTGCCTTGGGACCAAGTTGAGAGCGATCGAGTGATCCACCAGCAGTAGCGCCGCCAAGAAGCAACATTGAGACGATACCAACAATCGTGAACATTCTTTCTCCAGCCATGATCATCGGCCAGAGAATGAGAAGAAAAAAAATCTAGAGCAGGCACCCTTTCACGAGCTCACACCGCTTAAATATTCAAGCGCAAACTCGTGTACTGGGCGCGTGAATCCCGCTCGGTTGACACCACCAGTAAAATGGTGCGGCGCCGAGCTGGACATGACCTTCGTTGACCTTTTTGACCCGTGAGCCGTTGACCACCAAGACCACTCCTCCGTCGTGTGAAAGCAATGGTGGATCGCAGTGTAGGGCGCCTCGAACCAAACTTGGCCTTCGTGCAACGCTAGACGCCATCGCAGCGCTGCGGCACGCCAAACCGGATGGGATGGATCTTGAGCACGACTCGGGAACTCGTTGCCCGCTGCTCCACTCGTCAAGGCTCACTGGATCGGATAGAGCAAGTCTTCAATGCAGAGAAACTTTGTAAAGTACCTTGATGGACGCGTGAGCAACTGTGAACACCTCGAGGGCCGGGAATGGCTCCAGAAGCTGTGCAAGGTTGACGGACCTCGGCTGGAAGCTGGAAGAGTTCACGAAGTAGTCGAGCTGCGTGATCAAGCAAAACGCTCCAGGATTTGCGTTACATGGGCAGAGCTTTGACAGGTGTTTGTGAACGTCAGCTTCTTGAGCTTCCTGGATGATCCGCACGCCCCTGTGCGCCTTGATCCACTCAAGGTTGCCCGTCGACGGCGAGAGCTCCAGGCGCGGCACCACGCTGACGAACATCCAGCGGAGCTTGGGCATGTCGAGGTAGGCGATCGACATCGGCAGGATTCTGGAAAATTGTTGATATTGGCAACTCGAGAAGAACGAACAAAGAAAGAAAGAAAAAGGGAACCTGTGCGAGAGAAAAGCTGGCGACTCTATTGCCCCTCCAAGAACGCAGTGCAAGCCAGTGGAGGCTGTGGCTCTTGAGCAAATACGTCCCCGGCGATTTCACCACCGGCTTGGTCAGCTGGAAGTAGACGACCGAGGGGCAAAAGTCGAGGAGCTGCTGCGTTGTGCCTACGTCCAAGCCCGTGGACGAGATTGGGAAGGATTGGAGGCGCTGCCGTCGTCGTGAGAGGGACACCACGGAGCTGCTGGGAGGCGAGAATGCTGGACCAGAAGCCATCCATGGCCCCATTGACGCTGATCGTAAGGGAGCGAAGAGGTTCCCGATCACTGGTAGCCAGCCAAGAGAATCTGAGTGTTGTTGCTCTGGAAAACCGATCAAATTCAAGCAGCGGAGATGCTGCTGCTGCTGCTTGCTGCCAAACCAGGAAAGAAGGCCCCCTGCTGCCGCCCATCCTCACCAGAGAGTAGACAGAAATACGTGACGAGCCTTGCCAGATGCGCCCACCTCGAATTCGTGATCGCCGGCTCCTCGAAGATGCGTAGTTCTTCCACTGCTGACTGACCTAACCCTAAAAGCCATAGTTTTGAACGTTACTTCCCCGCTAAAACACTTGCGATAGCTTCATATTTGAAAGTCTAGGGTTTTCCCGCCCAGAGCTTGAGCGATGAGGAGCACCCCGGTCGCCGCCGCCGCCTTGGAAGCACGAGAGGACAATCAGCTCGTCGCCGTCGCCGATGAGGAGGAGGACTCGTTTGAGACCATCGATAAGCGTGAGTCTCTGTTTTGGCTCTAGATCGATCGCTCGGCCTTCTAGATTTCTTGTTCTTCCAGTCACCGCACAGGGGATCAATGCCGGGGATGTGAAAAAGCTCCAGGATGCGGGAATTCACACATGCAATGGACTGATCATGCAAACAAAGAAGGTGTGAATCGATCGATTTTTTCTCACCTATCTGTGGAGTTTCTTCTATGCTGCTCTAGAGCCTCACAGCCATCAAGGGATTGTCCGAAGCAAAGGTCGACAAGATCCTGGAAGCGGCAGAAAAGATAGTTGTAAGTGCCTTGAATCTGGATTTTCCTTCTCGCTCACTGCCATTTTCCAGCAAGTCGGCTATATCACTGGTAACGAGGCTCTTCACAAGAGAAAATCCGTGATTCATATCACTACAGGAAGCCAGCTTTTGGATGACCTTCTCGGTGGTATGCTCTATTCTTTTCTCTCTTTTTTTTCTCATCTCTTTTCGCCATACGCACCAGGTGGTATAGAAACGATGGCAATCACCGAAGCCTTTGGCGAATTCCGGACCGGCAAAACTCAGCTCGCGCACACTCTTTGCGTAGCCACGCAGCTGCCGTTGGGCTTACACGGAGCTAATGGCAAAGTGGCCTACATCGACACCGAGGGAACGTTGTATGATCATCGTCTTATGCTTTTGCTTTTCTCTGATGTGAATTCTAAACGATGCTTGCAGTCGTCCTGATCGAATAGTCGCCATCGCGGAAAGGTTTGGACTGGATCCAACAGCTGCTCTTGACAACGTAAGCATTTTAGCTCTTCAACCCCTGAGTAACTTTCGGCTTTCCAGATTGTGTATGCTCGAGCATACACGCACGAGCATCAGTACAACCTTCTGATCGCCATAGCGGCTAAAATGACTGAAGAACCGTTCAGGCTCCTGGTAAGAATTAATTCTTGTATCTTCTATCCTGTCTTACAAGGAACTGCACAGATTGTGGACTCCATCACCTCATTGTTTCGGGTAGACTTCTCAGGGCGTGGAGAACTGGCAGAGAGACAAGTAAGACGACTTTTACTTCATACATTCAGCCAATTAACTTTGTGGCCGTGCAGCAAAAGCTGGCGCAGATGCTCTCCAGGCTCATCAAAATTGCTGAGGAGTTCAACGTCGCGGTGTTTCTTACGAACCAAGTCATTGCTGACCCTGGCGGCGGGACCTTCGTCGCGGATCCAAAAAAGCCCGCTGGTGGCCACGTCCTGGCTCATGCTTCGACAGTAAGACTGATGTTCAGAAAGGGGAAGGGCGAACAAAGAATTTGCAAAGTCATCGACTCTCCAAGCCTCCCGGAGTCCGAAGCTATATCCTTTCGTTGGATTTTTTTTTCTTCCAAAGTTTCAACTAGCTGACCTTGACAGTGTTCACGTCTTCCAGATAGCACCAGGTGGGATCACAGACGCCAAAGACTAGAACAGGGGAAGCTGATCGTGTGGCTCAAAATGTGCCACGACGGGTTTTGGGGAATAAAACATCGTTGATTCAAAGCGCAATAGGGCACGGATTCGCGTGAGTCCATTTCTCAACCACTTTTGTGTGGTGTCAGGTAGGTTTTTGGAGCGGCCACCGTCGCGGGCGGGTGTTCGTCGTTGAGCTGTTGCGATGGCCGATGGAGATAACAACGAGTTCGACGTTTTCAAGTCATCCAAGTGGCGTGGAAATCGAAAGTCGAGTTTCGCGGTTAGATTTATTTTTTGGAACGCATTCCGGCTCTGAGCTTTTCTTTTGCAATTTGGCAGCAAATATTTCATGCTCGTGAACGAGAAAGTGGAGCACATGGAGGAAAGTTGCCTCCAAAACCTGGAGGGCCCTCGGATAGAGCTCCAGTATCTAAATCAAAACCACAGCCTGAGGTCGGTCTACTTTCGAAGGAAAACAAAAAAGTATGATGGTTTACTGACTTGTGCCTCAGCCTCAAAGACGGCGTGGAGGTTTAAGCTCTCACACGCTCATGGAATTCAAGAAGGCTTTTGATAAAGCCACGCGTGAAGAACTTGACAGAGTTGGGCTTATAACTTTCCGAATTACTATCGAGTAACAAATGCTTGTCTTGCAGGCAAATTTCATCAAAACGTGCAAGAACATCAAGGACGTGGCTTCTGAGCTGAGGTTCGTTGTGACTTCTCGTAAGTGCTTTGTAACAAAGCGTGCATTTGTGTGTCAGTGAAAAGGAAATGGAACATTTTTTCATGAAGGTCGATGTGAACAGCAAGGGCGTTGTAGATTTTGATGATTTTACAAGCTACATTCTTCAGCAACAGGTACTGGTTTCTTAGAAACCGCGTCTCTCGCTAAAACAAACTCTGCTTTCTCAGCTAGCAAAAGAAGATGAGCCGGGTGCGGACTTTGCAACGTATGTGAAGATGAAACCTTCTAGCAAGAAAGGAGCAACAAAAATGGAGGATGAGTCCGATTCTGAGGAATCTGATGAAGAGGACGAAGTCATAGCAGAAAGGCCAGTTATGAAAAGCTTCAAAGCTTGTAACACGACTGTGGAGCGTCCTTCTCATATCATTGAAAAGGTTGGCATGTATCATAGTTTTACGCTACTAACAGCAGACATCGTGCAGATTATTCTTTTATCTCACATACAAACATATGTTACAGCAACACAAGACGGAATGCTTAAATTGTGGCATGGAGACTCTCTGAAGTTGTTACGAACACAAAAGAATGGTGGTGGAGGTACATGTCCCCACGAGTGCTTCTTCCCTGATGAAATTCCACTATAGAAGTTGAAATATGGCAGCGTGGATCACTGACATTGTCGCCATGGCTCAACAACCTCTGGCGGTGTTTGCAATGGATAGAAGGTGACTAGATGAAGCAGAAGACGATGCATCTTTGACATCTGGAATATGCAGTGTGACGTTTTATGACACGGGAAGACTTTCGTTTGATGTCCTGGGAAGGATTGAGAACTTGGTAAGTTCTTGTTATCCTTCAAAGGTTTCTAAGTCATTTTCTTGACAGAGAAATGGAGCATTATGTGCTACCTGGGTGAGGACTCCAGAGAATGATAAGCTGCTATATGGAGATGACCGTGGCTACCTTCATGTGTATGATTTCTCTGACGAGTGGGGAGGGTAAGGATTCTGTTTTCTTCGATTTGGAATTGCAGTGTGCGAGTGTTGCAGGGAGATTCCACGCATTGCAGCTGGGGTGACGGAGGAGCTTTTGCCGGGCATGTCTGAAAAGCTACCTTGGAAAATACACAATAACTGGGTTACAAGGATTAAGTATCTATCTCATTCGTCCTCGTTACTGAGCTGCTCCATGGATAGCACACTTCTCATGCTTGATCTAGAAAAACAGAAAAGGAAGTGGTCTGGCAAAGAACACCACCACGGGATATTTGCACTAGATTATTGCAGGTTTGCATCGAACTTCCAAGACTTTCAGTTTTTGCTAAACCTTTTTATTTGACAGGAGTTTTAATTTCATTGTCACTTGCGGGTTGGAAAGAAACGTTAACATATGGAATCCTTTTACAGCAAAGATAATGGGGCAGTTGATCGGGCATCAGTCGCCTGTTGTGGTTTGTGCATTGATGGAAGCTGCCTTGTGTAAACTGACATTGTTTTACATGCAGGACGTCGTTGTAAACGAAGACGATAACCAAATCGTAAGTGTAGCAACCGACAGCATCATAAAAATTTGGGATATGAGGAGCAATCGGTGTATGCAAACTGTTGTTGACAAGACACTCGATAAATCTGGCGAACCTCCAATAATTTCCAGACTTCTTTATGACAAACGAAGAAGCGTAAGACTTTGCTTTTGCAGTGTCATCATTTTTCTTGCTCATCTTTCCGTTCTTCGCAGGTTCTTTTAGGTGGAGGTACCTCACTGCAAGCATGGCGCAAGCGGCTTGCCAGTGAAACGCGTTCAGGGAAGATATGTGGTTCGGGTTTCAGTAGTACATTTCGCCAGCTCATTGTGGCTGAAATTGAGTCGCTTGTCACTATTTGGAACATTGACGATGGACACCATACTTTCTCATTCTCAGACGGCAAGTATGTCTAGAAGATTATGATGCCTTGAAAGATCTAACTATTTTGCACAGGTCGACAAAAATGTCAGCGATGACTGTTGATGCTTCCGGCCGAAGACTTTTGATTGGGGGACAGGACGGAACTCTGAGAATGTGGAACTTCAACAATGGCCAGTGTCTAAAGGAGTACTGCGGGTTTGGTCAGGTCAGTACATGTCATTTTCAGAGCTTTAATACTATCTTCCTACAGGATGAAATCACCTGTGTTGTGTGCCTGGCGGAAGGAAGGAGCAAGTATGTTGCTGCCGGTGGATGGAATGGAAGGGTGAGGCTTGTTTCTTTTGAACTTCTAGCCTGTTATATCCAACAGAACATTTTCAGGTTTGCATATGGCACGACGGTCTGAAAGAGTCAGAGCCCTTGGAACGAGAGATGCACGGTCATACCGATGACAT
Source organism: Selaginella moellendorffii (assembly GCF_000143415.4). NCBI lineage: Eukaryota > Viridiplantae > Streptophyta > Lycopodiopsida > Selaginellales > Selaginellaceae > Selaginella > Selaginella moellendorffii. Next base: position 702,856 of record NW_003314292.1, on the reverse strand, counting down.
TGTTTGCATGAGCATTTGTCCACCGGGTGGTGTTGCAACTGGTGGTTATGATGGAAAGGTTTGTTGTTCTACTTAAGTTTGATGCTTTTATGACTGGTTTCTCGTCTAGGTGATTGTTTGGAAGCTTGATGGGATGATAAAATGCGTGCTGAATCCACCACCGAACGAGTCTTTTGCGAAATCAAGATCAATCGTCAACATACAGTTTCTTGGTCAGCTGGTACGCCAACAAATTTACGCCAACACATTTTTAGTATATCTGTGCAGGAAAAAGTCTTGGCTGTATTCGTTTCAGATGGATACATCTATTTCTGGCGTGTTCCTGATGCAAGCGTGGTAAGTGAATCAAAATAGCGTTGTGAAGGTGTTGACATCTGATTTTGCAGCTTCATGAGATTCCGACATGCCATATCGGTGCACCAGGTCCAATGTGCTCGGATTCCAAAAACGAAGTAAGTACACAAACGCACGAGGTTACTTTCTAAGATTTTCCCGAACTATGCAGCTTTTGTTCTCCTCGGATATAAAGGGCTACGTGAAATCGTGGTCATTGGCCGCATGCGACTTCCATCAAGCCGAGCGCCCTTTGACGCCTGTTCCGGAGATGTTTTGCTTTCGAGCTCATCATGAAACGATCGTACATCAAATGTTTTTGTCAGATTGAAAACTAACTGTTTCTTGTTCAGGTCTCGATGACATTTATCGAAACGGATAGGATACTTGTTACCGCCTCAACATTTGGCACAAGGCAAGAATTCATACTTAATCTGTTTCGTGAACTAATACGCATGGATCTGGAACAGCCGTCTGTGGACCGAGAAAGGAGTCCGGATTGGACAATTTGGACAGTACGGTGGATGGGATTTATCAAGCCCTGAGCAGTGGATTGGTAGAAAAGCGTATTATGTTTCACAAGACTCGGACAGCTCTGCGAGCTCAAGGCTAAGCTCAAGCGCGGGAAGTCGGTCGAGTTCAAGCAGGGAAAGTAGGGGCAGCTCTCTGTTGACAACATCTGGTGAAACTGAATCCAAAGAAACAACTCCCACAGATTTTCCCGAAGCCAAAGAACCTTCATCAAGGTACTAAGCACGGAGGATCGCAATTCCTTTTAACATTGCTGTTTTATCGTCACATTACAGCGCAATTCAAGCCAAAGCAGCGGCGATTCTAGATGCTGGACCACCACATCTGAGGCTTGATTCATGGTTCGCACCACTTCAAGCGGCTTTCCATCGTCAACTTCCAATAAAGGTTCGTGTTTCACTATAATAACCATTCATATAAACTTACAGGGGAGAATCCATACAGAAAATTGTCCCCTGGGGACCATTGTTGCCGCCAAATCTTCAGCACGTCAAGCAAAAATCTCTGGAAGAAATGACGACTACGGAAAAAAGCACGAGCACAGGAAAACCGAGAAAATCAAAATACCATTCGGTGAGAAAACGTTCTTTGAGTTACACCATAAGCTGAGCGTGTATTTGCTGCAGGATCCTCTACGCTTGTCGCTACCAAACATTCATTTCAACATGCCCAAGGACAAGCTCATGAGCATAATGCGGCGAAGCACTCGAACGACGCCTCGCAGCTCAGAGACGACGAGAAGCATCATGAAGATGTCCATGAAAAAATACCACGCCTGACCTTCCGGGCATTTTCCTTTACTCTTCTGTGCTTTTGAGCGAAACAAACCAGGTGAAGAAGCTTATTATCATTGAACTAACAAAAGATAATTGTCACAGGAACTTATTTTAAGCTGGAAAAATACTTCGATGTTCCGCAAAAATTTTGAATTTACATAAGCGTTAGCGGCCGCGGCTATGGCTTGAGGGAGAGCGCCAGGCCGAGCTTGGCGCTTTTCTCGAGCGCCTTGGTATCCACCTCGCCTGACATCGAGATAACGGACTTGGGCCTCCACTCGTGCTGCACCACGGCCGCGATGCGTCCATGGTTATTCAACCGGGCCTTGATCGTCGTCAGCGCGTCCAGGCCATACATCCCACCGATGGAGAAGGTGTTCGCCTTGGTGGACAGCTTGTGGGATATCTCAGCTCCAACGGTGGTCCTCGTGAACGGGCTCAAGACGTGCGAGTACGAGGCCTTGAGGGTGTCACCCTTGTCAGCTCTGCGGCCACCAAAGAGATCAATGTCAGTCACAGGGACTCGCAGCTATGAAAATCAAGTAACCAGCAAGCTCAGGATTCTAAGTCCATCCAGGATCAAACAGGACAGCTCGAGCTAGAGAAGATCTTACACGACAACCGCGGCCGTAAACTCGGGCTTGTTGATGCCAACTCCAGCGTTGTACTTGGTGAAATTCCCCGACGCAGTGTCAAACGCGGCCTCTCCACCGATGACGACGTCGTTGCTACCAAAGGCACTGGTGCATTCCACCACGGGAGACGAAGCTAGCCCAACGCTGCCAGTAACTCCGGCATACTGGTGGCAGTACTGGAGCTCCATCTGCGAAAAAGGAAGAGGTGAGATAGAGAGAGAGAGAGAGATCAAGTTTTCCATTCTTTGCTCTGCTTGCCTTTCCAGATTTCTGATCCGGAAGACTGAAGTTGAAGATCGCCCTGGTCCCCGGAGCGAGATCATCGACCTTGACAGTGGAGAAGATCTACAAGAAAAAGGAAACATCTTGACATCTCACGAGGTAAGAGCTTCTTCACCTTCGATTGCGTGTCCACTTTCACATCCACCGTGACGTTCTTGCAGACGTAAGTGGTGGTGAAATCTCCATCGAAGACGTCCCCCTTCTTGACGCCGAAAGAGGAGAAAGTCTACAAAGCCACAGTTAAGAACCTCTCTCCTTGAATCCCAGCCGAGAAAAGATCTCTTCCTCTTACCAGCCCAGTGGAGGTCGTGGAGCTCAGACTGAATCGCTGATCGGCCGAGAAATCCTTGTACAGGAGGTCTGCTCGCGCAAAATCAAGAAGAGAGGGTGAGGAAATGCGATTTCACCGCGAGTAGCAGCAGCACTCACCGCTAGTCTTCTTGCCGACATCCGACCAGAAACCGGGCCCCTTCTTTCCAGCCATCGCGAGCGGACGAGCAGCAGCGCCTAAAACCCCAGGGCACACACAAAAACGCAAAAACTAGGGCGGCGCTGTGGATTAAACACCGTTGATGGGACGCATCGACGGTCCACAGTCTCCGGGCTCATGTTAGGGTTTTTGAGAATGTTCTAGGCATATTCGATTTTTATGAATCTCACGTTTTCCAATCCAACGGCCGCGATTATGTTAGGGCTGTTCTTACAAAAATCTTCTAGGCATATTCGTATTTTAAATATTAGATGCTTGCACTTGTTTGCTTGGGAAACCACTTTTTAGACTGTGAGCAACTAACATCAGCCAGAGTGGTTTCCTGGAAAACACTGCTGAGGAAGTATTGACATCCACCACCATGGTGGTGTTACAACCTTGAGCTCCAAATCCATACCTCATTTGCTCCAAGTCATATTCCACCGTCAAGTCGAGCTGCTGGTACGTCCCTATGACATTCAGGTTCAGTCCAACACTCTCAGACTTCCCGATTGCCATGCAAATGGTATTGTTCACGTTGCCTGAATCATCAAGCAAAAACCATGTTGGCACTTCGACTCCAGCACCGCCCAAAAAGTGGTAAGTGAGGGTTGCCGGTGGAGGAAAGTCGCTGTTTGCCGAGATGTTGTAGCAAAGCTCCACGCCAAGACCGTCTGCGGTGCTGTTTGACACTTCCACCAGATTGGTGGTGTAGTTTTTTATTGCTTGTACCAGCTGAGTGTAGAAATCCGACGCCAAGTAGCTCAAAAAGGTGGTGGTGTCAATGACTGTTCCACCGGTTCCATTGGAAAGAAATCCCCGAATTGGAACTTGAAACTTGTTATTGTCGATAGAAATGGTCGATAAGTTGATGAAGTATAGCTCGGCCGCTTGTGGGTTTGTGATCATGGGGGTGTAGGCCATGGATGAAGAAATGGAGGCGTTCCTGAGCTTGTAGTTCCCGATTACAAGCTTTCCACGGAAAGTATCCGAGGGCAAACAGTAGATAAACTTGCTCCTGTACCCCAACGCGCTCAATTGCCCCATGAATGACACGTTACCCTTGTCAAAACCCACGAAACCAGACGTATCGAGGAGTTCGAGCAGCCCCCCACTGTCGCGGCCACAACCCAAGGACAAGTTGGCCGCCACTTTTTGGTTTCGTACGGAATCCATTGTTGCAATGTCGCTGACCAAGTCACCAGCCGAGGAGAAGTTAGTGGCGTACGATGTGTTGTACGAGCAAAAGGAGGATGGTCCACAGCTCGTAGAAACAGCACTGAATGCCGAGCACGATGGAGAACCGCATGGAAGCTTGGTGTGAGAAGTTGACAAACCTGGCTGAAAGAGAGATGCGGTGGTGCAATTGATTGCACAGGACGAGGAGCATGCCACCCAAGAAACCCGGAGTCCACCGCGAGAGTGAAGTTGAGCGGCTGGGGCGGAGTTCCCAGGCTGAGATCCATGGCGAAGTTGAGTGCACCATCGAGAAAGAAGCTGGCTTCCAAGGCTTGGCTGCTTTTTCGAGAAGAGGGCAAAAACAGGTTAGTGTTGACAATTGGAGTCCTATTGGGCGGGAAGAAACCAACACCACGGTTACGATATGGAATCCTTGCACGCTGTCCTTGAATGCATCCTGCAAAAGTTACCAACAAGAGTACAATTGCTACACGAGATCCTCATTTGGAAATAAGCAAATTGCAAAGGCAAAGGAGCTATATATCTCGAGTTTACAAATCAATCCAGACTGAATTTTCTATGTTGACGCGGTTTGTATAGTAAACTTGACAACATAAAGTTTTGAAGGTGTCTTACTTAAACAAGCAGGAGATACGTCAGGAGAGGAAGAAAAGAAAACGCTTGAGTTGTAGAAGATTTCCACACGAAGACGTATGTAAAACCAGAAGAAGTGTCAAGGTTCATACATCCTGCAGTTCCAAATCCAATCTCCTGCTTTTCCAGATCAAACTCCACTGTCACATCCAGCTGCTGGTAGGTTCCTATAACATTCAGTGAGAACCCCACCTTCTGTGAGTCTCCAACAGCCAAGCACACAGTAGCATTTTCAGCAACATCGTCTAGCAGAAACCATGTCCGAAATTCAACCGGTGTGCCCTGCGAGAATGCCTTGCACCGGAAAAGTCAAGTGTCGCTGATACTTACGGATCTCAAGCTGATGTAATACAACGCAATGGAATTTGATTTATCATTGGAGTGTAAGAAAGAGAGGAGTTTGATGATATCTTATAGTTGCCGAGCACGATTTTGCCGCTCAACGTATCAGATGAAACACAGTAGATAAACTTGCTTGTATAGTGTCCGATGAATGACTTGTTTGTCTTTGCACATCCCACCAGGTCTGATGTATTGCGAATCCCCAGCAATCTCGTGCTTTCTCGACCACATCCAAGTGACATTCTGAGGCTTTTATTGCACTGTAATTTTACGTGGAGTTTTCATGGTTACAACATCACTAGCCATCTCACCAGCTGACGAGTATTTGGGGCTGTAAGAAACATTATATAAGCAAGTCGTGAAACCCACGGCTGAAGATCCGCAAGCGTTTGTCGAGAAATCAGGGGATGTCGAGCAGAAAGGAGAGGTGCAAGGAATTCTAGTGTAAGATGTGGATGATGCCCATGAAAAGAGGGGTTCGTTTGTGGAAACATTGCAATCGATGCAAGGAGAGCACGCAGCCCAGAAGAATTCCGAGTTAAGTGCCATGGTGAAGTTGTGCTGCACGGGAGGAGTTCCCAAATTGAGATTCATGGCGAAGTTGAGGCCGTTACCTACATAGAAACTCATCTCTAGGCCTTCGTCTTCTCTCAAGAATTCGGTGGAGTTGGCTGGAGTTCGTCTTCGCTTCCAGGCGGCAACTCCCATCTCGATTCCCTTTTCTATCGCAACTTCCAAGACCGAGCTTGCAATAACATTGGCAAACCTTAACAGACCAACGCCTCTCCATGGAGGATTGGATTGAGGCAAGATTGGGAAAGACTAGATTGAGAAACTCTGTGATATATATTTAATGACATAATAAACGAGTTTTCATAAACATCATCCTTTTTGTAAAAGAGAAGACCTCGGTTTAACGGATTGATATGGACACTTTAAATTATTTCTGTTTACCTTTTACGAATATAAAACGGGCATAGCATGACAAAACCTAGATAGCTATGGCGAGGGCAAAGAAGACAGCCACTGCACCAAAGGTAGCCAAGTCACAGAGAAACAAAAAGAATGGCTGGATTGAGCCAAAGGTTACAGTATCTAGTGAAAAGGCCTTGTCCTCATCTCTGGTTAACAGGGACAATGAGATTGTTGGCAAGAAGAAGACTGACTATTTCGTGCTAGTCTCGAATCCATGGTCGGTGCTTAGAACAAACACCGATATGGATAGCAAGAAACAAGCGTCAGTGGCTCATGGAGTGATCATCAAAAAGGACAAGCCAAAGTCAGCAGCGCCACCATCGGAGAACGGCGAGCTTGATCATGCCAATTTGAAGAGACAGAAGAAGCGCTCTAAGAAATCATCAAGTGCTGCCCTGGAGAACAAGGATGAATCTGATGCCAGGAAAATCGAATTGGAACGTGAGGAAGTGGTCGAAAAAACGCCCTTGAAAGAAGAAAGAGTGGTCGATCAGAGCTCGGGACTGTTGATCGTAGTGACTCTTTTAGTTATTGCTATCTTGTTCTTCATGCTAATGTGAAACAAACATACCATGGTTTTCCTTTTGGTTTGATAACAAGTACATCCAACGGCCACGATTGCTTTAGGGTTCTTCGAATAATCTTTTGGTCGTCGCCGCTGCCGCTACCGTCTTCCACTAAACGCATAAACGAATTCTAGGTCGATTCGATCGGGTCTAGGGAAATTTTGATCGCGCATGCGGCCGGTTTCTCCCTTTGCGCATCCAAATCGAGCGAAATTGCGGACTTGACACTTTGCGTCTAGCTAGAGCCAAGGGAATCGTGCGGACAAGCTCATCGAGATGTAAAGGGCGGTGTGGATGCCCGTGCTTTTTAGAATGTGCCAGGCTTTTATGAATCACAGGTCTATCATATTGGCATATTCGATTTGTTCACTGAGAAACCACTTTTTAGATTGTGAGCAGTACCACAAGCCAGACTGGTTTCTTGCAAAACTCTGCCAAGGAAGTAGTAACCATGGTGGTGTTGCAACCTTGGGCTCCAAATCAAACCTCATTTGCTCCAAGTCATATTCCACCGTCAAGTCTAGCTGCTGGGATGTACCTATGACATTCAGGTACAGTCCAACGCTCTCAGACATCCCGATTGCCATGCAAATGGTATTGTTCATGTTGTCTGAATCATCAAAGAAAACCATGTTGGCATTTCGATTCGAACACCGGCATTGCCCAAGAAGTGATAAGAGGGGCTGTTTGTTAGGCACCAGGTTAGGATAATAGGATAAGGAAAGGGCCTTACAATCAAGTGATCACCCTTTTAATCAGTTGGTTTAGGGTGTAAGGGATAAGATCCTAACAATAGTATTGGAGCCCAATTCGATTTTCGTGACTGACGAGTGGGGCAGGAATATTTTGAAGGAATATTCAACATGGTGGATCTAGAGGGAGAACCAAAGTTTGGTAGACCCTTAGAGAAGGACCATGGTGACCGGAGGATGGCCTAAGTATGATCGTGGACGATTATTCCCTGACGAGGGGGAGGATTGTTAGGCACTAGGTCAGGATAATAGGATAATGAAAGGGCCCTACAATCAAGTGATCACCCCTCCACTGGAAAGAAGTCCCCGAATTTGACTTGAAACTTGTTATTGTCAATAGAAATGGTAGCTCGGCTGCTTGTGGGTTTGTGAACATGGGGCCATGGACGAAGAAATGGAGGTGTTCCTGAGCTTGTAGTTACCAATTACAAGCTTCCCACGGAAAGTATTCGAGGGCAAACAGTAAATAAACTTGCTCCTGTATCCCAATGCGCTCAATTGCCCTATGAATGACATGTTACTATTGTCAAAACCCACAAAACCAGACGTGTTGAGGAGTTCGAGCAGCCCCCCACTGTCGCGGCCACAACCGAAGGACAAGTTGGCCGCCACCTTTTGGTTTCGTACGGAATCCATTGTTGCAATGTCGCTGACCAAGTCATCAGCCGAGGAGAAGTTTATGCCGTACGATGTGTTGTACGAGCAAGAGGAGGATGGTCCACAGCTCGTGGAAACGGCACTGAATGCCGAGCAACCGAACGGAATCTTGGTGTGAGAAGTTGACAAACCTGGATGGAAGAGAGATGTGGTGGTGCAATTGATTGCACAGGACGAGGAGCATGCCACCCAAGAATACCCGTAGTCCACCGTGAGAGTAAATTTGAGCGGCTGAGGCGAAATTCCCAGGCTGAGATTCATGGTGAAGTTGAGTGCACCATCGAGAAAGAAGCTGGCTTCCAAGGCTTGGCTGCTTCTTCGAGAAGAGGGGAAAAACAGGTTAGTGTTGACAATTGGCGCCCTGTTGGGTGGGAGTCCTCCTTGTATGCATCCTGCAAAAGTTACCAACAAGAGCACAATTGCTACACAGCTCAGGCCTTGTGGATCTCGAGGCAAGCAGCCAGTAGTGAGACCCAAGCAACACTCTCAGGTTTGAAGGGCATGCTGTGGATGAGCTCCTCAGCTTTGTCCAGCTCTTTGGCCCTTGCAAATGCATCAACAAACCCACAGTAGTGTTCTCCCATGAGCTCAACTCCATAATCTGGAAGTAGTCCTAAGAGATCTTCACCACCCGAGTGGCAGCACGCCGCAAGCACACTCGTAAAGACAATGTGATTGGGCATTATGCTCTCCTGGATGGTCCTATGGAAGGTTTCCAAGGCCTCGGTTACATGCCCGGTGGAAGCATACATGGCCACCACTGCAGTCCATGAGACCAAGTCTCACTCTGGCATTTTCTCGAACCAAACTCGAGCTTCCATGAGGAGTCCCTTGCGAGTGAAACCTGCCACCATTGCCATTCAGGCGATCCCATCACGCTCTTCGATCGCTGTAGGGGCTCATCACTTCTTGGAAGTGCGTTCCAGAGATAGGCCGAGAGGAGTGCTTGCTGTCTTGCTATTGTAAGGCATTCAATCGAAAATAAACTTTGCATTTTCAAGATGGTTTCTAGAGGCAAGCATATGGATCATTGTTGTCCAAGAGATCTCGTCACGGTGAGCCATCTTTTGGAAAGAATCTAGTGCCTCGTCCAAATGCCCATTCGCGGCATATCCGCAAACCATGGAGTTCCAAGCCACGACGCGCATCGCATCATCCGTTGGATGATGGGGACGTCCGAGGTTCAAGTCCTGGCAGGTTCTAGCTTCCAGCCACGAATTTTTCATGGCACGCGGCGAGAACTCATCCCCCATCGTGCAGCCGCACTCCAAATGCCGGAGGCAATCGCAATCAGGCGCGCTCGTCAACGACATAATTAATTTCCATCTTTTCTTGTGGCTTGGATGGATTTCTCTTGCTGCGAGTTCAGCAAGTTATCCGATGAATGACTTGTTTGTCTTTGCAAATCCCACCAGGCCTGATGTATTGAGAATTCAAAGAAGCTATATATCTCGAGTTTACAAATCAATCCAGACTGAATTTTCTATGTTGACGCGGTTTGTATAGTAAACTTGACAACATAAAGTTTTGAAGGTGTCTTACTTAAACAAGCAGGAGATATGTCAGGAGAGGAAGAAAAGAAAACGCTTGAGTTGTAGAAGATTTCCACACGAAGACGTATGGAAAACCAGAAGAAGTGTCAAGGTTCATGCTGACATTGCATCTTGCTGTTCCAAATCCAATCTCCTGCTCTCCAACAGCCAAGCACACAGTAGCATTTTCAGCATCATCATCTAGCAGAAACCATGTCCGAAATTCAATCTGTGTGCGAGTTTGTGGTGGTGGTGTGTCACCGTTTACAGAAACATTGTAACAAATATCATTGCTGAGCAGTGCTGCAGTTTCGTTGCTCGATACTTTAGTAAGGTTGGAGTTGAGGTTTTGTATGGCTTGCACAAGAGGGGCGTAGGAATCTGGTGTGAAATAGCTGAATGCAAACATGGAATCAATGATCTTTCCTCCAGTTCCATTTGCAAGAATGCCTTGCACCGGAAAAGTCACCATAGCAAGATTAGATGGTGAATGTCACAAGGCTGGCAGTGGCACACCAATTCTGGCGGATTCCACACCAATTCTGGCGGATTCGAGATCATTGTCTGCTGTCCACTCACGTTTGGTGCGAAACAATGCTGCCAACAGAGATACTTAAATTACTGCCATATGTCAATCTAGAGTTTCATTTAGAGCTACTGGTTTACTATAAAGCTGATCAAGTTCAGAGTTGAGAATCAGAAGATGGTCTCATTAATCACTATATTCCTGTTAATTTCTTTAATACCAAGCATAATTGGGGTAATTTAAAATGCAATTAATGTTTTTCTAGTTTTCTAATTTTTTTAATGCAGTGTTTATATGGTATAAGTATTAAAACAGCATGTGTAGACAATGCTGGAACTGATGCAAATATAAAATTACAATTTCTTACTTTCTTTGGAAAATTTCTTGAATTTAAAAATCTTGATAACAAAAACAGAGATGATTTTGAAAGATGTACACTTTCAACATTTTCAGATTTAGAAACAACATGTTTGGAAGAATTTGATGTAATTTGTGAAATGATTTTATCACATGATAATTCTGGTGGTAAACCTGGATGGTATCCAGAATGGGTTGAAATTATCCCACCTTTATCAGATGATCCTGATAAATATGTCACATCTAGAAAATTTTATGTTAATGCATGGCTTGAAGGTGGTAGTCTTTCATTTACAGCAAAAATATGCTAAAGTGATTTGAAAAAAAGAGAGAGTAAAACTTAATCAATAAATTAAACAACATATATTTAAATGAATACAGAGTTAATAAAATATTAGATATTAACTTGTTAACTTATTATTAAATACTTGTAAAAATGTTTTTAAATTAAATCAATATAATTTAAAATTAAAATTAAATGCTAGGAGGGTGAAAGACATAGTAAATCTAAGTGATAAGATGTTTTCTACTATGTATCTGCTTTGGCAAAGTTACAATTTTAATTGCATAGAATTTGCTACCATTTATATTCAAGGAACACATAATCATACTTATGTTATATCATTATGATTTATTAGTTGGTAAAGATAAACTAACATTGTAATTTATAGAAGAAGTATTTACCTTGCAAAATAGTTGTTTGTTTATATTTTACTTCATGTTATATATATTAGATAAAAATTAAAGATGATATATTATAGACTAAATATAAGGTGAACAATATTTTTTTTGAAACTGTTTCAAGTTTCTAATGTAAGCATTGATAGTTATATAGTTGTTTGAATAAAAATAAACCACATTCTAAAATAATTGCTTAAAATGCATTTGCTGATATTTATCCCCTTTGACGGGGAATAGTTGTTGATAGTAAATTGATGCAAGTTATTAGTTATGCATGGCAATCTATGGTTTAGAGTATTCATTATATAAAGCTTATATTTTTGAGAGAAAGCAATGAGTTGTGTACTTCAAAAAAAAATTAATGATTAGGTTGTTCTAAGCTTTTGAGTTTAGACTTCTTGGGAAGTCATTTAGCCTAGTATTACTCAAACCCAAAGACACTTAACCCCAAGTATCCCAAAACCCTTAATCAATTAAAAAACAAGATATAGTGTTATTTATGGGCCCTTTTCCCTTTATATTTAAATTTATAAATCATCTTTCAAGTTGTTCTTTTTAGTTATTTATAATTTTTTATACATTCTATATAATTTATAGAGTAATTTTTAATTTTTAAAAAAATTGTAATGTCAATTAAATAATATCAATCCAAGTGTTTTTATTTTGCATAGCCTTATTATAGGTATGTTTATAAAGGTAAGTGTTTTTATATGATTGTTTGTTATATTCTACATTAATTTGATTTTCATCACTATTTTTAATAGGGCTAAGGGCCATTTGAGTACTATTCAAACCCAAGGACGCTTAACTCCAAGTATCCCAAGACCCTTAACCAATTGGAAAAAGGGGTGCACTCTTATTCATGGGCCCTTTCCCTCTATATTTGAACCCCATGGACCGTCTCTCGAGTCATTCCCTTTGGTTGCTTACATAAGTTAGGAATGTTGTGACCAACACTTTGTCAAGATCTTGTTGGACTTGTGCATGCACTTGTTTCTGCCACCCTTGATAATGCTCTTCACTTGGCACAACGTTATAAGACATTGCCTCTTCCACTTCTTGCTGCCCATCCTTCAGCTCCCCTTCCTATGGGTGATGGTCCAATTCTAATGGAAGTTGATGCTGATGTTGCTCAAGTCCAAGGACAAGGGCGAGGACATGGTCTTGGTCGTGATATTCGCTACTGGGCATGTGATGAAGATGGTCATACTTATCGGCGTTGTCAGTGTTTTCCGGATTGGCGACCTCCGTTTCTTAGGTGGAGACCTTAGTATCAGCAACGTCCTGTTGGTGCTACTGTAGTGGAAGGTTTGGACTCTAAGATGCATCCGAGAAATAAGGAGTCGCACGAGTAATAGAGGGATCTTGCGTGAATAAGTTAGTGACCCTTCCATCTTTCTTTCGGGAGTATCATTAAAGGGTTCATTCGGCACCGGTTCATCCAGTGTTTACTTTCCAAGCTTGTTTTTATAACAAGAGGTCTCCTATAATTCTCTCCATGTTGGTTGATACAGGTTCAAGTTTATTTTCTATTGCTTGACCTGTTGCCACACGTTGTCGTCTACACTTGCATCGTGCGGCAGAACCAGTTTTCATTCTTTATGGTAACGGCCGTACACATGTATGTGCATGGGATGAGGCAGACCTCGTTGTGCTTGTGGGCAATCTCGAGCTTGAGTTGCAGTTATTACAGGTGGTGCTGAGTCAAGCTTTTGACCTTATTCTTGGTGTATAAATTGGTTGCAGCGCAATCATGCCAAGTGTGACTTTGAGGCTTCTCCCCCTTGTCTTATACTTCTTTATATTTCATCTATTCTTCTCACTTTTGTACTTCTTCGTCCCTCTATTTCTACCTTTGCTTCCATTACTTTTGTTCCCCCACTATTTCCTCCTACGTTTTCGTCTTGTTTTGCTCTTCCCTTTTCTGATCCCTCCGACAGTCTTTGTGTTGCAGCGGTTGACCAGCTCATGAAGGAGTATTCTGATCTCTTTGAATTTGACCTATCGTCTGGGGCCAAGATTGCCACACGTCATCCGATTCCAACCGGGGATGCTTGTCCAATCAAGGTTCTTGTTCGTCGTCGGTCACCCAAGGAGATCAAGATTTTACGTGCAAATGTCAAGGAGATGTTGGAGAAGGGTGTTATTCAGAAGTTGTAGAGTCCTTGGGCATGTGAACCTCATCTTGTGATGAAGCCTGACAAGAGTATTCGTTTTTGCATCGATTATCATCCATTAAACAAAGTGACGATCCCAGATGTGTACCCTTTTCCTCACACTGTTAATCTCTTGGATCATTTGGGGCTGTAGCGCACTTTATCTCTCTCCCCTTAAGCCAACTAAAAAAGGGGCAATTGCTTGATGAGAGAGCCTTTAGTGGGTATTTTATCCCCATTTATCCTCCAAGGTTCCAAAAATCCACGGTGACAGTATATCCAAATTTCATCCCATGATCACATGCGCTACGCTCACCCCCCCTTCAGAGATGTCAATATCCTTATTGACTATTGATTACTAAGCCAATCTATTATTAGTTGCTTTGCGACTAGTGATTGCTTATAAACTTTGTTGAGGACTGTTGACACTTGCTTTGCTTGATGATGATGTAGCAGTGATAGACTTGCTTTATCGGATGGTGTTGCAGAGGATCGTATTGTTAGACTTACATGGGTTTTCCATGTTAGCATATCGATTCTACCTCTATCGATATCATTTGGATACATTTAGTCTATAGTGTTGGATTTCATGGTGTCTTGGATGCGGTGATTCACTCCTTGAGGAAGTGTTACCTGTAACTGAGTTTTGCTAAAGGATTGGTCTCGGATACTGAGTAAAGTATCTTCACCCTTGGTTAGCTTAATTGTTAGGGAGTTTTGGGTGGTGATTCACTTTTGCTTCCTTTTATCTTTGTTATGATGTTGATAGCATTGAAGTGATGCCTTATCGTTGATTTTGTTGATGTTGAGGTTCAAGTAAAATGATATATAATCCTTAGGATTGATATTGAATTTCATTAGTCTCAATGAAGATAATGTTGATGATTTGGCTATAGCTTTGTGTTATTAGCATTTGTGCATTTGCTAATTAGCAACTGTATTGATATTCAAATGAACTAAGTGGCAAGTTTGAGTTAGTTGTGTTCTAAATGAGATTATTTAGTAGGGGTTGAGCTTTGAGCTTTTCCTTGAAAAGTAATTTAGTCATGGATAACACTAGCTTTATGAGAGGAAGAGTTAGTGATTAATATTAAAATATTTGAGTCCTTATTAGATTTAAGTTAGGGATATATCGATCATTGATGAATTTTCTTGTGCTTATTGTGAAGTGAGTTACGTTTTGTTGGATGGATTCATGGAGGATCAGTTAAATGATCACTTGTTGAGCATAACTTTGTTGTGCTTCACTTTTGAATTGATGCAGACATGCTTTTCATTAGCTTTAGCATTATGAAGTTTAGCTTATGGATGTGTTGAGGAGGATATTATGGATTGTGCCATGATTTCTTCTTTAGCATTGAAGTTAGTTTATGTGAAACTTGTGATCATTGTTAGGCAAGCTTTAACTATAGGCTTCTTCGAGCTTTTGGTTCTTTGAGTTTTATGCTTGTTGTTCCATTTGTTAAAAGTTGTTGAGAAAGGCATTTTGGCTCCTAGTTTCGATGTTGAAGTTAGTATTTGCATCTAGCAATCATTGGTGATTATTGATTATCATCTAGGATAATTGATTATCCTTGTCAAAGGTTTTGCTTGATTATTGTTGATCTAGAATGATTTGCTATTCTTCGGGATGGTGAATTCTTTCTTCGCCAATGATTATGCTTCTCTTTATGCTGGGATGATTGATGGTCTTTCATGATAATTAATTATTCTCTTTGGTGGTTTTTGTTTTTTTGTAATACCATATGTTCTTTGTGGTTTGCTCTAGATTGGTGTTTTGGGTTTGAAACATCAATAGAATGTTGTTGACACTTGATTAAGCAACTTGAGTTCCATGGTGTTGTTGGCTGGGATCTATTTAGATTAACTAGTGCAATAGTTGGTATGGATGAATGTTTGTTAGTCTTACCACATTCATTCTATTCTGTTGATTGTTGCTCAAGTTAGGTTTGATAAATTAGGATGTTATTTCCTTCGGGTAATACATTCGCGAGCATTTTACTTGCCAGTTGAGGATACCTTGTGTTCTTTGAGTTTTTATTCGTAAGTTGTTTAGCACTTTGTCTGCAATCTTTGATAGCTATGTTTTGTCATTAAGTGTTCTTTATGATACATTTACTATTAAATTTTGTTGGATGGTTAATCCTATGATCCTACCCTTAATGATCTTGGTGGTTCCTATACTATAATACTGGTTTATCGGATGATAACTTACTTGGAATACTATTATGTTCTAATATAAGATTTATTCACTGATAATTAAGACTCTAAGATATTATTGTTTATGACTTTGATATTGTCCATCTATTGATCTTTAAATTTGGGCTAGTATAGGAAAACTGGCTTTGGCACATTGTGTGCATGGTGAAATCTTTAGTCATGGGGTAGCTATTGTTGACTAGTCACATAACCCGCCTCTCTGTCGATGTTCCCTATTCCGTTGAAAGGGCGTGATCGTGGAAACAACTCTAACTACTTGTTTATAGTTGTCTATTTAAACCTTACCGACGGGTTTGGTTTCTTTGCTCAGAAGGGTTGGGGCCTTTGGCTTCTCTCTCTATATCCCTACAGGCAGAGGCCTATCACACTTTTGTAAGCTGGGTGACACCCAGAGTAGCAAGGGTGGTTGACTCTGTTGGTTATTTCCTTATTGGCGATGGCCGGAAGGTGTTTGAGTTGGTAGCGCATCTATGTTAGACACAAAGGTTACCCCTAACTCATTTAAGTTGGTGCATTTCTCACATAGTGTGAATACCGTGAACTTTTTCTGGAGTTGTTTCCTTGGCAATATTCTAGACTCAAGTATGCATCGACGAGGGCGTCGATCTTCCCTAGGGGGGGAGAGTGTTGCGAATGTGACTTCGGGTATTGAAAGTTACCTGTCGACCAGTCCTTACGGACACTCTTTTCTTACTGCTACAATGGTAAGAGGTTGATATTGTTGGAGCCATTATTAATCTTCGCCTAAGCTAGTTGAGAAACTAGTCTTCGCATGTGCACTTGACCAAATGAGCATAAGGAAGGAATTCCTAAGTGTCTATTTAATCAAGCATACTTGACCTGGTTAGAGAAACTCATTTGTTGACCTGCACTTGCTAGTGTTGGGAACCCCCACAATATTGAGCTTGGTCCCTCAATATCACTAAATGATAGCTTACTGTGTTTGCCAAACACCCTCGCTATCATGCCCTTTGTGTTAGTCTCATTTCGGTCTCAAATACTATTTATGGAAAGTGTCCAGATTTGTTCATTTGGCATATCTACGGAATGTAGAGATTAGCCTAAACACAATAGTGTTCATCTCATGTCCAAATTCGCACTCTAGCACCATTCCATATTTAGTAATTTTCGAGATTGTCCCAGAGACTAACTCTTAATACTAAGGGAGGTTTGGGGTGAAAGCCCAAAGTGTGTGTTCTTCGGAGGGGGGGGGGGGGGGGGGGGGGGTTATAGGGGGTTCCAAATGTATAGTAGAGATAGTGGGTAGGTCGAGTATGGCTGACCAACCTGAGGCATAGTCTAGCTTTTGCTTGCGTGCATGTCCTTGTTCTACGTCCGGCTTGGGTCTAAACCCAAGTTCCACACCATGCTAGCTGGTGGAGTACCCATATCCTTGCGTTAGGCCACTAGTATGCTGAAATAGCACAAGACTCTATTTGGCTTCGTTTTGCATGCTAATCCTGGCATTGGGATGTTGGTTACTCTAGGACTGTTCTAAGTCACTCCAGGCTCTTGTCCCTTTGCTCCTTGAGTTGTATGCTCGGGAGTTGCTTTGTGGTCCAATTCCATCACTCCTTAGCTCCAAGCTTGGGGGTTTGGCACCATTTCTTTGTTCAGTGGCTCAAGGCCTTGAAACTCGGGTCCCACACCACCGTCCTTTGGACGTGTGGCATGTGACATGTGGCACATGAAGGGTTTAGGTTCTGCTTCCATGGTTATTCTATGGTAAATCACCATAGGATAAAGGGTAAAAACCACGTGCGCTATATGGGCGCAGTCGTTAGTTTACCAAACTAGATCTTGCTTCTAGGTATTGGCAAGTACCGATGGCCGAAAAAAATATTCCTAAGACTGCTTTTCGTACATTATTTGGTTTCTACGAGTTCTTGGTGATGCCGTTTGGTTTGAACAATGCTTTAGCAACTTTCCAACGGATGATAGAAAAAGTTCTTTGTGATATGCCAAAAGTGACTACTGACTTCATTGATGATGTCTTGATTCACTCGGAGGGGACATGGGAGGAGCACATTCGTGATATGTGTAAAGTGTTGGATCGGCTACGGGATGTTAGTTTAAAGCTGAAGTAGTCGAAATGTATGTTTGGGTTCAAGAACATGACTTATCTTGGGTACCATATTTCTTGTGAGGGTTTACAAGTTGATCTTGACAAACTTGTGGCTATTCTAAAGTTCCTTACTCCGAAGTGTGTGAATGATGTGCAGTGCTTCCTAGGCAAGGTGCAGTATCTCGGTCGTTTTGTGGATCATCTTTTTGATTGCATTGCACTATTGCGAATGTTGCTGAAGTCATCAACATCATCTTTCATTTGGTCTTCAGATTGTGAGCAGGCGTTTGTGGATCTCAAAGAGCTGTTGACAACTCCTTCAGTTTTGGAATATCCTAACTACACTCGACCTTTTATTTTACACATAGATGCTTTTGATATTGGTCTTGGAGGTGTGTTGATGCAAGAAAGTCCAAGTGTGCCTGATCAATGTCATCCCATTGCATATATAAGCTATACGTTACAATTAGCACAGGTGAACTACTCCATGATAGAAAAGAAGTGTTGAGCGGCAGTTTGGGGTTTCGAAAAACTTCATGCATATCTACATGGTTCTCGGATGTTACTTGAAGGTGACCATGCTGCTGTTACTTCATTATTGAAGTGGAAGAACCTGGTTGGTTATACTGCTCGGTGGGCTTTGAAGCTTCAGATATATGATTTTGATGTTATTCATCGCCTAGGGAGTTCTATGGTTGATGCTGATGCCCTTTCTTGAGCTCCTTTTCCTTCTCCACTCTCTTCTCATGTTTCTGACAAGCCTGTTGTTCTAGCATCTGTGGATTTTCTAGATAAGGATTTTATGCTATCGGCGGTTGTTGTACTTGATGTTTAGTGTCCACAAGGTGCAGAGCAAGATCTACTTTCTCTTAATGAGGTTTGCGAGGCTCAAAAGATTAAGCCATGGATTCGAAGGCTTTGAGATGCGTTTGAGAATCCTATATCACTTGCTGATGACTTGCCTTTCCGGCATTTACATTCTCAATATCACTTTGAAGATGGCCTTCTTTATTTTGTGGGGACAGATCCTGATGATCATTTATAGCTGGTGGTACCTTCTATTTTTATCCCGCAGTTTCTCCATGCCTACCATGATTCTCTTATTCTAGGTGGGCATATGGGACATCATCGTATGACCGAGAAGCTACACAGGTCTTTCTATGGGCTAGAGATGCGACATGATATTATCCGGTATGTGTGTAGCTACATTTGGTGCCAAACTTGTAATAATCCCCTCATGCTGTGGAAGGACGGTTAGAGTCAATTATGCTTTATTTCGTTAAAGTGGGACTTTTCATTATCCCACTTATGGTGTGTGGCCACATGCCATTTTTATAACAACAATAAAAAATTGAAGTTTTAACTTTATAATTTATAAATTAAAAACTTTTCATATGATTTTGTGTTATAATATTGTGAAATATAAAAAAAAAATTTAAAAAACTGATAGAAATATTAATAAATATTAATTAAGTACTAGGAAATGGCATGTGGACACATGCTAATTAATGTCCCACTTTACTGAATAAGTCCCACTTTAACGAAATAAAGCATAATTGCAATTTCCCTTCCGTTTGAGTTAGTGGTGCTTGATCTTATGGGACTTTTTCCATAGTCGATTGCTGGCAATAAGTATGTTATTATTGTTTTTGACTACTTAACTCATTGGGTGGAAGTTAATACTCTTGCTAGCGCCTCTGCAACTACTGTTGGATACTTCCTCCTCAATTAAGTGGTGTTTCAGCATTCTTGTTCAAAGCGGATTATTTCAGATAATGGTCCCACATTTATGGCTGAGGCATTTCATGTTTTGACGTCTCGGTTGGGGATACGCCACACTTTCACGAGTGCTTATCATCCACAATCAGACGGTTTGGTCGAATGGCTCGTTCGGACATTCAAAGGGATGATTGAGAAGTATGTGAACTTTCAGCATTCGGATTGGGATGGTTATTTGTCATCTCTTTAGTATGCCTATGTCACAGAGGTGTAGAGTTCTATTGGTGCTTATGGTCCTATATGGTCATGATCCAATATTACCAATGGAGTTGGGTTTACCTTTGCGATTGCCACGAGCTCCCGATGCTAGGTCGTGGGATCAATATTTAACAAGCATTTTTCCACTTGTCCGAGTAGAGTTTGCCAAACACTTAGGCCACGTACAAGTGGGACAACAACAGTGTTACAACTCCCATCATCGTCCACCTATGGAGTACAAAGTGGATGATTTGGTGTTAGTCCGTTTTCCCTGGTATGTGGTTTATCTAAGGGGCTCCTTGTGCAGTGGAAAGGACCGTATCGGGTGTTGCGGCAAGTTAAACCACAAGTTTATGAGGTTCGGCATAACATCTAGCAGGCTGATCCTCTGGAGATTGTGCATGTGCAGTGGTTGAAATGCTTCATACAAAGGGATCATGAGCAGTTAATACCACCTACAAATCCACCGATGCCTCCTTCTGATGTTCCTCCAGATCCTAGCCCATTTATAAGAGAACCCTGATAGCCTTCCATTATTCTGAGAGGAGGGGATGATGTGAGGGCTAAGTGTACGGTTACGATGCCGTATACTAATATTAGCATACTGAGATTTTGGTAGCCGTTGGATTGGTTTCAATCTGGACCATTCGCTCCTATATATAAATTAAGGTTTTTGGGCTAATTGATATGCACATTTTCTGTATTCCCTTCCATATTCCATTCCAAGCACTCACGCACACACACACACAGATATATACACAGCCACTGTAAAAATTGCTTAATGACATATCCAAGGAAAGCCCCCCCCCCCCCCCCCCCACTAACTAGATATCAAGGTTGCAAGAATACCAATTTGGCATATGATGTAATCATATAAAAACTATACTATAGAATGTTGATTTGCTATCTTGAGAGCTATAGTACTGCCAATAATAAGTAATAGTGCCTATGCAAAGATGTTGGAATAAAATTTAAATGTAGAATGGACCTAAAGAAGTAATGAGCTAAAAAGGAGGGTTGGGAGTGTTGTTTAGAGGATTGAACTATTAACAAGTTATGTATCTAGCAGCATATAACAGCATATAATAGACTAATAAAAACTACTAGAAAGAATGATCTATACTGTTGTTAATCCCACAAAATAACTATAATAAATATAATTATTCCTTTCAATAAGCAAAAGTTGCATGCCTTGATCTCTAAAGCCTATTGCCATATCACCAGTAGTTGTTCAAGAGTTTATTGGTACATCTAGCAAAGATGTAGAGTGTTGGATGTTGTAACAAAGTATTAGCTGGGATTAATTGTCACAAAGCAAAGGTGATATAAAATTCCTAAATCCTTATATTCTATAAAATATTATTCAAAAGAAAAATTAGCATATAAAAATGAATATAAAAATTATAGATGCCAAGTAGAAAATAGCAAAAGCAATCTAAGATTTAAAACATGGCTATGGCCTAATGCTCTACCTCAACAAAATTAAACTCTGATACTTTAAATATATAAGAGGTGAAGTACAATGCAAGCATCATCATGATTTATTGATATATGTAAATAGTAAAAGTAAATAATAAAAAGAAAAGAAAAAAGAGAAATCATCTTGATGTCCCCATTAGAACATTTTAACTTCCCACCACCCTAACCACAACTCAAGTTGTGGTAGACAATTTGCATCCATATGACTATCTTCACGCCACCACATTTGGATCTTATTTGCTTTGGCTCATTCTCTTCTTCAGAAGGTGCAACTTACTATTGTTTGCCCAACTCCTTAAACACTAATTGAAAATTTAGCTTGATATGTATATGTCAACTCCACCTAAACCTTGTGGTGGGGTGGTTTGCCAAGGTATGATAAATCTACTAATATCATACTAAATTTCATAGATGAAGATATCTACAAGCTTGGGTATCTATTCTGATCTCCATTGGGGATACATATTCTAGTTGAGCTTTTTGCTCAACTAGTGGCTTTGTAATTGATTACATAGCAAATAGTGGTTTGATGGTCATGGCAGTATATGACTTTCTTCTTTTGCAATCTCTATAGTAGCATAATACTTTTTTGCCACTTTTTCACCTTCCTCCACATCTACTTCTGCTATTAGGTCTGTGATATGCAATGGAAGAGGGTTATATGGAAGTTATCTAGTTCTGGCCATCAATCTTCTTCCTAATAAGAATAGCCAAAATTGTTAATAATCTGGAATAAGAAAATCAAAATTATTAAATTATATATATAGATCCCACAAGAGTGACCTCATTCAATTGCACATTTTGCCATATTCACACATATCTTATGCTAAAGTCATCCACAAATGAAGAAATGTTAGCATTTAATACAAAACAATTTGATGCATGTTACATTGTAGCAATGCCTAGTTTTCTTATTTTTCTTTTATTCATTTAGATAGTAGTTGACAAAATTAGTAAGGCAACATTTAAATAGTTTAATCACCACATACATAGTGTTTTAAAGAAATATCCAAGTTCTAGGTGCTACTCAAAAAGCTACCTCTTACATTTTGGATCACCTAAACAAGGGCAAGGTTGTAAAAGAATCTATTTAAAATAAAAAATAGTTGTTATAGGGTTATATCCAATAAGAAATAATCACATGTGACAAATGACAAAGTTAAAGGATGAATTTGAGTGTTGAGATAGTTAGCGAAGTAGATTGACATGGTAGAATCATCATGCTAGTTAAAAGGGGGAAGGACATCTAGTATAGTGGCGCAAGGACCTCATAGAGGACTTGGACTAGGATTTGACAACATGGAGATATGGAGTTAATGGCTTCTTCACATATAAGGTAAAGAATGCGCAAAACAGATTGATGGTAATAAGGAGTTTTAGAGAGATGAAGTACCTAAGCTATGGCAGAAATGGATCACACTAGGGGTGGAAGTGAACCAGGTGATAAAAAACATAGTGGCATTCTAGAAGTCACTGGTCCAAGACAAATTGAAGGTTACATCTTGGCTTGTGGCAACAAATGGATTGCCAGTAGGACAGTGATTCCAAGCAAAGGATGCTTAAAAGTGTTTGGAATGTGGCATGTTGAAGATAGTAATGCACCTTCTTTGGGAGTGTGCTGTGACAAAGGAGACATGGAGAATGATAGCTAAAGTGACTAGGGAACTTGAGATCAAGCAAAATTTTGAAATACACAAAGGGGATGTCACTCAATGGTTCCCAAGGCAAGGGGGTCATACACGGGATCAGCTTGGCAAAGGATTGGCTATTAAGGATGTTCAGGTCAAGGCACCAAAGTCAAGTGAGATGCCGTTGGAGCAAAGATTGGGACTACAGTCTAGGAGGCCCTTGGATAGACGAGGTGGGAGATATGGTGTGCATTTAGGATTTAGACACTTTGGGAAACTTGAAACTAAAGGCACTTTGAGGGACATTTCAAAGATCATAGCAAACTAGTGGGGGCTCATGTTAGTAGCTGTCTGTCTCAACAAAATGCTACTGCAGGAATATAGCAAAAGGAAGGTACTTGATGAATCCCTTACTATAGAGGGGAATATGAGGGAGGTATCAAATGAAAATGAAAACCACCAGACACTATAGTAAAGGCAAAACAAGGTGATTTGGCACAAGATGTTTTGTGAAGGAGACAACCACAACAGCCCCTATTGGAAGGTAGCAACCACCAATAGATGGGAGATAGTGAAATGTTATAGTTGAGAGAGTACCGTTTTTGTAATAGTCCCTAAGGGACATTGAGTAATGTACATATATGTTGCACCAATAAGAAATAACCCAACCAATCCATGTATATGTGCCACTATTGCTAGGAGATGGCAATTGTGGTTGTATTAGAAGCCTATTGGATGCTTAGGTCCTTGCAAATGGTTTATCAATGTAATAACTAGATCATGTTAATTTTTCCTAAAGGACTCTTAGCTAATATCAAATTGCTGGAATTCTATGCTTGAGTGCCTCTATCTAGATATCACACCAATGCTATGATGGCCATTTAACACTAACTACCTCTAGAATGCTCAATTTATTATGGATGAAGATGAGCTCTTGCCTTGAGATAATGGATTGACAATCCTAATCTCAACACTTCGGAAAGTTTATTATTAAAAACTAATAAAATATTCTTAGATACTTAGATATTATCTAGGAATCCAAGCAAGAAATCTTTGAAAGGTAAATCATGCCTCCTAGGTCCTTGCTTATCCTTCAAGAGGATTATTTCCTTTGTTATCTTTGTGGGAGATAGCACTACAGAGAACCCAAAGTTTTTGGGTTTTTAATGGAGTGAATGTTGTTCTTGCTACATGATGGTGTGGTGCATATATTAGAAACTAAAAGCTTTAACAAGGAAAATCCAAATTTGAAAAGGACCAAATAAATATTTTGCTCCATTTTGAGGTCATTGTCTTGTTGGAAATTTAGCAACATTGGATGGTTGAGAGTAAATGTGGGAAAGAATTTGAATTTTTAAATTGATTTTTTTATCAAAGTATTTAGTATAATCTTGTGTAGGAAGAGTGACTTATTTTTGGCTAACTGGGGCAATTATGTGATGCTAAGTAGGTTTGAAATCTAGTTCATCAATAACCTCCTCAAGAAATTTCACAGTCCATTTTCCCCTTCACTTTTAAGCTTTTCTTTCCTATTTTTTCCTTTGTTTTGTCTTGTTTTTGCCATTCTTGCAATAGTTATCAACTCTTGGAGGTTAGTCATGGATTTCTAGAGGAAGATAAAATATTCCCCTCAGTTGTATAGCAAGGGTGAAATATCAACTGTTCCATACTCATAATCTCATCATTTTTCTTTTCATATTTCTTTGTTTCACTTCCACATTAACTTCAAGAGAAGGCATAACATACTTTATCTTTGTTTGTTAGCACTGGGTCATAACATTTGCAACTTAAAGGATCAAGCATCATTTAGCTTCTGGAATTTTCTAGTGGTGTTTGTGCTTCTTAGCTTTGAAAAGAACACAGAAGGTGTTGTATATGGCTTGACTATTAGCAATTCTTTTTCATGCAAAGGGCTCAATCACATTCTTTGTCCTACCATTGCAATCTAGGAAAGCATCCAGTTGGGGTGGTGGGAGTGAACTGAGAAATACTCCTGTGCAGCATGTCGATCAGTCAGCTGACCTCAATATCAGGGATCGTGGGCAGTGCATTGCAGAGCTCTTGGACTTGCTGGATAAAGTCGGGCATGCTGGCAGGACTCGGTCGTGACCACAGCGAGTTCTGGTTCTCGTCAGGAGTGTTGTAAGCAGTACATGCATCCCAGTCAGACATGAGGGGGTCAGGAACTCTTGGAGCTCCCACCAGTATACCACATGGTCAAAGACTAGTTTGGCTGACCAGGATGTAATCGTTCGTACTGCTCCCGTTCCATGTGCGGCTCCTATGGTGGCCAATTGTGTAGTGCTGTTAACAATGTAGAGTTGGGAGGCGCCGTTAGTCCTGTGGATGTCCTCCGCTGGTGCCCGGTTCGAGGAGCCCTTCCGCTGTTGTGAGTTGAGCCTGCGAAGTCTGTTGCAATACTAAAAACTTTTAATTGCCCAGCCAGCCTCACTGGTTTGATCGGTCAGTGTATAGTTTTATCTTAAGAGTAACATTTCACGAACTAGAGAGTAGAATTTAGCTGCTCAACCAAAGTCCCACCCATATCCATAACCCACGTCTTGTCCACCAGTGGAATCAACTCTCTGCGAGGAAAGAAAATAAGATCCAAGAACTAATCACGCAAGTTTACCGCAGATCATGGCTCACAACGAGCAACGTCCTCTCCTTCTTCAGGTTGTTCAGAAGCTTCACTATCTCGGATCGTGAATCCAATCACTATAGGAGCCAGCTGCAGTGCCGTCTGGAAAAAACCTCTTGGCGGCCTTCTTTTTTTTTTTTTTTTTTTTTTTTTTTTTTTTTCTTTTT
>NW_003314292.1:536828-676068 GCF_000143415.4 Selaginella moellendorffii | reverse complement strand
CAGATCAAACTCCACTGCCACATCCAGCTGCTGGTAGGTTCCTATAACACTCAGTGAGAACCCCACCTTCTGTGAGTCTCCAACAGCCAAGCACACGGTAGCATTTTCAGCATCATCATCTAGCAGAAACCATGTCCGAAATTCAGCCTATGTGCGAGTTTGTGGTGGTGGTGTGTCACCATTTACAGAAACATTGTAGCAAATGTCATTGCCGAGCAGTGCTGCAGTTTCGTTGCTCAATACTTGAGTAAGGTTGGAGTTGAGGTTTTGTATGGCTTGCACAAGAGGGGTGTAGGAATCTGGTGTGAAATAGCTGAATGCAAACGTTGAATCAATGAAGAATCGAATATGCTATATTTAAAATGCGAATATGCATAGAAGATTTTGTAAGCCCTAAAAATCCAATATTCTTGAAGAACCCTAAGCAATCGTGGCCATTGGATGTACCTGTTATCAACCAAAAGGAAAACCATTTTGTGTCACATTAGCATGATAGCAATAACTAAAAGAGTCCAATCAACAGTCCCGAGCTCTGATCAACCACTCTTTCTTCTTTCAAGGGCGTTTTCTCGACCACTTCCTCACGTTACAATTTGATTTTCCTGGCATCAGATTCATCCTTGTTCTCCAGGGCAGCTGCTTGATGATTTCTTATAGCGCTTCTTCTTTCTCTTCAGATTCTCATGATCCAGCTCGCCGTTCTTCAGTGTTATATATGCTGAATCAAAATATATATATAGAATCGAATCAAAATTCAACGAAGCTGAGTGAAGCATCGAGAAAGAAGCTGGCTTCCAAGGTTTCACTTCTTTTGCAAGAAGAGGGCAAAAACAGGCTAATGTTGACAATTGGCGTCCTGTTGGGAGTCCTTGCACGCTGTCCTTGAATGCATCCTGCGAAAGTTACTAACAAGACCACAATTGCTACACAAGATCTCCTCAGTTGGAAACAAGAAAAAAATAGGAGCTATATATCTTGAGTTTACAAATCAAACCAAGAATTAACTGAATTTTCTATGTTGACGTGGTTTTGTATACTTGACAAGATAAAGTTTTGAAGGTGTCTTACTTAAACAAGCAGGAGATACGTCAGGAGAGGAAGAAAAGGAAAAACTTGCATTGTAGAAGATTTCCACACGAAGACGTATGTCCAAGCACACAGTCGCATTTTCAGCATGTTCATCTAGCAGAAACCATGTCCGAAATTCAACCTGTATTCCATCCTCTAAGTGATAAGTCAGAGTTTGTGGTGGTGGTGTGTCACCATTTACGGAAACATTGTAGTAAATATCATTGCCAAGCAGTGCTTCAGTTCCATTGCTCGATACTTGAGTAAGGTTAGAGTTGAGGTTTGTATGGCTTGCACGAGAGGTGTAGAAATTTAGTGTGAAATAGCTGAATGCAAACGTTGAATCAATGATCGTTCCTCCAGTTCCATCTGCAAGAATGCCAGAAAAGTCAGCGAGCCATTGATACTTATGGATCCCAAGCCGATGTAATACAACGCAGTGGAATTTGGATTTGCTATGATTTCATAGTTGCCAAGCACGATTTTGCCACTAAACGTATCAGATAGAACAAAATAGATAAACTTGCTTTTTGTATCCAAACTATGTACCACTCTCATTGAGCCACACTAAAAGGATAAGTCAGAACTAATCGAGGCATAGGCTTTGTAGGATAGAGAGATTGAAGAATGCAAAGTGCTTCTCTCTGCAAAAGTATATTAATTGGCTCTTTGTGGATGATGCTGCTGCTGAAGTATCACAATTATCAATTGGCTCCAAGTAATGTATGCTATTATGCTTTTCTGATTATGATTATTGGACAGTTTTCGTGAGGGAAATAATGCCAGAATCAGAGTGAGCAGTGTTACACCATAAATAGTCAGAGTGTTTACATGAGTTTACATGAGTTTCTTTATTGTCTAATGCTTGTTTTACATCTTCAATACTTGCAATTTTTTTAAGCAGATTGCTTATCGTCTTCAGTTCATAATACTTATGCCCTTTCTTGTTTTTGAACGTGTGGATGACAATTCCATTGTTGGGCTGCAAGCAAAAAAACTTTGGCTTGTCGTTCATAATCACTGTGTGTTTGAGGTTTTACTTTAATTTTGAGAAATCTTTCACAACCTTTTTCCCTCTAACTTCCTTGGTTAAGCATGAATCTCTGTAAACAATGGGCAAAGAGATTCTCAGCTAGGTCTAGCTTGTCCAAAATTTTGTCCACATATAGCTTCATTTCTCGAGTAAAAACCATGCTCATATATCTCACTCATCTCTTTTAGAAAAGTCATCCATGCTCAACCTCTTTATTATAGTTAATACACTTCCATAATTCTACACATAAAAATTTGACCCCAACACTGAGGGTCTCTAGGCAGCTCAAGCTCCCCACTCAAGATCCTTGTGGATCTTTTAACAAGCAACCAACAGCGAGACCCAAGCAACACTCTCAAACTCAAAGGGCATGTTGTGGATGGGTTCCTTGGCCTTGCCCAACTCTCCAGCCCTTGCAAATGCATCAACAAGCCCACAATAGTATTGTCCTATGGGCTTGACTTCATAATCCTGAATCATTGACTAGAAGTAGTCCCAAGAGATCTTCACCACACAAGTGGCGGCATGCCGCAAGAACACTTGTAAAGACAATATGATCAGGCATCATGCTCTCCTGGATAGTCCTATGGAAGGTTTTCCAAGGCCTCAGTTACATGCCCGATGGAAGCATACATGGCCACCACTGCAGTCCATGAGACCAAATTTCATTTTGGTATTCTCTTGAACCAAACTCGAGCTTCCAAGAGGAGTCCCTTGTGAGTGAAGCCTGCCACCATTGCCATCCAGGCAATCACATTGCGCTCCTTGATCGCCTGGAAGAGGCTTATTGCTTCTTGGAGGTGGCTGTTCCAGAGATAGGCCAAGAGGAGCACTGTGCTCACCGTCTTGCTATCATAAGGCATCCAACAGAAAATAAACTTTCAAGATGGTTTCTAGAGGCAAGCATATGGATCATTGTCGTCCAAGAGATCTCGTCGCAGTGAGCCATCTTTTGGAAAGAATGTAGTGCCTCTTCAAAATGCCCATTCGCGGCATATGCGCAAAACATGGAGTTCCAAGCCACCACGTCTTTGTTTAGAGCCTCTCAGACAAAAATTTAGCCTCTTCCACGGAGCCGTTACATGCGTACAGCCGTAACTGCCACCTCATTAAGATCCGGGGCATCAATAAAGAGAATCTTTGTTTTCTCCATATGCCCAGGCCTATGATCATGGCCTTGTGCTTGTGGGCATTCTATCAAAGAGATCTTTAGCTTCATCCAGCCCCTGGTTGTGGCAATGGCCTTGTATCGTGGCGGTGCTAGAAACGAAGGTTTGCTACGGCATGGAGTGGAATACCGCCTCCGCCTCGCCGAGATTGCCACTCTTCGAGTACATCTCGATCATCGGGTTCCAGGTGATGGAATTCTCTGGCAGGGATGCGATCGAACCGCTGCTTGGCGCGCTGCACGTCCCCGGCCGCGGCATATGCCGAGATCATGGGGTTGCTGGACACAATCTCCTGCCGCGGCATGCTTTCCAGGACCGATCACGCCTGCTCCAGGTCATGGTTGGGATTGTAGGCCTGGAGGATGAGATTCCAAGAGAAGAGATTGCGATCTGAGGTAGAATCGAAGACCGATCGCGCTTCCTCCAGGCAGCCGCAGCGGCCATACATCTGGACGAGGAGATTTCGCAGGAAGACGCTGTTATTGTGGTCGCTGTGAAGGATCTGAGCGTGGGGCGGCCATCGCTGGGATTGTCGTAAGATCTGACAAGGGCGGCCAGCTCTTGGACGCGCATCGCATCATGGCCGTTGGATGATGGGGACGTCCGAGGTTTTAGTCGTGGCAGGTTCTAGCTACCAGACACGAAGTTTTCATGGCACGCGGCGAGAACTCATCCCCCATCGTGCAGCCGCACTCCAAATGCCGGAGGCAATCGCAATCTGGGGCACGCGTCAACGACACAATTAATTTCCATCTTTTCTTGTGGCTTGGATGGATTTCTCTTGCTGCGAGTTCAGCAAGTTGTCCGATGAATGACTTGTTTGTCTTTGCAAATCCCACCAGGCCTGATGTATTGAGAATTCAAAGAAGCTATATATCTCGAGTTTACAAATCAATCCAGACTGAATTTTCTATGTTGACGCGGTTTGTATAGTAAAATTGACAAGACAAAGTTTTGAAGGTGTCCTACTTAAACAAGCAGGAGATACGTCAGGAGAGGAAGAAAAGAAAACGCTTGAGTTGTAGAAGATTTCCACACGAAGACGTATGTAAAACCAGAAGAAGTGTCAAGGTTCATGCTGACATTGCATCCTGCTGTTCCAAATCCAATCTCCTGCTTTTCCAGATCAAACTCCACTGCCACATCCAGCTGCTGGTAGGTTCCTATAACATTCAGTGAGAACCCCATCTTCTGTGAGTCTCCAACAGCCAAGCACACGGTAGCATTTTCAGCATCATCATCTAGCAGAAACCATGTCCGAAATTCAACCTGTGTGCCATTCTCAAAGTGATAAGTCAGAGTTTGTGGTGGTGGTGTGTCAGCATTTACAGAAACATTGTAGCAAATATCATTGCCGAGCAGTGCTGCAGTTTCGTTGCTCGATACTTTAGTAAGGTTGGAGTTGAGGTTTTGTATGGCTTGCACAAGGGGGGTGTAGGAATCTGGTGTGAAATAGCTGAATGCAAACGTTGAATCAATGATCGTTCCTCCAGTTCCATTTGCAAGAATGCCTTGCACCGGAAAAGTCAACGTATCGGTGATACTTATGGATCTCAAGCCGATGTAATACAACGCAGTGGAATTTACGATCATTGGAGTGTAAGAAAGAGAGGAGTTCGATGATATCTTATAATTGCCGAGCACGATTTTGCCACTAAACGTATCAGATGGAACACAATAGATAAACTTGCTTGTATAGTCCATTTCAGCAAGTTGTCCAATGAATGACTTGTTTGTCTTTGCAAATCCCACCAGGCCTGATGTATTGAGAATTCCCAGCAATCCCGTGCTTTCTCGACCACATCCAAGTGACATTCTGAGGCTCTTATTGCCTCTAGTTTTGCGTGGAGTTTTCATGGCTACAACATCACTAGCCATCTCACCAGCTGAGGAGTAATCGGTGCTGTAAGAAAAATTATATAAGCAAGTCGTGGAACCCACTGCTGAAGATCCGCAAGCGTTTGTGGAGAAACCAGGGGATGTCGAGCAGGAAGGAGAGGTGCAAGGAATTCTAGTGTAAGATGTGGATGATGCCTATGAAAAGAGGGGATCGTTTGTGGAAACATTGCAATCGACGCAAGGAGAGCACGCAGCCCAGAAGAATTCCGAGTTCGTCTCTAGGCCTTTGTCTCCTCCTCTCAAACTAAACTCGGTGAAGTTGGCTAGAGTTCGTCTTTCCTTCCATACAGTCTTGACTCCCTTTCCTAGGGCAGCTGGCAAGACCTTGCGCGCAATAGGAGCAAACCCTGAGATAGCAGCAGCCTCGACGTGAGGACGACGAAATTCCCACAAGAGCCAGTAGGAAACAAAGCACAGAGCGACGCCTCTCCATGGAGGATTGAGAAACTCTTGGAGGATTGAGGCAAGATTGGGAAAAACTAGATTGAGAAACTCTTGAGGCAAGATTGAGGCAACGATAACTGATATATATTTGATGACATATCTGACTCTTTCAATCAATATACCTTTTTGTAAGAGATAAGACCTCGACACTTTTAAATTCTCGGTTTACCTTCTACCAATATAAAACCGGGCATAGCATGGCAAAACCTATGGCGAGGGCAAAGAATGCAGCCACTGCACCGAAGGTAGCCAAGTCACAGAGACACAAAAAAAATGGCTGGATTGAGCCAAAGGTTACAGTATCTAGTGAAAAGGCCTTGTCCTCATCTCTGGTTAACGAGGACAATGAGATTGTTGGCAAGAAAAAGACTGACGATTTCGTGCTAGTCTCGAATCCATGGTCGGTTCTTAGAACGAACATCGATATGGATAGCAAGAAACAAGCGAATGGCTCATGAAGTGATCATAAAAAAGGACAAGAAAAACTCAGCAGCGCCACCATCTAAGAATGGCGAGCTGGATCATGACAATTTGAAGAGAAAGAAGAAGCGCTCAAGAAATCATCAAGTGCTGCCCTGGAGAACACAGGAAAATCGAATTGGAAGTGGTCGAGAAAACGCCCTTGAAAGAAGAAAGAGTGGTCGATCAGAGCTCGGGACTCTTGATCGTAGTGACTCTTTTAGTTATTGCTATCTTGTTCTTCATACAATGGTTTTCCTTTTGAATAGAAAAGGTTAAGTGCATCAAACGGCCACGATTGCTTTAGGGCTCTTCGTTGCACGCTCACCCCTATCACGATGCAGCTGGCTGTGGCACTGCGGCTAATCTTTGCGGGAATGATCTGGTGCCTGGCATACGCCGTCGTCGCTGCGATCGCTGCCGCTACCGTCTTCCACTAAACCCATGGGTAAACGAATTCTAGGGTCGATTCGATCGGGTCTAGGGAAATTTCAATCAAGGAGCGTATTGCGATCGCCATTGCGGCCGGATTCTCCTCTCGCGCATCCAAATCGAGCGAAATTCCGGGCTTGACACTTCGCATCTAGCTAGAGCCAAGGCAATCGTACGGTGGAAGGCCTACGATGGACGGCATCCAGGCCTCCAAGCAAAAGAACCTATGGATGAAACCCAGGTGGCGGAAGAAGATTCTCTCTTGGAGATTCCCGGGCTCTCACAGTTTCTACAAAGGTGGTGGTGGTGGTGGTGGTGGTGGTGGTGGTGGTGATGCCGGGACCGAGAAGAAGATTCTCTCATGGAGATTCCCAGTCTGAGCGAGGGGCTATTACTCGATTTCTAGGTGGTGGACTCCCTTTGCTCGTGTGTGTGGATTGATTGACGGATGATTCCCCACCAACACAACACACACAAAAGGGTCAAATACTTTGCTTTCGCAGCTTTCCTTTTCCTCTTTCTTGCTTGCATGCAAGGCCGCGGCTTTGACCCCTCTCTCAACCCCAATATGCTCAATCCATGGCGAAGTGACGCGAAGAAGCAGATCGAGAGGGATTTAACAAGTCGTGCCTGTGCTTTGGAGGCCCCACGATACAAAGCCGAACGCTGCTTTAGACGTGTGGAGTTACATGTGTAATGGGCGACAGACGTGACTTTTAAGTTAGTTTTTGGCAAATGTATGAAACTGTTTTGCTCTTAATTGTTCCTTGCTAAGCTTGGCTAGGCATTTTGTTTTCACAAAGTTTGGATCTACACCTGTTTGGAGACAATGTCACAGGCCCCGATGAAGGTGGCGGGATTCCTTTGGAAAAAGCATATGATCCCGTCCATCTTTTCTGATTTATAGAGGCGTGACACTTGGAAAAAGTTGCATCATTCTGTTCACTCTTATGCATTTCATCATGACCAGAGGGGCGAATCTCTTGCGGCATCTTCCCATACATGCAAATTGCCTAATTGTTGGTGATAAACATGCTGTTTTCTACTCTAAACCCCCCGTCACGTACGTACATGGGGATTGCAGACGCAAAAGAAAAAACCCTAGTACATTTTCTATGCAAAAGCTTCCGCTCCACGTACCTGCGAATGATGCCCACCACCACGCACCGCATTTCCATGAGACCACTCATGCTTAACGCTAATAAACAATCCATCCCGATCTTAACCAACTCTCAAGTACATAATCTAGCAGCTTAGCCCTAAATCCGGACTCTTACATCACCACTCCATCACCTTCTTATCTGCCTAAGTATGAGCCAGATTCCTCAAACAGGAAAGTTACGTACACGTACATGCAAAAAAGAGAGAGATTTTTATAAAAAATAAAGAAAAACCAAGAAGAAAAATGTTTGGCTGTGTTGATTGAGAGGACCTTCATTCTGATTCTCGCTGCACCTGCACCAACAAAAGCTTCTTTTGCAAACAATGCTGTAAGCTTTTGTCCCTCTGCACAGTGCAAGTTTTTCTATTAGGGCTCGCCCATGTCGTGTGTCTTGTTTACTTAAGGTAGCGGCGGGGGATTCATTTCCTAGTCGCTCGCGTCAGCGTGACAGGGCAAAACAGCAGCACAGATTAACAAACAAAAAAGAGAAAAATAAAAAAAGTGCTTTCACACATAAAAAGGAGCACGCACGCACAACTACAGCCCCCATCCCCGTCGATCCAACACTACGTTCCTATGTAATGTGTGGTTTAATAATGCCCACCATGGGCTATGCTTGTAAAAGCAAACAATTCTATCATATTTGGAGACTACGTTCTTTCATGGTTTTGGAGACGCGTTGAAATTTCGTCTAGTAGAGGAGCCCATGCTTTACCAGTGGATGCGCGGGATATACCTTCCGTACGATGGACCACGAATGATTTTGCCATGCAAACGCATGCATGCATGGGCATTGGCCATCGCTTCGTCGGGCGGGCGCGCATGGCATGGGGTTCTTGATGGGACATGGCATGCATGCATGCATGGGGCCGGGACCATTCCATACTGCCAGGTATTGGACAGGCGCGCGAAATGATGATGGCACGCGTGCACCCCCCGATCTGTGTGCTAGTGGATTTACTTACCTTGGCAATTTCACGCAGTTTTTACCTCGTATTACCACGCATTTTCTACCGGGTTATACGTATGTGAGTGCACGCGCACACATGAAGGCATCATGGAGATATGGCCAGCCAGCCCTGCAAAACATGCCCATGTAACTCCCATGATGGCCATTTGCCAGCATGTCCTCTCCAATGGGTGCGTACGGGGCCGTACCACGGGAGCGTGCCTCGGTATGAGAGCTTCCAACTGACCACCAGGGCGGCCACGGTAAGTTACGCTGGGTGTCACATTCCACGGAATGTAGCTGTCGGCGGCGGACCCCAAATCCGGAATGTTGGGGGATGTGCCATTCTGGTAATCGACGGTCACTACGTAGTATGGGCTTGCCCATAGAGCACACGAAGAAGAGATAGATAGAAGAGAGTGCGGTGGGGTTTTTTCTTTTCTTTTGTTACCTAGCTATGGCACCCAGGACGACAACGCGACTCGACAGAGGGATTCTTCTCCGATAGCCGTGCAAGATCGAGCGCCCGGGCGGCGCCTCGCCTCGATCGATCATTCGGTCTTTCCATCGGCATCGATCGGCTTCTTTTCTCTCGCGATCGATCGCGTTCTTTTTTTCCTCTCTCTCTCTCTTTCTTGTGAAATCTCCCGTTCTTGGCGCCGATCTTCCTTGTTTTCTGCGAAATATCGAGCTGGCTGACGCTCGATCTCACGGAATTGGCCGAAATTCTCCGAGTCTTTGTCCTCTCACTCACGCTACTTCGACAGCTCGAGATTTTTGGTTCTTCTTTCCTTTCTTTCTTGCCAGGGATCTCAGTCTTCTCTCTCGCAGCTCCTGAGTGACTCCAAATCGAGATTGCAGAGAGAGCGCTGGATCATTCTCTTATGAGACGACAACGCTCAGTTCATCAAGGGTTGACAAGCCTCTCTGATAATGTGAGTCGCAATCGCTGTTTTGGATATTTTCTTTGCTCCTCGATTGTGACTGGCAACCTGATCCGCGCTGCTCTGTGGTGTCGAACAATCCAGAGCATCATAGTTTCCTTGCTTCCTTGCATCACTCCTGCCGAATTCTCTGCTAGAGCTCTAGTGATGATCATCATCTAGAAAATCTCTCCTAGAGTCATGATCGAGTAGAACGCGCGAGCATTGCATGGCACGGCAGCATTCATCTCCTTTTATCGGAATCTCGGGCTCGTGACTAACTGATGCTGCTACTGCAGGCTGAATCACGATCGAGATAGAAAGAGACGTCAACAATTTCGTGCACTGAGAGGAGACTTCACACGCCACGATCGCAAGGACGAGGAGAGCCAAGAGCTAGCGCTGCGTGCCTCCTCGTTCCATCGTAAGTATGAGCAGATAATGAGCTACACACAAGACGATCTACATGGTTGCGGTCGCTTGGGCAAAGTAACAGCGGACTCTCTCAAGGAAGAAGAAGCTAGCTTGATCCGGAAGAGAAAAGCAGCATGGAATTCATGGCCATGGAGCAACTTTGACGGCGGTGATGGTGCACAAGGATCGAGACCATACAGCAGTGTCAACAAAAAATTCAAGCAAGTAGAAGCAGCAAGGAGCTCGTCAAGTCCTGGATCTAACAGCTCGGAGATCACCACCGATCAGTACATGGCAGCAGAGAGCTCCAAGTCGAGCTGCTTTGATGATGCTTGCACACTAGCGACCACCGCCGGGCAGGGTTCCAGGAATTTAGTAGGCGATCAGGGAGGAGGAGGGGAATTAGGAGCTTCCACTTTGGACCCAGCTCAAGCTTACAAAACCTTCCGGGACGTGGACTTCCATCACGGTGGCTCTCTATCACTCGTAACGCAGCAGTCCCAGCAGGCGAGAGAGAAGCTCTTCCCTGGTTTCAGTTCCAGGGAAGAAGGCCAACAGTTTATATCTCAGACTGTGGTGAAGGCCGAGGATCGCGAAGCTATAGCTCGAGGGGAGGAGTTCCGTCACGACAGCAGCGCCAGTAGACAACGGGCAGGGGAAGGCATTGATTACTACAACGATTCATGGCTCCAACTGGGACTCGGTCCCAGCAGCAGTGGCGCCACTCCAACAAAGGCCGGGCAGGAGATTGCGAGCCCGGAAGCGAGCGAATATCCGGGGGATGATCAAGACTTCGAGGCTCCTGGTGATGTCTCGATACAACCGAAACCAGTGCTGCATTTATTTCCCTCGGAGTCGGTTCATCAGATACCGGAGTACAGTCCCCACAGTCCTCTGAGAATGCCGTCATCACAGTTTGCTGGTCATGGCGAAACTTCTTCCAGCAGCGACTTCTACTTTGGGGGAGGAGCTCATGTACCTCCCGTGAGATTTGACAGCAGAGAGGCGGCTTACAGGGAACACGAGGTCGCCGGTTTGCTCAAGTCGATGAAAGAAGCTCCCAGCACGCAGCTGATGACATCTTATAGCACCAGCAATGCAGCCACTCCTTATGCTGCGACCACCACCGATGCTGCGAGATATATCGATCAGCAGCGACGGCTGAGTATGTTTGCGGAGTCGCTGGTCCCCTACCACGATCAAAGGGCGGCATCGCTTTCGGATCCACCGGTGCATCACGGAGGTTATGGCGGTGATGGCAGTTTTCCGAGCTCCCAGCTCGGTCAGTTCGAGGATAGGCGCTTCCTTTGCGGAAGCTATAATGCCCCGGCTACTGCAACGTTGAGTCACGGGAAAAGATCGCACCAGGACGTTGCTATCTCCTGGAAGACCGAAGGCCTTCCTCTATTTGCTCCGGCGCGACCAGATAGCGTCTACGTTCCTGCGCCATCGCCATTCCATGCGACGTCTCGGTTGCTGCCCAGCCAGCCACCTCATGAAGACTGGCAAGCTTTGATAAAGAGGCTTGGTGGCAGCATGCAAATTCAGTCGCTTTTCCCAAAAGCTGCCGAGGAGGACTTGCAGCAGCAGCAGCAGCAGCAGCGCTCGAGAAGCAACTTGCGGGACCTTCAAGAGCAGTGGAGCAACCAGGAGATGAAACCAGCGGCCTGGTCAAGGCATCACGTCCTGGGTGGCCAGGAAATGATGAAAACCATGCCACCATTCAACTTTCCTGCGTTTGAGGGGCGGGTGCCGGCACCACCGAACGTCCAACAAGGCTGGCACTCGCATTCTTCGGCAGCGAGTCTACCATTCTTCCAGCACCTGGCTGCTGCGGATGGGTCATCCTCGAGGGAGCGACGGAATTTCTCTCCACCGGTCGTCAGAGACCACGACCTCTGGTTCTTCCTACGTGCTGGAGAGAATCAGTAACTTCTACTCTCCCCCCAGCCCACTACTTTACTTTGTGCTCAGATAAAGCTCGGTATACTGATAATTCCTTTACAGGGACAGCGAGCAGTGGTTGCCACAAGTTCCCAAAGGCTACCTGCGGGTCAAGTAAGTAAACAAGAGAAAGAAAAAGAGAGAGGAGAGAGAAAAGCTGTAGACACGACTTCACGCAGCATGGCGTGTGTCGCAGAGTACCGAAATTTTTTAGGATGTACGCGATGGTGGTGCTAATTAGCCTTTTTGTTGGGGGGTGGCTTTGTTGCAGGGATGGAGCGGTACCTGTTTCCCATGTCAAGAAGTACTTGGTGCACAAGCTGGGATTATCGTGCGAGTCAGAGGTACGCTCGCCTACTTTATTTTCGTGTCTGACCAGGTCGTGTCCATTTCTTCGTCACGTCTAGGCAGAGTCTAGCGCATACTTCTTAGTCATTTGACCAGAGAGAGAGAGAGAGAGAGAGAGAGAGAGTGAGAGATCCACACTCGAAGCATGGCAAGCTCCCCTCACACGTATCTGGCGTGATAGTTGCATTGCATGCTCGTCACCTCTCTCAGACACTCCAGTCTCTCGTCGTCGTCAGGGAGAGTCCTTCATCTGGGAAATGAATGAAACTCTCTTCTCTTCCCCCATTCACTCACTGTGCTGCCTAACTGCGCAAAAGTAGAGCTGTCCTGTCCTGGTATGAGTCACAAAACAGCGAGCCCAGTACACGTACGTCCTGCTTGCAGGGGGTGGTCTCGCTTGTTCCTTCCCGATTTCATTCCTTTCATATCTTCTGACCCGTAAAAATGATGGTATATAGGAAGCGCATTTAGTTGCATCATGAATCTCCTCAGTCTGCCTCTCTCTGTGTGTGTGTACTGCTTGCAACTTTTAAGCTTTCCTCACTTCCTCACTCTCTCTTTTTTTTCTTTCTTTTGTTTTGTTTTGTTTTTTGTTTTGCTTTTGCTTCTTCTTCTTCTTCTTCTCTGCTGATGGCATTGCTTTATGCGCGTTGTCTTGTTGTGTTTGTGTTTGGGTACCTCCGAGTATAGGTGGAGATCTCATGCAGAGGCCAGCTACTGCAGCCGGGCTTGTCGCTACAGCATGTGCGTGATGTTATTTGGCACTCGAGTGCGGCAGCAGCAGAAGCAGGAGCAGCAGCAGATGAGCAAAGCCCAGCATCAATGACTGCAACAACACCAACAGCAACAGCAACAACAACATCAGGAGGAATAATATCATCATCAGCCACAACTGCTACACCATCACCACCTCCTCCTTCAGGAAGGAGCATTGTCATGGAGCTGAATTACAGGAGGCAACCACACCAATTTGGGCCACCACCACCACCACCACTCCCAACATCATGAACAAGAGCAGCAGCAAAAAGCTTCACAGAAAACATCTCACAAGACAAACAGAGACACCATCTGTAATTTTGGTCACAATGATTTTCAAAAAATGGAAGAGAATATTCACATTGTTATGCTGTGGTGGAGCAGGAAGTCAAAC
This sequence comes from Selaginella moellendorffii, assembly GCF_000143415.4. Classification (NCBI taxonomy): domain Eukaryota; kingdom Viridiplantae; phylum Streptophyta; class Lycopodiopsida; order Selaginellales; family Selaginellaceae; genus Selaginella; species Selaginella moellendorffii. The sequence goes on along the minus strand of NW_003314292.1, from coordinate 662,674 downwards.
ACGTGCTTGAGGATGGCCGGCCAGTTTGAGACTATCAAACTCGAAAGCATGGCACTCAATAGCACGAGCGTGACGGCGCTTCTGCCGCGTGAAGGAGACCGCGATATTGCTCGAAAGTGGTGGGACTTGCTCATCGCGTTAGTGGTACTCCCTGTTAGAATCTCTTTCGTGCTTTAGTAAATGGTTGACTCTCGTTTCCTTTCCCCAGCGATCAATCACAGTGATGCGAAAGATGCTAGAGCTTACCTGTGTGCTTCTCCTCGAGCTCCGTCGCCGCGTCTTTGAGCTTCTGTGCTTTCTCCGCAGCTCGAGAGGTTGCGTCGGCTGCGGCCTTGACGTCGGGTTCTCCACCGGCGTTTGTCTTGGGCTTGGTTGGATCCGCAGCTCCTTGCAGGCTGTCAATGGCGGTGCCGATGTCCGAACGCATAGAGTCCGCTGTGGCTTCCACCTATGCTTCCAACAGTTGAAGCTTAGAATGCTTGGAAGGTTGGAGCAAAGCAAATGAGCGTGCTCACCTTGTCCATGAGTTCACGGGTGTCTCTTGCGTCATCTGCGATCGACTCGGCCACTTTCTCCACAACTCCTGCCACTTGCTCTATTGCTTCGGCAATGCCGCTCACTGTTTCTGCTGCGTCGTCTATTTGATCTGTGCAGCAGTGCACAAAATTCTTACTGTTAGCATGGAACAATAAGAAAGCAACGTTAATACCTTCCACTTTATCGATAATCTGTTTCTCCTTTTTTATAAATCCCAGGATGAGGGCCGGAATTCTTATCAGAAAACCCAACACATCCAATCTGCAGAATTGGTTAAATAAAAGAGCACCCAAAATGACAATTCTCACATATTCAAGGAGAAAAAGGACTTCGAAACTGGGCCATCTGGATCGTTACTGTTTCATCACAATTCACGAGAATTTGTTTTCGGAGAGGAAAAGATCCGAAAGCTTACCTCGCTCTGGCGATGATATTGGAGCGCCTTGCGGAAGAGAAGCGAGAGATTTGTTCCGCCGGGAAGGATGAGTAGAGCTTCAGAGCAACCAAATCCTGTTGCCTTCTCGTAGAAATTCTGGATCCCGCCCTCGCGCTCAAGTGATTGTTGATTGATAGAACCTGGTAGCCGCGTCGTTCTGCCAGAGGATTGAAACGTAGTCCTGGAAAAGCGATATCAGAAACCGTAGCCATCCTTGAATCCAGATCCAAGCTGCTCGACCTCCGCTTAAGAAGCCCTCGAAACGAAACTTCAAAGTCAGCACTTTCCGAAGCTTCCTAACACAATCGAGACTTGGAAAAAACGTGAGCAAAAGAAACAACAAAGAGTGGACTAAACGACGGCTTGTTTTACGCCGTATACACCTGTTCCAATTCACGCGCAGTGTCAATATCCTATCAAGCAAAACAGAAAAGCGTTCAAGAAACGAAAACGAGTGAAAACTCACGTACAAGCCAGAGCCATCGCGAAGCATTCCTGCGCATGTACATCTCGTTTTTTAGCTATTGGCTGCTGTGCCAGCCTTTCGAGCACGGCGGGATCTCCAGGAACTCGTCAAACTCCTTCACATGAACATCACAGCAGGCCCACTAGCAAGAAAAAAACAAGACAGAAAAAAACGCGTCATAGGATTTGGAATGGATAGACTAGACAAACTGAAGAGAAGCTTACTCCTCTCGATCTGTCGTGAAAAACAGCTGGGCCCGGATGATAACTGCAAGCAGTTTCATGGTTCTCTCGCTCGGTGAATGCCTTTCCGCAGCCTTTATTCCTGCACGTCCGCTTTGCATCCAAGTCAATCACGTTGGAGAGGGCCGCCGGGGCTGCTTGCACCGATGATTGCGAAGCTTCTTTCGCAGCTGGTTTTTCCACGTCTTTGCTGGGGGCTGCCACTGGTCCACACGATATCTTTGAGCCTGCGAAGAACAGATATTTTAATTTCAAGTTACGAGCATAAAGGACAAGTAAAGAGAGAAAAAAGATCAAAGCCATCGTCCGTGCATGCGAATGAACAAGACAAATGACAAAAGGTTTAAGGTTTTCTTACCGTGATCTGAACAGTAGAAACCTTGTTTGCATCTCAAGCAATTGGTGTTACTGGCGTCTCCCTGTGGTACAGTTTTGCTTGACTTGGGAGCTGGTTTTGGTTTCTCTGATGTGTGCTTTCCGTGCGTACAGCTGATGGAACAAGGAGAAAATTTAGCCTCCAAAAAGAAAGAAGAAGAACAAAACAACGAACGAAAAAATGACCGCAGCAGAAATAAAAGAAAACAAAAAAGAAGAAAAACAAACACAAAAGAAGAAGGAAGAAGAAGTAGAAGAAGAAAGTAGACGTACCCTGGAATGCTTAAGAACAAGCTAAAATCGTGACTCTGCTGTTTGCAGCAGCTCCATTGTTTCCCACCGTCGTGAAACAGGGGCTGAAATCACCACAGCAATCCCAAACTGAAGAAATCAAGCACGGATTTGACAACACATACCGGCTGCTCGAAAAAATCCAGTTCCAGTTCCAATTTCATGCACAAGATCAAAATTGGAGGCAAAACTCTGTGAAAACGCGGGAAGAAAACCACAAACTTACGCCGGGATGGTAGCAGCAAGCGTTCTCATCGTCGTTTTGATCGGGAGAGAAGAGCGCGTCGCATCCAATCCGCTGGCATTGGACCTTCCCCATCGCTCCAGCTCCCACACACAAGCCCTAAAAATAATTAACATTACAAGTTTGGCTTACACTATCACATTCTACCAGCAAAGACTGACATACTGCGCCAGATTTCGGTTCTGGTCCGGAAGGGCATCGGTTCGAATCCACAGCATTTTTTATGGTTTTTGGTTCACTATGGCTGTCTCTCCAGATGCCCCTTTCCGATTCATTCCAAGGTCATTGTTCTGAAATCTACAAGATGGTAGTGACCAGCCAAGCAGCGAGCCAGCATCGATAGAGCTCGAATTTTGGGGGCTAATAGCATCAAAACTCCAGCAATTTCCAAAGCTTTTTTCTTTGTGTGTGCTGTGAGCCCGATGGCAATGGGGATGTGAGTGTCAAAAGTGGTGAGAAGGTGCTCAGGAATGTGATGCGCAAGAACAAACTTGAGCTCTACAGATTGTATGTGAGCTTATGAACAAAGTCAAGGGTGAAATTTGATTTTTTTTTCTTACTGAAGAGCGATGAACTGTGGAGGAGGGGGTGGCAGCTGTGGAAATTGTATTTTGGAGATTTTAGAATGACAAGAGTTGCTAAGTCAAGCCAACCAGTGCTGAAAAGAAATATCTCAAACAGGTAAAGGAGAATTCAAAGCAGACAAATGAATAATGTATTATGTAAAACTTTCATAAGCCTGGTACTTTGGAGGCTAGCTTGTCAAACAATTGTCAGAGATAAGTCTGATGCTGGCAAGGTAAGAAAGTATCTTTTTGCCAAGTCAATTTGATCTCTTGTTTTTCTTTTTTTTTTCTGCACATGGTTGTTCAGAGATTACCATAGAAGAAGAAATCTTTCTATACCTGCACATTAATTGATTATTAATTCTAATGTTTTTTCAAAAGTTCTCTCTTTGTATTTGGTAGTGCAGGAGTGAAAGGTTTTCCTTCTAGTGAGCTCGGTAGAACAACTCTGTAATCTGTAAGTCAGTAATGTGAAGATTAAAGAAGAAGTTTGAGAGAAGAAACATATATTAATTAGCATTTTGTTGATCATCATGAAGTTAACTCCCCAATTCTATAGTCTACAAATAGTCAACAAAATGTGAGCTTCCCATGTCTCAATAAGACAATGCTGATATTTATACTAATGATATAAAATATATTGTTATCTATGTTCAAGAGACAAAATCAAAATATAAAGTTTGCAAGCTTATCACGAACCACATCAATAGCTGGATCACATTATGTTATAAATGGTGATCTAGAGCTTCATGCTAAAAAAAGTGTCCTATATTGGGATTGAAAAGTTCATATGGGATGCATATAATTATATCCTTTTTTTAATGCAGGATTTAACATTTGACATTATTTCTTGCAGAAGCATAGCAGCCTCTTGAGAGGACAATTTACCTGTCCAGCCAGAAATAACTAGATTTCTCTAGCAAGCTTGTGTCCCTAGCACTTTGCTTGCTGCACTAGGTCATCTAGAGGAGTAAGCTTCTCTTCAGTTCGTCTAGTCTATCCAGTAAGAGAAACCATCTGTAATTTTGGTCAGAATATTCAAATTGTTATGCCGTGGTGGAGCAGGAAGTCAAACACGTGCTTGAGGATGGCCGGCCAGTTTGAGACTATCAAACTCGAAAGCATGGCACTCAATAGCACGAGCATGACGGCGCTTCTGCCGCGTGAAGACGATATTGCTCGAAAGTGGTGCGACTTGTTCATCGCGTTAGTGGTACTCCCTGTTAGAATCTCTTTCGTGCTTTAGTAAATGGTTGACTCTCGTTTCCTTTCCCCAGCGATCAATCACAGTGATGCGAAAGATGCTAGAGCTTACCTGTGTGCTTCTCCTCGAGCTCCGTCGCCGCGTCTTTGAGCTTCTGTGCTTCCTCCGCAGCTCGAGAGGTTGCGTCGGCTGCGGCCTTGACGTCGGGTTCTCCACCGGCGTTTGTCTTCGGCTTGGTTGGATCCGCAGCGCTGTCAATGACGGTGCCGATGTCCGAACGCATAGAGTCCGTTGTGCCTTTTACCTATGCTTCCAACAGTTGAAACTTAAAATGCTTGGAAGGTTGGAGCAAAGCAAATGAGCGTGCTCACCTTGTCCCTGAGTTCTTCTCTTCGGTCTTCTGGGATCGACTCGTCCTCGATAATTTCTTCCACTTTCTCTAGTCCTTCTGCAATGCCGCTCACTGTTAGTGCTGCGTCGTCTAATTGATCCGTGCAGTAGTGCACAATAGCATGGAACAATAAGAAAGCAACGTTAATACCTTCCACTATTTCCATAATCTGTTGCTCCTTTTTTATAAATCCCAGGATGAGGGCTGGAAGTCTTATCAGAAAAGCCAACACATCCAAGCTGCAGAATTGGTTAAATAAAAGAGCACACAAAATGACAATTCTCACATATTCGAGGAGAAAAAGGACTTCGAAACTGGGCCATATGGATCGTTACTGTTTCGTTACAATTCACGAGAATTTGTTTTCGCAGAGGAAAGATTCGAAAGCTTACCTCGATCTGGCGATGATATTGGAGCGCCTTGCGGAGGAGAAGCGAAAGATTTGTTCCGCCGGGAAGGATGAGTAGAGCTTCAGAGCAACCAAATCCTGTTGCCTTCTCGTAGAAATTCTGGATCCCACACTCGCGCTTAAGTGATTGTTGATTGATAGAACCTGGTAGCCGCGTCGTTCTGCCAGAGGATTGAAACGTAGTCCTGGAAAAGCGATATCAGAAGCCGTAGCCATTCTTGGATCCAGATCCAAGCTGCTCGATCTCCGTTTAAGAAGCCCTCGAATCGAAACTTCAAAGTCAGCACTTTCCGAAGCCACCTAACATAATCGAGACTTGGTAAAACGTGAGCAAAAGAAACAACAAAGAGTGGACTAAACGACGGCTTGTTTTACGCCGTATACACCTGTTCCAATTCACGCGCAGTGTCAATATCCTATCAACCAAAACAGAAAAGCGTTAAAGAAACGAAAACAAGTGAAAACTTACGTACAAGTCAGAGCCATCGCGAAGCATTCCTCCGCAAGAGCATTTCATTTCTTTAGCTATTGGCTGCTGTGCCAGCCTTTCGAGCACGGCGGGATCTCCAGGAACTCGTCAAACTCCTTCACATGAACATCACAGCAGGCCCACTAGCAAGAAAAAAACTAGAAAAAGAACACGTCATAGGATTTAGAATGGATAGACTAGATAAACTGAAGAGAAGCTTACTCCTCTCGATCTGTCGTGAAAAACAGCTATCATCCGGATGATAACTGCAAGCAGTTTCATGGTTCTCTCGCTCGGTGAATGCCTTTCCGCAGCCTTTATTCCTGCACGTCCGCTTTGCATCCAAGTCAATCACGTTGGGGAGGGCCGCCGGGGCTGCTTGCACCGATGATTGCGAAGCTTCTTTTGCAGCTGGTTTTTAATCGTTGAGTTGCGATATCTTTGAGCCTGCGAAGAACAGATATTTTAATCTTAAGTTACGAGCATAAAGGACAAGTAAAGAGAGAAAAAAGATCAAAGCCATCGTCCGTGCGTGCGAATGAGCAAGACAAATGACAAAAGGTTTAAGGTTTGCTTACCGTGATCTGAACAGTAGAAACCTTGTTTGCATCTCAAGCATGCCGGCGTCTCCCTGGGTAAAGTTTTGCTTGGCTTGGGAGCTGGCTTTGGTTTCTCTGATGTGTGCTTTCCTTGCGTACAGCTGATGGAGAAAGGAGAAAATATAACCTCCAAAATGAAAGGACCAAAACCAACGAACGAAAAAATGACCGCAGCAGAAATAAGAGAAAAGAAGAGAAAAACAAACACAAAAGAAGAAGGAAGAAGAAGTAGAAGAAGAAAGTAGACGTACCCTGGAATGCTTAAGAACAAGCTAAAATCGTGACTCTGCTGTTTGCAGCAGCTCCATTGTTTCCCACCGTCGTGAAACAGGGGCTGAAATCAGAAGAAATCAAGCACGGATTGACAGCACATGCTCGAAAAACTCCAGTTCCAGTTCCAGTTCCAATTCCAATTCCATGCACAAGATAGAATTGGAGGCAAAAATCTGTGAAAACGCGGGAGAGAACCACAAACTTACGCCGGGATGGTATTAGCAAGCGTTCTCATCGTCGTTTTGATCGGGAGAGAAGAGCTTCGCATCCAATCCGCTGGCATTGGCTAAACATAATTTCAATTATTAAAAAACTTGTGTTTAGCTTTGGCATTTGGGGTTAAACTTACACACTCTATCAGCAAAGGTTGACATGGCCGAGTTGGTCTAAGGCGCCAGATTAAGGTTCTGGTCCGAAAGGGCGTGGGTTCGAATCCCACTGTCAACAGATAAATTCTCTCTTTTTTGCTCTCTATGGCTGTCTCACCCGCATTCTCCATATGCCAATGCGAGTTTTCAAGTCCTTTGCGATTCATTCCAAGGAAGAAAGCCAGGCCATTGTTCTCAAATCTACAAGATGGTAGTGAGCAGCCAAGCAGCGAGCCAGCAGCGATAGAGCTCGAATTTTTGGGGGTAAAAAAGCATCCAAACTTCAGCAATTTCCAAGGTTTTTTTCTGTGTGTGTGTGCTGTGCAGCCCGATGGCAAAGGGGATGTGTTGAAAACGAGTGTCAAGAGCGGTGAGAAGGTGCTCAGGAATGTGATGCGCGAGAACAAGCTCGAGCTCTACGGATTGTACGTAAGTTTCTGAACAAAGTCAAGGGTGTTAGATTTGATATTTTTTTTTTTTTTTCTTACTGAAGGGCAAGCTGATGAACTGTGGAGGGGGTGGCAGCTGTGGAACTTGTATTGTGGAGATTTTAGAGGGACAAGAGCTGCTAAGTCAGCCAACCAGTGCTGAAAAGAAGCATCTCAAACAGGTAAAAGATCAAACCAAACAACTTGAACAATTTCTTACTTTGAAACTTTCAGAAGCCTGGTACTTGGAGGCTGGCTTGCCAAACAATTGTTGGAGATAAGTCTAATGCTGGCAGGGTAAGAAAAGTAAATTACTTGCCAAGGCAATTTGATCTCTTGTTTTTCATTTTTTTTTTTTTCTGCAGGTGGTTGTTCAGAGATTACCACAGAAGAAGAAATAGATTCCAAAAGTTTCTTTCTATATACCTGCACATAAATTTCCCATCTTTTTTCAGAAGTTGTTTGGTAGCAGCAGAAGTGAAAGGTTTTTCTTCCAGTGAGCTCGTTACAACAGCTCTGTGATCTGCAAGCCAGTAGTGTGAAGATCAAAGATGAAGGTTGAGAGAAGAAACGTACGTTAATTGGCATTTCGTTGATGATCACGACACAGCCTTCCTCGATGCTGCGAAGTGTGGATACTTCGCCACCAACAACGATGTTAAGCACGACACCATCTGGAAAGAAGAGAACAATAATCTATCACAAGAGATAAACACGGAACTACCACTTACTGGAGCTCGGTTCATTCGTAGAACTCTTTGTGACGCTTTGTGTCCCTCCGGAGGGGCTCAAACAAGCACCGAGACGCCTCAAGTACGCTTCCTAGAGAAGCAAACGAAAACAAAGAATGAAATCCCGGAGAGAACGAAAGAAATGCGAAGATATCATAAGAAAGCTCGCCTTTTTCACGGGAAGATCGTAGTTGACAAGCGCTCTTGCGAGAAGGGAATGCTCTCCAAAAGTGCTGGACGGCAGGCAAGCGTCGGTGACAAGGAGGAGGAAGAGCTTTGGAGGCATGGTGGAATCACCCTCCATCGTTACTTCACTCTTCCTCCATTCTGCCATGGCACGCCGGAACTCTTCGATCGTTGTCGCTCGTTCGTGCTCGCATAGATCACTGTGCTGCGTCTCACAAATCGTTTAGTCTCGAAGGAAAAGAGCTGGCAAGAAACGAAGAAGAAGAAAGCTTTTCTTACGAGGAATTTTACGTGGAAGTGTGGACACGACGCAGCGGCGGCGAAGACTGCGTCGAGGCTGTCGCGCGCGTTGCAGCAAATTACTAGAGGAACTCCCGATCGCTTCCAGAAGTGCTCAAGCAAATCGAAGAAAGTTCTCTAGAAAGGAAAACGAAGAACACACGTAAAACGAGAGAGCCAGAGACTATCTTCACCATTTTAAATTCTTGCCGATCGACCGCGATGTAGAAATGCCGCGGCGAATCTCCATCGCGCTGCCTAGATCGGAGTAGAAGCGATCGGAAATAGTAGGAAAGAGAATTCCTACCTGGGAGTCACGGATGCCTCGCTCATAGCTACCGCGCATAAACCCTAAAATCTCATGGCTATGGCGTCCATTGCCAGATTATCCGCGGCTCCTCCAGCGGCACGCCCGATCGGCGCCAAGACTCCGCGGTGCTTCTTCTCTTCGCAATGCAGGATCGATCGCAGCAGGAGGAATCGCGGCACGATTGCGAGAGCGTTCTCGGACGATTCGAGGCGAGATGGAGAGAAGAATGCGGGCAAGAAAGGCGGCCAGGAAGGAGAAGAAGAAGGAGAAGAGGGCGTGGAAGATCTGATGCTACCGGTGGAATGGTCGACGGCGTCGGCAGCAGCAGAGGTGTGTGCTATCGATCAATCCATCGATCGTGACGAAAATCTTGGAAAATCTCGCAGGAATCGCAGTGGCTGAGGGAGAATCTCCATGCCTGGCTCGACAACGAGTACTGCCCGGAGCCCGCCAACGCCGAGATCAGCGATCGATGCGCCACTGTCTACTACCGCTGCCTGATCGAGAAGGAGCTCGATGCTGGCAACATCCTCATGCGAATCGTGGAGAATTTGGAGAGCTTCTCCTTCAAAGAGAGCTTCCATGGCGCGTTCTCCTCCGCGAACGCGGCCATTCAGCTCATTCTCACGAGAGTGAAGTAAAGAGAGGTATTAAAGCTTAACTAAAATGTTTTGTTTAAGCTAAAATCGTGTCGACGGCCAGGATGGAGGCAATCGGACGGACACCAATGCCCACGATAAGAACACGACTAAGTCACGAAGCTTACATTATGGTAAGCTACTGGGGACTGGATCGCGTCAATAGGTACTAACAACAGGAGAATTCAGAAGAAGAAGAAGAAGAAGACGAACAGGGGAGCTCCTCCAATTCACTCTTAATTTTCCAATGTGTCGATAGCGAGCGACAAAGATGAAAGAGGGTCTGGCAATTCTCCTCTGCATCGCGTTTATTCTTCGTCAGATTTCTTCGCAGACTCCAGGGCCAGGTACATCCCTCTATCCTTTTCGCGGAATTAAATGCCACTCATCTCATTTTCTGTTCTTTTCTTTCTTTTGCACCAGAGTTTCTGAGCTTGTCATGTGGATCGTCGAGCAATTTCACAGATAAAACCACTGGGCTTATTTGGATTCCAGATGCGAGTTTTGTGAACAACGTAGGCATCACGTCGAGCATCCAAGGTAATTCTGTGAGATACTTCCCATTCTCCAAGACCACGCGCAACTTCAATTGCTACGACATCGCTCACCAAGCCGGCTTGCATCTCACGAGAGCAACTTTTAGATATGGAAACTACGACACGCGCAGAAGGCCTCCCTCGTTCCAGTTTGTCATGAACCAGACTGTGGTGTCAACGGTGGACCTTTCGTCCAGGGACCCTTGGATTGAGGAACTTGTGTGGACTTCTTCCACTGCCGGCGCTACAGCCTTCTGTTTGCTCGCGACTTCAGAAGGTGGTGTTCCAGTTATCTCGTCTTTAGAATTTCGGCCGCTCGAAGAAAATGCTTATGACGCAGCTACATCGAGACTAGACCGTGGCGCAATGCTGCAAATGATCTACAGGATCAACTGTGGTGAAACGACGAAGACACTGAGGTAGCTTGCATTGCATATGTCCTCGCACTTCCTCTCATCTAAATGCTTTTCGTGTGCCAGATATCCAGATGATCAACAGGATCGCATATGGGATATTGATACCAACTATTTTCCTACAGACTCAACAGCTTCAATCTATAATGGTTCCATAAACTCAAGTGCACCAGCAGCACCCCAATCGATTCTCCAGACATCTAGAGTGGGTTCAGGAAATGCTCTCAGCTACCTTCTCGCTGTCGCTGATAGGAAAATGACGCAAAGCTATTTTATCGTCGCACACTTTGCAATGCTGACCAACACCACCAGTCAAACGTCCTTCGACATTCTGCTAAATGGGAACTCGAGCAAGTCAAGCTTTCTTCTCCCCGGTAGCTTTCAGGGGACTTCGTATTCCTTTACTGGGAATTCGACCACCTCGCGATCGGCCGAGAGTTCATCAACACTCAACATTACTTTACAGGGCATTGCTGGTTCGCCAGAGATAAACGCATTGGAAGTTTACCGTCCAGTTAGTATTGTTCCTCCGACAACGAGTGCTGATGGTATGCTTTTCTTTCAGAACTTCTGATGCAAAAAGTGCTTACTATTTCGACATGCAGTCACATCTCTAAGTTCCATTTGTTCATATTACACGATAACGCTGGGCGACCACGATCCTTGCTTACCAGTCCCATGGAACGGAGTGAAGTGCTCATCTGTACAATCTCCTCAAGTGGAATTTTTGTAAGTGACATTGATCTTTTTCTTTTTGTTAATAAGAGCAATGGTTTCATTTTCCCCATAGGGATCTTTCTGGCAAGGGATTGAGGGGTTCCTTGTATCCTCAAGTGGGAGACCTTTCCGGGCTAACATATCTGTGAGTATGCAAAAGCATTTTTGTGGTTTACCAACGCATACATTTCCTTTTGGACAGAAACATTTCAAACAATCAACTTTCTGGAATTATTCCCGTCAACCAGTGGGATTTGTCAGCGCTTGAAACTTTGTAAGATGATATTTATCGTTATTTTCTCTCTATGCTATTGTTGTTTAAGCTGTTGAAGTTGACAGGGATCTGAGCTACAACCAGCTGTCCGGAGCACTCTCTTTGGATTCACGTTCATTACAGAACTTAAAGCTGCTGTAAGTCCCGTTTTTTCTAAAGCTGATTTAAAGTGTGTTTACTGTGTTCATATAGGAACTTGCAAAATAACAGCTTAAGTGGTGAGCTTGATTCCTTGGTGAATTTACCGAATCTACAATCAGTGTGAGAGCCAGACTTTCTTTACAAGAGAAAAGATAATTACTTATCTTACAGGAATGTTGCAAACAACAATTTCTCGGGACAGATTCCAGCTGCGCTCGTGGGAAAACTTCAGTAAGTTCTTCTCCGGTCAGACAGGAAGTAACGTTTTCTTTCGCAGGTTTAACGGAAATCCTTGTCTTGGCTCTGCAGACTGCTCTCAAGCTGCAGCAGTGCCTCCGGCCCCAGGTCCGGAAACAGGCATTGTTGTGGATCTCAAGAGCAACAGCCAAACGAAAAAAGTTATTGGTATCGCTACTGGTAGCGCTATAGCTGCTATTTTGGTTCTTGCTCTTGGTTTCCTTCTGTTACGAAGAAACCGGAGCAAGGAAAAATCATTTGAAAGAGGTACATTTATTTTGGCGGATGTTTTCGTTTCTGAAGACGATTTCTTCTTTAGAAATAAGGGCGGGTTCAAGAGACCTCATTGGATGCAAAGAGTTCTCGTACAGAGAGCTCAGCACTGCAACAAACGGCTTCAAGACCGAGCTCGGTAAAGGAAGCTTTGGTCCGGTTTATCATGGGAGACTTGCAAACGGTCAGGAAGTCGCCATCAAAGTCCGATCAGATGCGTCTCAGCTTGGAGCCGACTCGTTTATCAATGAGGTTCGTTCTTAGAAGAAACAAAAACCATCAAGATCAAGCTGGTTTTTTGGCTTTCAGGTGAGCCTACTATCTCGTGTACACCATCAAAATCTCGTGGAACTGGTAGGCTTCTGCCAAAAGTCCAAGAAGCAACTTCTTGTATACGAGTTTATGGGAGGAGGGACGTTAATGGAGCACCTCTATGGTAAGCACGAAACAAACTGCATTGTGCTAAAAGAAAGTTATTTCTCTCAGGCTCAAAGTCTCCATTAGATTGGAAAGCACGGGTAAAGATAGCCGTGGGTGCTGCGACAGGTGACTCAACACTTTGATTACGTTTCTCTTGTTGACCAAACTTGAATCATGATCTTTTCAGCACTGGATTACCTTCACAATGGGAGCGACTCCAAGATCATTCACAGGGACGTGAAGAGCACCAATATCCTTCTCGACTCGGGGATGAATGCCAAGGTAGCAGACTTTGGGCTCTCCAAGCACGTCACTAGGATTGATGCGACGCACGTCACAACTCTGGTAAAAGGCACGGTTGGATATCTCGATCCAGAGTAAGAAAGAGTTGTTTTAAAGTTCGAGCGGTTCACAGTAGTTGTCTTTCGCTGTTTCAGATACTATGCCTCAAACCAGCTTACCGAAAAGAGTGATGTTTATAGCTTTGGGGTGGTGCTTTTGGAGCTCATTTGTGGAAGAGAGCCACTCAGTGACCGCGTTCCTGCCGATCAATACAGCATCATCACTTGGGTATGAAAGTTTTCCCTTCGCACAATTCACGATTCCCCCTGATACTTCTTTCGTGCTCGCAGGCAAGACCATATCTCCTGAGTGGATCGTACAACGAAGTCGTGGATAGAAACATCGCAGGGCGATTTAGCATTGGAAGCATGGCAATCTTCGCGAATGTGGCAGCAAAATCAGTGGCAAGAGACCCAAACGAGCGACCCAAGATGAGCCAAGTGTTGCGAGACCTGAGGGAAGCCCAAGCATTCGAAACTGCCATGTAATTAAGAAGCATTTAGTGTTCGTCTCAAACAACCCAAAGCCATAGGAGTCCCCGAGTGTGAGCTCATTGAGCATGGCGCCATAATGGCATTGACGAAGAGCCACCTGAGCTTGGCCATGTCGAGGGAGAGAGAAAAGTTGGCGACGCTCCCGCCGGGGCCCCTCCTCTTGCGATGCATCAGGCAGTCGAGGCTGTGGCAAGTAGACGAGCGAGGGGCAGAGTGCGAGGAGCTGCTGCGTAGTGGCGACGTCCAAGCTTGCGCGTATGACGCAGTAGACGAGATTGGCGAGAGGAGTTTCTGCCGTTGTTGCCAGATCGCTTCAATGCCGGCATGGAGGCATCGCAGCTGGTGGCAGGCGAGAATGCTGGACCACAAGCCATCCACACTGATGCTGATCATGAGGGAGTGGAGGGTTTTTCCAATCGCCTGGAACCAGGCGAGGGAAGATCGTCGCTGCGGTGAGAAACCAGTCAAGGACAGGGAGCGGAGATTGCTGCTGCTGCTGCTGCCAAACCAGGAAACGAGGCCCTGGCGCTGCTCATCGTCGGAGGAGATTGACGATTCCAACCTGAAATGTGTGACCAGCCTTGCCAGATGCGCCCACCGCCTGCTCACCAGAGAACACGAATACAATTGGCGCGAGGAAAAGAGTAGAGAGAGGATCCAGACGAGGAGCTTGTCGGGAAGATCATCCATCGCCAAGTTTCCTTCCCCTCTACAGAGCATAGCTCTGTTTTTAGGGTTCTTGGCAATGTATGGAGGTAAAGAGAAGATATTTTGCTCCAGGGCTTTAGGGTTTAAGCGGCAATGGCTGCGACGGGCGCGCGTCTCCTCGGCGGAAGGATGCTCTGCTCCATTCTCGCCGAGCCTCGAGGCGCTTCCAGTCGATGCCTGCGCCTCCCGCTACCCAGGAATCCTAGCAGCTGCTCTCAGGTGGGTTGTCGATCAGCAATAGACTGAGCGGGGCCTTTTTCTTCTTATTCTTCGCAGAGAATGCCGCCATTGCTCGTGAGCCGGAGATTTGCTTCCATGTGTATGGCGACCGATCGAGTAAGTGCGCAAAATACAATGCGCATTCTTGTAGAGTGATACATTCTTGGATTGTCTTGCGCAGTCTACTTGAAGGTCTGAGCAACTAGCTACTCCAGGTTTTGTTGTGTTTCTCCTTCACTTCCATTGTTTTCTCCCTTCTCCTTCTCCATTTCTGTCAGAGTATGTTTGTGTGTGTGTTTCTTCTTTACTTCCATTTGTTTCTCCCTTCCTCTCTTTCTCCATTTCTTTCAGAGTCCTTTGTGTGTGTTTGTGTGTGTGTGTTTCTTTTGGTTTTCCATTGTGTTCTCACTCGATTTTTTTTTTCTTTCTAGAACGCTTGGGAGGAGAGAAACCTCAACGACTGGGCTATCTCGAAGCTAAGGGTATGGTTCTTACGAAACCCACGACAAACGTCTGAGCTTTTTCTTTTGATCAGGAGCTTTTACTTGCTGCGGAGCCCATCACTTTCGGAGAGGGTTCAGCCTACGTGACCGATGTTTCTCGCTGCACTGGTGATGTAAGCACGAAGATCTGGAATTTGGAATTCTTCCAACGCTCACTCTCTTTTACAGGCGGCGATACTCACAGTACGAGGGAAAAGACGAGTGGATTACAGCTTCGACATTCTGCTGGACTTTCTCGGTATCCTAATCTTTTAAGATGAAAGCTGCAAGAGACCAACGTAAAACGTTGCGCAGGCAAGATCGAGGTCGGTGAGCCGTTTCAAGTGGAAGGGACACTCTCGGTCGATACTTGCTTGGGTGATCTTGACGATCTTCGGGTATGTCTTGTTTCCTCTTAGCACAAAGCTTTGAGCCGAGCGGATGATGCAGATAGACGTAGCCTTCACCGAAGTTCCAGAGACGCTGCCCGAGCCAGAACGCGAGCACCTCCGATCCCAGATGAGCCAGTTCCTCCCAAAGATCAGGACGCAGCTCGAGTGCTTCGAGAAGGAGATCAAGGAACTCGTCTGCGATTGAAAAAGGAGGAAAGCAAACGAAGAATCCTACCAAGTTTTCTCATGTCTTTCACACGTTTATTTTCAATCAATTAACATCTTGATGATCTTCCTTCCAGATCATCTGCTGGACTTGCTCCAGTGCCTGCGTGATTTGCTCCTCGAGTTGCTGCATCGTCTCTCCTATCTCTTGCTCATGCCTCGTCATTTCACGCATTGTCCGTAGAATTTCTCTCTCGGCTTCTAGCATCTCCTCAACATTTTGCTGAAAGACAAGAGCGCAGTAAAAACCACTCGTTTCATCAAAACTTACCGCCAACTCCTGTAATATTCTCTTCCAATTGCTATTGTCCATATCACCACAAACCCTAAAATACTAGAACCCAAAATACTTCCAATTTGGGCCCTAAATTTTACTCTCTTGCCACCCTTTTTGTACAAATGGCCAAGTTGATCAAGCTCAGCTCCTACCTTTGCGTGGGTGGTAAGTTCCCAAATCACGATCTCCAGGCTCTCCTCCAGCACAACAATGGCGATCAATCGTGGTCACTGCTGCTCAAGGACGACGACGAGATCATCGCCCTGGACGACGATCACAGCAGCAGCGACGTCAATCATCACCTCCTGCCCAAGCTCTCGCTTCGCAAATCCTTGAAAGCTCCTCCAAATCCCCGGTGTAGGATCCTCCACTGGTCGGCGCTGGGAGGCCTGGTTTGCACTGTCGGCTCTCTCCGAGGCCTCGCTCACGAGATCCTCGTCTTTAATCTGCTCACGGGATCCAGCAGGAGGCTGCCGCATCCTTCCACTCTCGACTCGAGCCCTCTCGGCATGGCGATGGCGCGGGATCCATGCTCCAAAGCCTGGAACAGCAGCTACACGGTTATAATCTTCGATGCGTTCTACATCCATACTTACAGCTCCAGGCGCGGGGACTGGGCCACGACGCTGGCCGAGGAGAGTTTCAAGCCTTCCACCGGAGTGATCGTCGCCAGCGACGAGCTCGTCTACTACGCGTGCGATTCAGAGACGCTGCTGCTCAGCCTGTACGATTGGAAACTCCTCAGGAGAGTGAGCCCACCTTGCGGGTCCATTAGAGTCGACGAGCGCGACGTTTCTATCTCCAACAATCTCGTCGACTTTCGGGGGCGCTACGTGACGGTATCCGGGGTCCGGATAGAGGGCAGTGATGAGAACTCCATTGCGGTATGGGAGCTCGACCAAGGCAAGCGGGTGACCAAGAGCCCGTGGGTGCTCTGGCTGTGCATGCCGTGTAATCTCCTGAAAGACTTTATTGTAAAGGTCGAGCAGACTACGTTTGTAAGAGCTTACCAGTTTGAGGCGTCCTTCACCGGTCGGCTGATTGGAGCCTCTCTCAAGGGACACCCAGAACTCGGGGGACTCGCTTATGACACGAAGCTTGATGTCTGGAGCCATGTCCCCGAGAGTGCATTTAGGATCGCCGTTCCGCCACTGGTTTGCTTTCAGCCGGACTTTAGAGCTATTCCTTGACATATCTAGAAAGAACTAATGATGTAAAACGAATGACGTGATTAGAAACATGTAAGCTTACTTGCTATATGAAGAGCACAACTGCTTCGTAGTGTATGTATGCTGCGGCTCCCATTCTTATCTATCCTTTGTTCCAGCCCCTTTCACGCTGGTGCATGGAACCCTTCCTGCCACTGAGAATTCGTTGGGCTCCTCCTGGATGCTTGTTCCAGGACCTGGCCACCAAACTTACTCGTCTCATTCTGGTACCACTGGACTGCTTTGTTTCCGGGAGGTTGTCGCACGTTTCCTTCTTCAACGCCATCAGCTTCTCCCTCGACCGCATTAACGGCGAGCTGAAGTGTACTCTTCTGTGTTGCCTTAGCCTTGTGAGCGTTCCAGGAACGTCGATACCTTTCCAGGCTACGGAAGGGACGTTGCTATCTTCTACCTGGAAGGTGCGGCTCTCTGCTTGGACGATACTCTGCACTGTCTTAATGTCCTCTTGCACCTCCGATGACTTAAGCTGAGTTGATGGAGTCTCCACGACGAATTTCGTTGGAGCAGGAGCCAAGGACGTCCGTCGAGTGATTCCGCACAGCGAAGTTCGGCGGGGCATTGGCATAAGCGGCGGAGAATTGAATCTCGAAGGTACCACCTTCAGCCTTGCGTGTGGAGGCTTGCGTAGAACCGAAGTAAGACCATCTGGATTTTGGGGATCGATGTTCTCGTTTTGCAGAGCACGGTTTTCACCAAGGACTTTGGGAGCTTTCTCGTCTTTGCTTAGCGGCTTAAGCTCATTCTCCAGCGCCCGCTCTTGTAACGGTTGTCTGTAACTATTTTCCTTGGGGTGAAAACTAGCGGCTGTTTTAAACGCAGCTTCAAGAGCTTCTTCCGCATTCGCCCTGTCAGCCCTGTCCCACGATCCTTCTCTATCAGCTTTCAGACGCTTTTCCTTGAGAGCCACTTCTGCTGCAAGACGAGCTTTCTTCTCGGTGGCTAGCTGGAGCTCCAGTTCAGCAGCAACTTTGTCTCGGTCCTTGACCTTTTCAGCTAGGCTCTGACACAGTTGTTCTTTTACCTTCAGTTTACTTTCGGTGGTACGTAAGCTGTCTTCGAGCCTTCTGACGCTATCATCCTTGGTTTTCACATCTTGCTTAGCCTTCTCTGCCTGCATGCTCTGGGTTTTAGGAGACTGAGATTCACAGAGAAATACTTTACCATTTGCTTATACTTGAAAAACTCCGAGGAATCGAGCTGCTTCTTTGCCGGACCCATCTCTACACCACGTACTCTGCTAGCAAAATTTAAGGAGCACAACGTTTCCCCGACATCAGCCTCGGTGGGGCTTATCTGTACGAACATAAGAGTCTTCGATTCTCCTCCTGCACAAAAGAATGAATGGACAATTGAAGAGGGAACGCCAGACATACCAAGCGAGTCTTGCAGAAGATGTGTTAACTTCGAGTTCCTGCACAATGCCCGACTTATTAATGTCTGCGTTGCTCTAGACCTGAATTACCTGTAAGGCACGTGGTTACTTTTCGTCGTTAGAGCGTGAATAACATCTCCCAGGGCTGATAACGACTTGTTGATGTTCTGAGCTTCTTTCAGGCGATCACCCTGAACATCACTTTTTGCAACTCTCTCGCTTCCAGCAAGATCGACAAGCCAAAGCTTGCTGCGAGTACATTCTCCTGTAGTCATGTTCTCGCCTCTTACTTTCACGCACAACATGCTGCAACGGCATCATTAGAGACCAAAATTTAAACTTCAAGACGTTATACAAACCAGTGAGAACGGCTACTATGTTCGTTAGCATTTGTAGAGCCAACAGCTCGAGCAGCGCTCCCGCTTTGGAGAACCTCCCATACTTCTGTCATGCTGTGTACCTCAGCCTCGACGAGGCCAGGAACACGATGGCCACCATCAGCGTCTTGCTTAATTTCTAGCCTGAACAAAATGTGTTAGCAAGCCGCAATAATAGCTTTGCCTACCTCTTTGGCGCCAGACCAGCTTGAGATGGTGTTGTCAACAAGTCTCGGATCTGCTCATTATAAACTTCTAGAACACTAACTTTTATCTCATAGTTGACCTCTCCTTTGCGTACAGTAGATAGTCGAAAAAGTTCCTCCAATGTACGATAGTTGACACCTCGGTTTCCTGGAATGCCTTCCATCGTGAATGTTTTGCCAGTACCTGTTTGTCCGTAGGCAAATATGCACACGTTGTAGCCATCCAGGACAGATACAACGACCGGAGACGTGTCTGCAAACACTTCAGCTGCACAACGGAAACGAGGATCAGCTTGTGAATATAGACTTTGCCATATACTCACGTTGATCGTCTTCGGGAGTGAACACTCGATCAAACTTGTAGAGCTTTTTCGGATTGGTGCCAGCCCGAATGACGAGTTCATTCTCTCTAGCGGAGTCAAACTCGACTAGTGACACCGACGATGCTGACGCTTCTGATGCATTCAACGGTCTGCATCTGCAAAACACCCTAACGTTCCCTGGAAGAAAACTCATGAAATCAATTATACAGATGTAGCAAACTTGCCTTTCATTTCAATCAACTTGTTGTACAAAAACTTCCGTTCTTGACTCTCGTCTAGTAGTCTTTTCTTTAACTCCTTCTGTTCATTCACTGACAAAAACGATATATTCAGCATTGAAGTAAGTCCAACTGCGCTCGGCCTTACCTAAAGCTTGAACCGCAGAAACCATGCCATGGGGATCTGGAAAGGAGCATATACAATCTCTTGCGTCCTTGGACAGGAGACTATAGAGTATTCTGAGTTCCTGGATTATCAACAAATGAATAAGTATCAGAAGACAGAGAAAGAAATGGACGCTAACCTCGACTTTCCTCTGGGCATCACTGACGGCTAGCTTCAACTTCGTCTTTTCGTTCATTTCTTTTTCCTTCAAATCTCTTAGCTCCAGCACCTGAGTTTCCACGGCATTTGCTGATAACAAAACAAAAAGCATAAAGTCTTAACTCAATCTAGATAATCGTACCGAGTGTATCGACAGTAAGAGACTTCACGGAAAGTTCATCACGTAATTTTTCAGCTTGGCGATTGGATTCTTGAACAGAAATCCAGGCCTGATGGCACTCGTTTCTGAGTTCTTCCAATCTTTGCTCGCTTTCAGTAACTGCTCCTCGACTTTTATCCCTCATCTGAAGCAATCCAAACCATCATTAATAGTTTGAGAAAAAGTAGCGCTGCATTACGAACCTGCTCACAAAACGTGAGTCTGCGAGCATTCTGCTTCTGGCAGTTTTCCAACGCAAGCTCGTAAATTGGTCGTGGCTTACGACCGGTTCGCTTAGCTGGATCAAACAAAAAAATCAACAAATTATTTACTACATTGAAGAAACGCACCAAGAGGAGGAGCTCTGTGAACGCAGATGGCGCTGATGGTGGGATTTCCAACAACGCCACGAAATGCCAAAGTAAGAACACCGCCGTTGACTGCAGCTCGCACGTTTAGCAAAATCAAGGGCCTGTTCGACCCCACCCGTCCATAGACGTCAAGATCCGAGACAACCTATACGCAAGAAGGACAAACGTAAAAAGTGAAAAGAACATGAAAAAATTCCAAAGACTCTCACCTTCTCGTCCTGAATGTAGACGTCAAAGATCCTCATCCCAGGAGGACCATTCGTGAAAATAATCTCGGCAAAGTGGATATCCACGTAGTAATCTCCACTTTCCAGTCCATCTAGGGCGTAAGTAACCTCCCCATACCTTGCTGTGCGGTATAGCGAAGGCTCCTGCGCATCAACGATATCTTCGGCAGTTCTAAGCACATCTCCACCAGAGAAAAATCGATCGTCCACGAAATCGATGCCGAAAGATGTATCTAGAATCGATGAGCCACCGGCATTTATCGCGGCCACGACCTTGTCTGGAAATAGGCATAGGCATGGCGGCAGAGTATTTCGCGATGCTTCTCGCAAGAACAAGAACATACCTGGAATGTAATTGAACGAGAGCTCGTTCCCCTCGCAGAAACTGCTAAGAATTTCCTCTCCATCTCCCAAATCCAGCTCGAAATCTCGCACCGGGCTCGAGAAAACCGTGATTTCTTCGTCATCCCTGGCCGCGACCCTGGAATCCTCTGCCGCGGACGCTTCTTCGATCATCGGATCCTGGCGAGCAGCGTCATCAGCTAGATCGCCGCCACAGCCCTCTCTGGACGCTCGACGCAAGAAATCTAACATCGCTGCCATTCCCAAAACCTAAAAGAAACAAGGGCAAAAGGGCAAATACACTAGCCGTTGGCTTTAAAATGTCCCGCCCAAATGGTCGGATTTGTTTAGTTAACTAAACCTATTTACCACGATAATCACGATTAAGCTTTTACTGGCATTCCAAGAGAGAAAGCAACACAAGAAGCCGCGATGGCGCTCGCGAATCAAAGAAACACACAGACACACATGAAAGGAAATTTCTTCACTGCGATGCGATCACTTCTTGCTCGCGGGCGGAGTGTAGGTCGCGCTGCCTTTGCCGCTGTTGTAGTACGTCGATCCATTGGGATTGGAGTAGTAGTAGGATCCATTCTGGTTGGAATAGTGGTAAGCGTTGGGATTTGGGGCCGAGGCGCCATAATCGCGAGAGCAGTAGTGATTTCCCTGGGAGTTCGTCCCAGAGCCCTTGTAGGAGTAGCCCTTCTCGCCCGATCCAGACATTCTAGCAAGCGCGCCTGCGCGAAAGGCGAGAGCACAAGGAGGAGATCGATCGAAGCGATCGAGAGATAGAACCCTACCTCGAAAACCGAAAAAGCCCACGGAAAGAATGGCACAAAACCCTCTTTGCTTGGTGATCTATAAATGCCTGCTGACGGCGGTTTTATTCCACGTGGCGGTTCGTTACTCTGCCACGTGGACGGTTGGGAATTTAGAAGAACTTCCAGTTCTTCGAGATAAATATCTCATATTTACAAACTGCTGCCTGTAAAAATTTCTTGTGCTACGCGAAGACTGGAGCGCTGGAGGAAGACGACGATGGCGTCTTGTTGTTTGATTCTTCTTTTCCCCACCAAGTAGCCAGCGTCAATCCCATCACTGCCATTATCACCACCGAGCAAGCCGGAGGAACTGCTTGAGTGTCGCCCAAAAACTGGGTGGCCAGGAGCATTGCTAGCGTCGAGCTTTGCATTCCAGTGCAAAGTGACAGTGTTCTTGACACCTTGTGATTTTGCCTGAGATACAGCACAAAAAGGAACTCGAAGTAAGGATTAACGGAACTAGAAGCGAAGAACTTTAGTCACCTCCAGAAGGGAAGTCTCGAGATGAAGTAGCCAAGACCAAAGCCAAGGGCGTGGAATACCAGCACCGGGAACAAAAGCTGGAGACCTTCCATTGATATGATCTTCGACTGGTTGAGAGCCAGAGGGCTTCCAATGCACAGCGACGTGCAAACCATGGCGACCAGTGGCATCACGGGACGTATTCTGTCCACCAGCGGCTTTGCGTAAGTGTTGAGAGTAAGTCCTGTTAGAACCGGAAGAAAGACCACCTGAAACAAGGAAAGGGTTTAAGTTACATGAAATCTCGAGGCCATAGTTTACCTGGAGAATTGATTTCGCCATGGCTACGACGTCCACTGGCACAACCGAGCCAATCAAGAACTGCGTAAGAAAAGGCGTGACGATCACAGAAGTAATCGTGCTGATGCTCGTAAGCATGATGCTGAGAGCTATGTCGCCTTCACTTAAGTAAGCCGCGTAGCTGGAGAGCTGAGCACCCGCAACACAAGCCGTGAGAATGAGACCCGCGGCAAACGAAGGAGGAACACCGAAGCCTCTCACTACCAAAAACCCGAGTATTGGCTTCATCACGTATTGAAGCACGTAGCCCATGCATAGAGGCAAAGGCCTGAATCGAAAAAAGAAAAGAAAGAACTACTCAGTGCAAAAAAGCATGGATTGTAAGCTCACCTCTGCAAAACAATCGCGAAGTCGGATATGGAAAGCTGGACGCCTATAGACAGCATGATTCCTCCAAGTGCCGGAGCATAGTGCTCTTTTCTGACCCTGAAAGCTCATCAAAGTTTATATCCAATCTCAGTGATAAAACCTTGATTTGGATGGACAGAAGAAAGCTAGATCAATCTCAAAAGTTCTCGGTGAGAAATTCTCTTACGTACCACGCAAATGTAGCTGGGTGGATGAGCGCCGCGGCAGCAGTGGCCACCACAATGTATGGCAGCATTTTGGAGAGCGACTTGGCTATGTCGATCTTCCTTCCTTGGCTGTCCCTCTTAACCTTCAAGCCAAAAGACGCCAGGGGATTCTCTTCTCTAGAAACCTTTCGGGAGCTATGATCCTTGGGAGCTTTGGAGAATACCTGGAGCTTCCCGATGCTACTCGCGCTGTTGTTCGCGCTGCTGGCTGGATGAAAATCGCCAAATTTCGAGAACATCCCGTCCTCTGCCTCGCTGTGCTCGATGCGAGAGCAATAGCGCCTCCATCGCCTTCGACCTGGAGCGGCATTCGAAATATCTATCATCCATCGCTGCGAAACCAAATTGCCTCACACATACCTCTGGGAAGGACGCTTCTCGAGCACAAAACCCTGAGAGACAAGAATGTGCCCTGCGAGACCGCGCTACTCGTCGTCAGCACGAATGCCATCTCCGGCGAGGCAAAATCGCGGCGTCAACACCGCCAGAGCTTCATTCCGGGATAAAATCCGTGAGAATCGACCGAGCGCCGCGCCCGCCCTCTTTGCCTATCTATCGCGCCTCACCGCCATAGCTAAAAGCTCACCCTATCAATTCATCCACAAAGCGGGGAACAAAGAAATTCCATTGCGAGTACGGTCGGATGCCATAAACGTACGAAAGAGAGGATATTTTACGATATTCCTAAAGAGATAGCTGTCCTTTAGGTCATTCAAATGGCGCTCTTTCTTGTTGCTAAATAGACACAGTTGAGCCACAAGGCTCGATTGGTGGTGTGGAGACCACTGTCGTGGAAGAAGCTCATTCCTACACGCTACTTTAATAGTTATATTCGAACTCGTGCATAGAATCTATACCATAGAGATTTAAACAATTGAGCCAACCATAGAGCATGGTAAAACTTCATTAACAAATATCAAATAGACAATGCCCGACGAGAACTCCGCTGCAAAGATTATACCTTGGAATTAATGAGACTAGCTCCGTGACATTCTTCATGACTTGCTAATGTAGCAGGCACTCTTCCCCAGCCTTAATTCTTTTTTTCGATTGTAATGCACACTTTGCTAGAGCTTTGTGGCCGCGTCTCTAATAAACAAGAGCTCACTAGTGTAAGCAGACAAAGAAAAACTGGGAGCTACCTTTGTTTTTCTACTGCCCGTACAAGCTTATTCCATGCGTCGTCACTGGTGCTTTTCCTCACGCTGGGAATGCTTGCTTTGGCGCTAGAGCACGCAATGCACAGGCTGCCGCTTTGACGCGTACAGGATTCTGGAAGACAGAGTTACCTCAGTACGGACTAAGAAATTTGCGAGCACAATCTTGCCTTTCCCATGATGTTAATGACAGGAGCGCCTTTGTCATCTTGCTGGTGGTAGCAACCTGTAAATTATATGAATCGACATGTTTAATAAGACAGCCATCGTACCAAGTGTCAAATCCGGGTACTCTGCAGCCAATTGGGAGAAAGGCTTCGCTATTTCTACCTGTAAACAAAGGGCATAGGAGATCGAAACAAAAGCTTGTGAAATACGTACTTTAGACAATTGTGTTTCGAGCCGTATCAAGCAAAAGGGGTGCTGGGTAGCGAGAAAGTCGCGGCTTTTGCTCAGCTCCAAAAGGCACTGGTATTGTAGCTTGAAGTCCCTAATCGTTGGACCCGACAGTACAAACACGTTTCGACATTTTATCTGAGAAGTACATGGTAAGGATAAAAACAAAAGAAGCACGTAAATCAAGAGAATTTACCACTGGGATAGAGAGCCGTTTGTGATGCAAAAGCTCAGTGATTCCTTCTGGCAATCTCGCCATCTGCTTTTAAAAATTCTTTGGGACCCAGAAAAATAAAAAGAAAACCACACTACCGCATTCTGATCCCCTGCACAGTTGTCTCCAACAAGTTGACGAAGATACTCTTCAAACTCTTCATCAGGAGCCTGATTTCTAAAAATAAGATCAAGTTCACGTATACATTCTAAACTTACCAATCGAACTCCAAAAGCTTTTGCCACGCCGGCCAGGGTTACATCACAATGCAAAGGTCCAACACCTCCACAAACTAAGACCTGTGAGTTTCAATGTTACTCCTGTACACAAATAAAATATTGGAGCTTACAATATCGCTCGCACTTGATCTCTGTTCGATTTCCTCGGCAACTGCGTCAACCTGCCTCGAAAAATAGCTTAGCTCACCTCTACATGCTAAAACACGGGAACTACTTACATCATTTGGAACGACTGCACGACGCGTAACAGTCCAGCCTAGAGAGAAAAGCTCTTTGCTTAAGAATGTACCCATCTGGTCGTCCATATCTCCTCTCCTGTAATACTGAAGTTAAACCAGCACAAAGCTCCAGGAGGACAAACTTACAAGAGCTCATCACCGACTGACAAGACAGATGCAGCATATAAAGTATCAACGTTGGCCTGAGTATCCGTATTTTCAACACCATTTGCAACACCCGGGCCCTGATAGTCCTTTCTCGGTTGCTTTCTCAACCGTCCCGCCCTTTCAAGCCTTCCATCGCGCAATAAATAAGCTGGCTTGTAAGCCTTCTTTCTCGACAATCCTAACTCAGGGCAATCTTCTTCCACCGAAGAATCGATATACAATGCTTCATTCGGAACGGTATCATGTACGCTTCCAATAGATGTGTACCTGGTATAACCACGAACTATATTAACCAGAGTCAGATGAAGATTCGTTCGATGAAAGTGCCCTCACCCTTGATCATATAATTTACAGTAAGGAACTTTGCAAGCCAGTAAAAATGCCCATACGTCTCTGGAAAGTACAAACAGTGGTGGCATTTCGTGTGAGTCTAAAAATCGTACCTGTAAGACCAATCTAGGATTGGATTCACGCGCATGAACGGCGGCCAGCCAGTAGAACTTGGTGAGAACTGCTCTTGCCCCACCTACACAAAATAAACAAACGAAACGTTTTGCATCAATCAGTCGAGATACCACGAAACATACTGCATTCGGATCGCCAATTCTCGTGCCTAAGAATATAGCCTTAATAGGCTTGTTTTTTAATAGAGCTTCCAAACCTGACTTGAAGTCTTGCCTTAAAACTTCAAGCTCTAAGTTATATCTGGAAACAAATGCAAGGTTAAACACAAAGTTAGAAGCAAGAGAAAAAAAATAAAGGAAAATCGCGTACTCTTGTGCTGTCTCGTATGTGAAGGAATCAATCTCTGGGAAAGCATCGGGACCTTCGAAATAAATCGTTCGAATCCGATCTTCAGCATCTGCCGGCAGTGACAATTTAGACTTCAAAGCTGCATAGCCAGCTCTTAAAAGATGAAGAAGAACCTAAACCAGACAGAGAAAGATATAAGATTGACCTCTTATCAGCTCTTTTGGTATTTGTATCTCTATCTCAAGAATCTAACGCTAGAAAATACAAACGAATTCCACACAATCCCACCATACCGTAGAGTCTTTTCCCCCATTGAAGCTAAATGCGACCTCATCCGGCCTGGAAAAACCAAAATCCCAGCTCAAAACCCCTCAACCTCTCCAAAATCAGC
The DNA here is from genome assembly GCF_000143415.4 of Selaginella moellendorffii. Lineage (NCBI taxonomy): Eukaryota > Viridiplantae > Streptophyta > Lycopodiopsida > Selaginellales > Selaginellaceae > Selaginella > Selaginella moellendorffii. The sequence goes on along the minus strand of NW_003314292.1, from coordinate 636,178 downwards.
CGAAGCACCTGTAGAGCGCCAGCGTTCGATCGATCACAAACATCGCGTGCTTGTACTTGGCCTGGAGCCTCCGATCGCAGCTCGCGTCCACAGCCCGGCAAATCTCCATCCCTGTAGCTCCCAAGAGCCCTAAACAGGAGAACCCATAATAAACACAAGGGTGTTTTTTTGGAGCAGAGAATATTCTCATAGACGTGATCGACGATTCGCATATCCCTGGGTGCGCCTACAATATTCCCCGCGTCAACAGGCTCGGCTTCGCAGACCTGAATTTAAACGCCCGCCGGGGCTATACCGTAGCTCGAGCCTGAGGCTCGGTAGCCCAGGCCTGGGCCCTTGTTTGCTGGAGTTCTTTCTTCCCTTCCTCCATTCTGCTGAAAGCGCTTGGCTATGGCGTGCGCTTTCTCGACTCGACACCAGGGTTTCTCGTCGCGACGGGGGACTCGAGCTAGCGCGTGGGTTGTTGGAGGGCTGGATCGTCTTCGGCGCCGCGAGAGCTCGCTGTTGACTCAAGAATCGCGGGGAGGGATGAAATTTCCAGGTTCTGCTCGAGCATTGCTTCTTGCCTAGGTGATCCGGCGGTCCTAGATCAGCAGTAGGAGTGGTAATCGTCTATATTTCGTGCGCGTCGATGATGCTGCAACCCAAGAACTCGCCGTCGAGCGTTGTGGCGGCAGCGCCGGTAGCTCCACAGGTCCCCAGCAGCCCAGCGGCAGCGGGGGATTTGGTTTGCTTCTCCACACCTCCTCCAGCGGCGGCGGTGCCATCAACGCCAGCAGCGGCACTAGCAAACAATGTAGCAAGCACTCCAGCGGCATCCAGCGGCAACGTCGCGTCCGTCAAGCAGAGGCTCCGATGGACTCCCGAGCTCCATGACCGCTTCATGGAAGCCGTGAACCAGCTTGGTGGCTCTGACAGTGAGTACTAGGACCACAGTCCATTTCTTTCTTTGATTCTTTCACTTCTATGAGCTAATGTTCTATTGTTTGTTTGTTTTTTTTTTCTTGCAGAGGCTACTCCCAAAGGTGTTCTTGGGCTGATGGGCGTTCAAGGACTCACAATTTACCACATCAAAAGTCATTTACAGGCAAGGATCTTAAATTTGTTGTTGCCAGTTCTGATGGAGACGTGATTGTTTCTATAGAAGTTTCGGCTCGCCAAGTATCTTCCTGACACTTTGGGCGATGGTAAGCTTCTACGAGTCCTGTCGCCAGAGCTTTGTCTTTACGTTCTTTTTCTTTCTTCTGTGTCACAGGCGAACTCGAGAAAGGGAGGGACCTCGAGGCAGATTCACGGTACTCTCCTAAAGTTTTTTCCATTCTTTGCTTGTCTAGTACTATATATTTGTTTTTCCCCGTCCAGTGGCAGGCAACTTAGCGAGGCATTGCGAATGCAAATGGAAGTTCAAAAGCGACTGCATGAACAGCTCGAGGTAATCAAACGGTTGACGTCGTTGTGGATCTTTCTCAAAACATGTTCTTTTACTTCTTGACAGGTGCAAAGACACTTGCAGCTTCGGATCGAGGCACAGGGGAAATACCTGCAAAGGATACTCGAGGAGCAGCAGAAGATGAACAAGCTCTTGCGTGGCGACGATGGCCTCCCCCTCTCGCCGATCAAACTAGACGCGGATCCAGACCCGGAGCCAGACCCCGCGATCGACCTCACGGACGACAGTGCGGAGGACGAGGAGCACAAGCCAACAACAGCGGATGTAATTCTAGTCGACGAGGAGAAGCTAGCAGGAGGATCATTGGCAGCAGCAGCGGTAGACAGTGGAGAAGAACCTCATGCAAAGAGGAAGAAGGTGGACGATCTTCAACACTCGCAGCACAAGGACAATGGCGCGGAGGGCGATGCGAAGGAGAATGGCCGCTGACGAGATAAGCTTCTCTTCCATCTTTTTTTTTTCCTTCTCTCGGGCTCCACACAAAACACTGACTCTACTTACAGCGATTGAATTTTAACTCTTAAAAGACACAGCGTTGCTAGCAGCAAAAAGTGTACCACTACATAGAATATATATCGAAAAGGAGAGATTGACAATGTATGAGTTGCTCCTCGCGATTGTTCTCCACGACATAAACGCTTCGTGGAGCAAGCTAGTGCTGTTGCTTATGCTGCCTAGTGCAGATGGACAGTAGCTTCACCAGTGTTCACGTTCTTGATAGCAGTTGTAATCTCTAGCAACAAGCAGGTTTCTTAAATGATTTTTAAGGTGGATTTGTAAAGATTCAAATGCTTTTTGATTTTGTTTATCCTTATCCTTTTATCCTCGCAAAATTGTTTAATAATTTAAAGAAACAGTAGGATCAGAACCTAATTTAATATAAAAGCTTGTTGTGATAAAAAAAATCTTAATTAACTATTACAAAATAGCTGTATCATAAATTTGATTATATTCACAATTTTAAATATTAATTGTTAAATTTCTTATGTTTTTTAGTGTTATTTAGAGTGATACTACTAAAACTTATAAATTATAGTATTAGTTTTTATTGGAGATGCTTGTGCAAATTTGCAATTATACAAAATTAATAATAGTAACAATTATAAAAGTTCAATTATCCCAAAAAGTTGAGGCATATAAATATTTGCAAATCTTTATAAAATAAAAATTTTAAGGCCTACCATTGTGAGACACAAAATCCCTAGGCCCCAAAGTGGAGCCGGAAGGGCGCCACATGGTAGTGGCCGAAGCGAGAGCCAAACGAGCGTAAAACGTTTGGACCAAAAGCTCCGACTTGAAAAGTCAAGAGCGGGAGTGGAACTCCCAACAAAGTGCTCGAGGAACGAGCACGAAGCGAGCAAAAGGCAAGGCTCCAAAAAGAGACCCAAAAGGACCAACACATGACACGTGGGAGTGTCCGAGATGGACTCGAGATGGAGTCCGAGATGGAGTCCGAGATGGACCCGAGATGGAGTCCGAGATGGAGTCCGAGATGGACCCGAGATGGAGTCCGAGATGGAGTCCGAGGTGGAGTCCGAGGTGGACCCGAGATGGACCCGAAATGGAGTCCGAGATGGAGTCCGAGATGGACCCGAGATGGAGTCTGAGATGGAGTCCGAGATGGACCCGAGATGGACCCAAGATGGAGTCCGAGATGGAGTCCGAGATGGAGTCCGAGATGGAGTCCGAGATGGAGTCCGAAGTCGAGACCGAGACCGGAACCGAGACCGGGACCGAGACCGAGACCGAGACCGAGATTGGGACCGAGACCGAGACCGAGACCGAGGCCGAGGCCAAGACCGAGCCCGAGCCCGAGTCCGAGTCCAAATCCGAGTCCGAGTCCGAGTCCGAGTCCGAGTCCGGAGCCTGAGAGGGTGAAAGCCCAAAGCGTTCGTCTCCCAGACCCTGGGGGGTTTGGTGAGCTCCAAAAGTATAGTAGGGGGAGGACTGCAGTGGAGCCAGTTTGGCCAGGAAAGGCTAGTTTGGCCCAGGAAGGCCAGACCCAGTGTTGGGTGATGAACTGACCACTGGGAAGTCCAAGACTATAGTGAATACGGACCGACAAGCGGGGTAGCTTGGTGAAGTGTTCAAGAGCCGGCTCTAGTTCCCCCGGGAGATCGACTGGCCGATGCTCCCAGTCCAAGTGTGGGTGGCACTACCTACTTGGATACCAAGCGTGGCTCAATAGAACCTCGCTCTAAGCCCATGGCTAGAGCACCTAAAGGCGATAGGTGGGGAGAGTACCCAGGTGGCTCGCGTAAGGCCACGGTGTTCCGAAATGTTGTCCCAAAGGCCCAGACTGTGGAAAGGAAGAGGAGCAGTCCTCTGGGGTAGTGACCAAGGACACAGTCATGTGGTGAGGAAGTCCCAGAGGACCGTGGGACTTAGTGGTCGGGCCTGTGGGCCTCGATCCAGTGGCAGTGTTGGCAAACACGGCCAAGGGCAGAAAGGGACTTGGTAGGAACTGACAAAGGGACTTTGGGGAAGGCAACTCCCCAGGTCTGTGGGCATCCTAAGGATGCTAAGGAGTGGATCTAGGATGACCACTCGTGGACACATGGCCCAGTCTTGGAGAGACGAGGTGGTGATGCAAGTGGTGTTGAACCACTAGTGCAGCAAAGGTGAATGGGCATGGCCTTAGCGTAACGGGCCGAGATGTCAGTGGTACCTTTGGGTGTCGGTCTCAGGACCGGACACGTGGAGCACTTGGACCAGGTGCAAGTGTGGAGTGGCATGGATGCCATTCTTGGGGCTAGCAAGTCCCAAGTCCTGAATTGGACTGATGGAGGTTGTGAATGAGACTCCTCCAAGTGGTCGGAGGTGTGGTTAAGTGACTAAAGTAGAATGGAAAATTTAGTCGCTTACAATTTGGTATCAGAGCTGTTCCTTAGTCCGACTTTTATTGGTGCTCAAGTATATCCCCACTAGTGTTGGCATCGGAAGGTCCGAGGAGTGGGCCTATTCTTGAGGAGTAGCAAGTCGGGAAGACATGGCTCTCCATTACAGTTCATGTGTGAACTTGTAGACAAGGTGGTGGATAGAAAAGGGCCAATAATGGAACGACTTTGGGATCTTGGGAACAGTGCAAGGTTTTCCTCATTGAGTTGAGGATGTGATCCGGATGAGCATTTGTCTCAGCAAATTGGCTTAGGTTGTTGTGGTAAACAACTAAAGTTAGGATCACGGGAAAGATAGAGACTCCTTTACAATAAAGGAGTCACAAGATTATCCTCATATAGTTGAGGTTGGTGCTCATGAATGTGAGACCAAAGGTAATGACCGTGGAAGGTCAAATACGGAAGAGGACTCAAGTCCTTGAAATGGTAGCCGGGGCTACCTCTAATAAATGCTGGAACAACCCAAGGAGTTGGGGGTGTATTAAGTGGATGAGTTGGTATTCTCATCACATGGACAAGCAGTCCTAAGGGGCAAAGGTTGCCCCCAGAGAACAAAATCAAGTGTCGGAGTAACACTTGTGAAAATAGTCCTTTTGAGTAGGACCGGAATGCAAGAAGTGTATTCCAGTGAGCTAGTGCCTCACAAGTAGGACCTTACGGGTTGGTGGATTAACCAAGTCCAAAACTGCTAGACGACTCAAGTAGAGTCAAGGGATGGTCCTAAAAGGACTGATAGAAGCATTTGGACTGAGGTGCGTTGTACCCCACAAAGGATGGGGGGGGATCATAGGATCCAAGGATGAGAACAGAGAGTATCTCATCGATGGCAAAATGTGCCATACTAAAGTTATGGGAAAGGTGTTCCCAGAAGAAAACAACTTTGACACAAAGTTGTGTGTGACCTCTATGGTGTAGTGCTAACGGATGGTTGGCATGAGAAAGAGCGGTGTTGGTCTTGGCAAAGACTTAGACACGAAGGGGAAATGTCATAGAGGTAGGCTCGTGGAGCCGATAGTGTGGAGACACCAAATGTGCCAAGGTGTGATACCTTGAGGCTATGTTGGTGGGTTCATGAGAACCCCTTGCCAAAGGAATCCCAATGGAAATGGGAATGGCATAGCCTAAGCGGCAGAGCATGCAGTTGGAGTGCGGTGACCCAGATAATGATGGAGGTGTGCAAGCACCAATCAATGAGTTGTAGGACTTGACAACCATGAGGCAACTAAGCAAGAGGTGCAAAATAACTGGTTAAACGGGTAGAAAGTAGCTACCCAAGACTTCTAGTATAGGGAAGTCGGATATACCCTTACGGGGGATAAGTTGCTTATGTTGCGATATAGTAAGTCAATGTCATAAAAGGAAATACTCATTGTCAAGAAAGCCATCATTGGGACACCTGAACACTCTAGAACACCAGAAGGTGGTGTTTGATGTCGCGAGGGCAATGGATAAAGCCCAAGGGACTAAGTCCCTAGCGAATGATGGATAGAAGGTGCTATCCAAATGTCCAAGGTTGCGGAGACAGGAGAGGACTATCTACCCGAGTTGGACAAAGCCAAAAATGGAATTTTGGCAAGGCTAGTGATGGGCATGTAAAGGCCCATAAGCAACAATGTAATCCCAGTGTGTTGGATTATAAGGTGAGCATACCCGGATTGAGGAACCACTCCCTAGGCTATTGGGTAGGTTCATCCCTAAGAATACTTGCTAAGGCATGATAGAAAGTGCAAAGCTATCCTCCTGGTCTGGAGGAGAATGACCAAAGGAAAGGTGTGAAGCCAAAAAGCAAGAAGTAAGGGGATAGAACCGAACCATAGGAATCAAAGGGCATAACCAAGGTTGGTTATGCCAGCTGGGAGTGGAGAATCAAGAGGGTGCTCGAGGATGTTGTTGCTAGCAACCGTGATGCCATAGAGAGTCTAAAATATGGAATTGTCCATGTTAGACTATATGGCAACTATAAAGCTTGCGAAAGGGGAGGCCTTAGCAAGCTGAGGGACAGAGTTCCTTCAAGGTTCCCAAAGACGATTCTAGGTAGCGTAGTACCTAGAAAGGCCAAGTGTAAATGGTTCATGGAACGCGCGAAATCAGAGTGGCGCAGCAGAAGCGTGGTCTTGAAGCTTGCCATGAGGCAAGGTTATCAAGGTTAGGGAAGTAGTTCCCGAGTGTTCAAAGAGAGGGCTTTGAACGAAAGTCGATGGTCAAGGACTTTCACGCTTATGCAGGAACCATGTTACAATGGTCGGAGGACTTGCCAAGTGAGATTGGCACGTCGGGGGAACAAAGACCCTAGTTGAAGGTGATAACTTCAAAAAGGGTGGGCCATGGGGCCGAGCATGGAGGAGTCCATGCATGATCACAGACATGTCAAGTGAGAGGACTTGGCAGTGTGGAGGAACTAGGTTCCTAAGCTGTGATCTGTAGCGCGCTTTAAAAATAGGTTGGTGCACCGGCGTGGGGAGTCACGCCAGGCATCTAGAGTGATGCCGTCCGTAGATGCATATACGGAGGTTGGGTTCGAGTCCCGACCCTCTAGTGCTTGGGTTCGAGTCCCAAATCACTAGGGCGTGGTGATGGTTTGGAATATGAGGACACTCATATTTCGGTGGTCATGGACTCTCAGTGGGGAGACTGGTTTGGGCACACCGCCAAGCGAGGGATGCCTCGGAGTCGTGATGCACAGTTAGATTGCTTAGTGTGAAAGCTCGGCATATCTAACTTGAACTCTTTGGTGCAAGTGGCACCAAAGACGTGGTGAGTGAGATGGGGACACCTAATCTCAGTTGCTATGGACCCTTGGCCGGAAGGGCTGGCTTGGGCGCACCGCCAAGTGTGGGGGATGCCCCCGGGGTCGTAGTTAACAAGTTAAAGGTCTTGAAGACCTAGTACCTATTGGCAAACCTGTTAAGGTGCCGAGGTGAGATCACTAAGTGATCTTGTGGCTAAATAAGGACAAAGTCCTTGTTTGGGTTAAGGAATAAGGTTCCTAGTTCAAAGTGTTGATTTGAACTATTGATGATGGTGTGGCTTGGTCAAGGTGACCAAGTGGGAAAAGCACTTTAGGGAAATGAGCTATGTCATTGCGATGGCATAGTGTGTCCAAGGAAAGTAGTCTCTAAAGAGACCCATGAGAGGGTCACAAAGTTGGGCCGAGGATAGAGCCCACAGCAGAAGATGCTAACAGAGACTTACTAGGGGCGAACACCCTAGTCTTGGCAAAGCAGAGCCTTTGCTATGGAATCAAAAAAAATACCTCAAGGAGGGAGGTAGAGATTCGATGTTGCTTGGTACAACAATCAACGGATAGGAGCAAAAGATGAGTGGCCAAGATAGGGCCGTGGAATCCCTGGAAGGAATCCAAGTGACAAAGTTAGGCGAAGAACACTGATGTGTTGGACGCTAACAAATTGCGGGAAAGGAAGTGTATTTCCAAGGATGGATTCCGAATTGCTCCGATTTGGCGAAAGTGGAAGCTCCAAGGGAGGGAGCAGTAAGGTAGCCAAATGATAGGGCAATGGGCAACCCTAGCACAAAGTGTGATAAATGGAACTTAGTGCCCAAGGTGGCACGAAATAGAAGAGAGGATGATGGTGCCCTCAAGTAATGAACTTCCTAGGATAGGGAAGTGGAGTTGCACAATCTGTGCAATGCAAGGTGTTGGAGACACCTAGGAAATTGACTTCCAAAAGTCAAAAGAGTAAAAGTTCCAAGGTGCAAACATTCAATAGATGGAAATTGAGACTACTCAAGAAGGAGTAGTGGGATTGACTTAGAGAAGGGTCTCTAAGAGGTTTAGCGAGAACTGAACCAATAAAAAAGGAGCAAACCACCCCAGGTGGTCAAGTGAGTCTCTAAGCTGGAGAGACTATCCTCCTTAGAGGATGGGCAAGGCATGGTGAGCCTTTGGTGTCGAACCATTAACGAATGTGGAGAAGGCATGGTGAGCCTTCAATGTCAAACCATTGACAAATATTGGCTAGGTGCCAAGGATGGAAATGGTAACACATGCGAGTGTTACTTTACAAAATGGTTTACCGTTCGATGAGGACATCGAACTTCGTCTATGGGTGGTGGAGTTGTGAGACACAAAATCCCTAGGCCCCAAAGTGGAGCCGGAAGGGCGCCACATGGTAGTGGCCGAAGCGAGAGCCAAACGAGCGTAAAACGTTTGGACCAAAAGCTCTGACTTGAAAAGTCAAGAGCGGGAGTGGAACTCCCAACAAAGTGCTCGAGGAACGAGCACGAAGCGAGCAAAAGGCAAGGCTCCAAAAAGGGACCCAAAAGGACCAACACATGACACGTGGGAGTGTCCGAGATGGACTCGAGATGGAGTCCGAGATGGAGTCCGAGATGGACCCGAGATGGAGTCCGAGATGGAGTCCGAGATGGAGTCCGAGATGGACCCGAGATGGAGTCCGAGATGGAGTCCGAGGTGGAGTCCGAGGTGGACCCGAGATGGACCCGAAATGGAGTCCGAGATGGAGTCCGAGATGGACCCGAGATGGAGTCCGAGATGGAGTCCGAGATGGACCTGAGATGGACCCAAGATGGAGTCCGAGATGGAGTCCGAGATGGAGTCCGAAGTCGAAACCGAGACCGGAACCGAGACTGGGACCGAGACCGAGACCGAGACCGAGATCGGGACCGAGACCGAGACCGAGGCCGAGGCCAAGACCGAGCCCGAGCCCGAGTCCGAGTCCGAATCCGAGTCCGAGTCCGAGTCCGAGTCCGAGTCCGAGTCCGAGTCCGAGTCCAAGTCCGAGTCCGGAGCCTGAGAGGGTGAAAGCCCAAAGCGTTCGTCTCCCAGACCCTGGGGGGTTTGGTGAGCTCCAAAAGTATAGTAGGGGGAGGACTGTAGTGGAGCCAGTTTGGCCAGGAAAGGCCAGTTTGGCCCAGGAAGGCCAGACCCAGTGTTGGGTGATGAACTGACCACTGGGAAGTCCAAGACTATAGTGAATACGGACCGACAAGCGGGGTAGCTTGGTGAAGTGTTCAAGAGCCGGCTCTAGTTCCCCCGGGAGATCGACTGGCCGATGCTCCCAGTCCAAGTGTGGGTGGCACTACCTACTTGGATACCAAGCGTGGCTCAATAGAACCTCGCTCTAAGCCCATGGCTAGAGCACCTAAAGGCGATAGGTGGGGAGAGTACCCAGGTGGCTCGCGTAAGGCCACGGTGTTCCGAAATGTTGTCCCAAAGGCCCAGACTGTGGAAAGGAAGAGGAGTAGTCCTCTGGGGTAGTGACCAAGGACACAGTCATGTGGTGAGGAAGTCCCAGAGGACCGTGGGACTTAGTGGTCGGGCCTGTGGGCCTCGATCCAGTGGCAGTGTTGGCAAACACGGCCAAGGGCAGAAAGGGACTTGGTAGGAACTGACAAAGGGACTTTGGGGAAGGCAACTCCCCAGGTCTGTGGGCATCCTAAGGATGCTAAGGAGTGGATCTAGGATGACCACTCGTGGACACATGGCCCAGTCTTGGAGAGACGAGGTGGTGATGCAAGTGGTGTTGAACCACTAGTGCAGCAAAGGTGAATGGGCATGGCCTTAGCGTAACGGGCCGAGATGTCAGTGGTACCTTTGGGTGTCGGTCTCAAGACCGGACACGTGGAGCACTTGGACCAGGTGCAAGTGTGGAGTGGCATGGATGCCATTCTTGGGGCTAGCAAGTCCCAAGTCCTGAATTGGACTGATGGAGGTTGTGAATGAGACTCCTCCAAGTGGTCGGAGGTGTGGTTAAGTAACTAAAGTAGAATGGAAAATTTAGTCGCTTACAACCATATCCTTTAGAATGTTTCTTGCGATATAACTATTGAAAAATTATTTCTTTAACCATGTCTTATTGAAATATTTTGATATATTTTTGTTTCAACAAATAACTATTTAGCACAACTTTGAGTGCCCATTAAGTGTTGTGAAAGAAGAAAAACATTTAGCACAAATTTAGCAAAAATTTAGCAAATGTAATATACACATTTAGGAGAGAATCAAAATAATGCTCCTTACTCCTTGAATTTCATTCCCACTAAACAAGGCTACTTTATGATCTTTGCCAACAAGGCAACTTGTGCTAGTATACGCATATAATATATATATATATATATATATATATATATATATATATATATATATATATATATAATAACCACCTATTTGTTGTTTATTTGATCAACTATCTGTTGTATTTTTGTTGGAAAAAGTTTTATTAAACCCTCTTATCTGTGGTTTTAATTAGAATTGCAAAAATATTAGCCACATTTGAAGAACATTAATATCAACTAAATTACTTATATTTGGATAAGGTGGGGTGTACGCATGAGCCTGGATGAGAATAGTGTAGTGATGATAGTGCATTCCATCCGGCATGGAGTGCTCTCCTTGATATCCACATGATCAAATCCTGAATTTGCAGAAAATGTTTGTATAGAAGAATCCAGAATATTTGCATTCCAAGACGTGGAAATAAGTGGAACTTCCAGCCAAAGCTCTTGCGAAAAGCCTTGTCTAAAACGTCCACCTTCAGAAGGATAGTAGCATCGTCATAAGGACACAGAGTCCAAGTCGGGGCTTGGCGAGACAGCCATGGGCAGCCACCACAAACTTTTGCTCGTGTCCTCTGCTGCTGCTCTCAGGATAGAGTATCCAATGGAAGAACAGCCCCTTCCTCAATTAAAGGCAAAAAATTAGCTTGAGACAAACAAAACCCTAGAAAATCAATTCTATCAATGCTTCTTGGTTTAAATTTGGGGGTTGGGTTGTGCCAGGCTAAGGCTGTAGTGTAAGGCCAAAGCGACACGTGGAAGGCCGGGTAGCAAGCTACCGGTGGCCCTCCTCCCACAAAAAATTAGGTTAATAGCGTTGGGACACGTGGTCCCATATCAGCTATTAAACTGATAAGAACAGATACTACACTTGATCTTAGCCAAAAGGCCGAGAAAGGTATGGATTGTGCTGTCCCAGCCCTCTCTTTATATACTCAAACCCCGGCACCACTTTGCGCCATTGCATATGGGATAGGGCGCGCGCCGACGTGTTTAATTAGGGTACACGCGGCTGCCAGCTCAGACTTGTGAGCCCTAGATTTTAGATTTTGGCGCGAATTCGAGCTCCTCCTAGGGCTTGGTGTGGGCGGCGGGATGTCTCTTCTTGTCAAGAAGCTCTCGGCGTGCGCCATTTTGCCGTCCAGAGGCTCAGCGCTCGCCGCCGGCTACGATCTCTCCAGGTTTGGGCAGCTCTGGCGTTCATTCTCGCGTTCTAAAGCTTCGATTTTGGGGGCGGCAGTGCGTATGATAGCGTTGTTCCTGCCAGAGGCAAGGCGCTTATTCAAACCGATCTCTCGGTGGCACTTCCGGAAGGAACTTATGGCCGCATTGGTGAGCAAATCCTCTCCTCTTCATGAAAAGAGAGATCAAGGCTAAAGCTTTTTTTCTTTCGCAGCTCCACGCTCTGGACTGGCATGGAAGCACTCGATCGACGTGGGCGCTGGTGTTATAGACGCCGACTATCGCGGACCACTCGGTGTCATCCTTTTCAATCACTCTGACACGGAGTTTTCGATCAAAGCCGGGGATCGGATTGCTCAGCTCATACTGGAGAAGATTGTCACTCCTCCCGTCCTGGAAGTCGAGGACCTGGATCTCACCGTCAGGGGAGCTGGAGGATTTGGCTCAACCGGAGTGACCCTCAAAGTTGTTGCTTGAGAATCGATCGAACACTAGTAAGTTTCTCTTTGCAAAAGTCTTGTAGCTCAAAGGATGTTTGCAAAGTTCGTTCTTTTGTCTATTGACAGATGAGATGAAACGAAGATAAATGGTTTCTTTATTTCCCTGGTTTGGCCCCTGTGAGCTTTTGTAGAAGGATCTCCTCGTAGCCCGGATCGTAGTACTGGACAACTTCTTTGGGATAGCTCGCATTCACGCCGTCCACTAGGCTCTTTATCTCTGGATCCGGCCCGAAATTCATCTGGAGCAGCTTCTCGAGGCCACCCGACGTGACAAACTTCGTTCTTCCCTCGGGATCGTTTGGAAGAACCTTAGCGAGCTGCGCTATCACGTACTTCAATGTCTCGATTGGCAACGGTGGCCCCTGGAGAGAGAGCTCAAGAACAATAAGCTGAGAGGAAATAGTTTTTCAAACAGTGTTACCTGGAGAAGAGAATCTAAAGCCGGGATGTGAGTCAGGTGCTCTATGATCGCCTTCAGAGCTCTCTTGCACTTGCTACGAAGATCTTCGCTGCTTGTCTCGGCCAAAAGTCGGGTGACCAGCTGGGGAAGAACTCCGGCTTCAGCAACGGCGAGCGAGTGAACCGGACTGTGCCTTCCGACTTGTCCGAGTGACCACGCACTGGCACTTTGGATGTGATCTTCCTGCTCGTTGGTGAGAGCGTCTACCAGTGGCTTTACCCCGTTGGACTGGATGATGGTTGTAGACAAAGACTCGTCAAAAGCCGCGATATATCCCAAAGCCATGATAGCTGCGCATAAACGAAGAAAAACTTTAGTGTATACGGACAACAAGCCTTCAAAATTGCGAGAACAAAGCTTGTACCTGGTAAGCGATCATTGCCTAAACATTCGGCACAGTTATCCACTAGTGCTGCAACACCACCAGTGGAGACGATGAACTGTGCCATTTGCGGTGTGTGCTTGGCAACTTCTCTCACGAGAATGGCCGCTTGCCGTCTTACTTGGTGATCTATATCTTTTAGACACAAAAACAGCTTTGGGAACAGCTCCGCTGCAAGTAAAACCTGTAAGAAACCGCAGGGTTGCTGTTGAGATCTCAACTGGTCTGTGATAAAGATCGTACCTCAGCAAGATCGACCGTGTGTCTAGCGATTTGGCCCAGGCACAAGCAAACCTGAGAGATAAAACAAAGCGACGAGACGCGCTTAGACTAAAAACTGAAGAGAAGAGTTCTTACCCGACATTAGCTGCGATGAAGAAAAGCCTTAGAAGAAAATTACCTGCCTCTTAATCTTGGCGTCAATATGTACAACGAGAGGAGCAATGAAAGGAACAGTGCCAGCATCAACCACGAGCTGTGCAAGCTCCGGTGCATGCTTTGCGATGTCTGCAAGAGCAGCCAAGGCTGCACGTTTTAATATAAGTTCCGGCTCCTGACAGCATACAAAAGAAGAAGAAAACTTTACGGCATATGTAGAAGCGAAATAGATGAATATCGCACCTGGACACAAAGAACAAGGAGCGGAACGGCACCGGCATCCACAACAGCCCGCGCAAGCTTGACGTTGTGTTTGGCAACATTACCCACTGCTGTAGCTCCAACTTCCTTCACCGAAGGATCAAACTCCTCGAGGCATGAAACCAAGTCCTCCAAGGCACCGGATTCAACGACTGCCTGTGCAAGCTCGGCATTGTGTTTAGCCACGGAGCGTAACACAGATGCCGATGCCTTCTTGCTATATCTATTTTGATTCCTGGCAAGAGCAGAAAAGAAAAACACTTATTAGTTCTTGGTAAGAAGAAAAGAAGCTCAAGCAGCTAGAAAACTCAGCAAGCGAAGTAGAAGACTGAGAAGAAACCGAGGAAAAAACTTACTTCAAGGACAAGACAAGCTGGCGCAAGAAAAAAAAACTTCTTAGTTTTTAGGAAAAAAATTTGCCAAGAAGGATAAGAAGAAAAGAAGATCACGCTTGAAAAACTTAGAAAACTCGGCAAGAGAAGAAAAAAATTGAAAAGAAAACTTACTTCAGGGAGAAGACAAGCTGAACCAGGAGATGATGCGACACAACCTCCTCCGCCATGTCTTCGCTCCAATTGGCGAGCCTTCCCAATCCCAGCGCCGAGGTTTGCTGGATTGTGGGAATGGAATCGATCAACAAGGGGCGCAGCAACTCCAGGACCCCAGCCGTGTGAAGAATCTCCACATTCTAGAAGCCACAAGGCGAAACGCGTGATCTGGGTGCCCCAAATCAGGGTTTGATGGATCCGAGCGCCAAACCTGTGCATTGTTGGACAACTCAGCTACCGTCTGGGAGAATGTGATACGCGCCTTCTGATACGACTCGAGAATCTGGAGGACTTGCCTCGTCGTCGCCATAGCCGCACCGCCAATCTAAAGCATCGCGCCGCGATTCGAATTTCCCCCCTCCGGGCAAATGAAAATAGTTAGGGCAGCTTTATAGGGCTGAACTGGACACCTGACACGTGGAAGAAGATTATCTTAAGAAACTCTATTAGCATAACAAGCTCTTTTAGCTCAGTTGGTCAGAGCACCCGTTTAGTAAGCGGGAGGTCCTGAGTTCGACTCTCAGAGAGAGCAAAACACATTCTTTTTGATGTTTTAGGGTTTTGGGTTTGGCGCGAACCCTAGGAGCTCGGTGAGCGATGGCGGTAAGCGATCGATGGCGCTGCGCGTTATCTCGGCTGATTCTCTGTTTTTCTCGATTTCTTGCAGACCGTGCCTGTGAATCCCAAGCCGTTTCTCAATGAGCTCACGGGGAAGGCCGTCATGGTTAAGCTCAAGTGGGGCATGGAGTACAAAGGTAAACTCGCAATGCTGTTTCTTCTCATTGTCTTCTAACACAAAAAATCTGGTCTTTCGCGTGGCAGGGTTCTTGATCTCGGTCGATTCTTACATGAATTTGCAGGTTTGCTCTAGCTTTGGTCTATCTTTGGTAGGATTGAAATTCGTGTTTCTTTCTTCGCAGCTGGGCAATACGGAAGAGTTCATCGATGGGCAGTTCGCAGGAAATCTGGGCGAAGTGCTGATAAGGTTTTTCCAAGTTTTTTTCTCCTCTCGGAGGTTTGATCGTTTTGCTTCTACCAGGTGTAACAATGTACTCTATCTTCGTGGAATTCCGGAAGAGGAAGAAGGCTCTCAGTGAGAATGGAAGATGGTGTAAGAATTTTGCTTGACAAAATTTTTCCAAGCTAATCTTTTTAGTTCCAAGTGTTTGATTGTTTTCAAAGGCAAATGGTTTTAGGGGTTCTTGGATATTTTTTGCCCTTTAGGAAGAGGAGTGAGAATGGAAGAACTGCGATGTAAGAATTTTGCTTGACAAAATCTTTCCAAGTGGGGTTTTAGGGGTTCTTGGATATTTTTTGCCCTTTAGGGTCTGTTAGGGTTTATGCGCGAATGGAAGGCGCGACGAGCGGCGGCCATGGTGACGAGGCGGCCGCCACGGCCGCCGCTGCCAGTGCCGCTCTCGTCGCCGCGCGCGTTGTCAAGCCCCAGGAGGTGCTGGAATCGCTCATGAACGACGGCACATTCGACGCTCTGCGCGGCAAGGTCACGGCGCAGCTCAAGAGCAATGTAAGAGCAAAATTCTCGTGAAATTTCGTGCTCAGCTATCGAAATTCTCCAGGAAGATCTCAAGCGATACACGCAATCGCTGGTGGAGAAGAGCCAGTGTCTCAACAGCCCCGGGGCGGACAACAAAACGCGGCGGGAGCTCTTCGATGCGCTGCGCCGCGAGCTCGAGTAAGTGAATCGTTTCCATCTTTGCCGATAGGAAGAAGAAGCAGAGATTTAAAACCTTTCATCTCCAGGGGTCCTGTTCTTGACAGAGCTTCCAAGGCAGCATGGGAACTAATCCTCTCGAAAGAGAACTTGGGCAAGGAGATTGCCGAGGCTGTGGACTCGACTTACAGCAAACTTAGCACGCAAACGATCGAGGAAGAGAGAGCGCCATCGCTAGAGAGACCCAGCAACGATCATGGCACCGAGAAGAGCACGCCATCGCAGGAAAGAGGTGATTTGCCAGGAGCTAGCAAAGGATTGAATGGGCATGGTGGCTACTACCACCCGGGAGGAAGCGCTTCGAATGGCCGGGAGGGGAGCTTGAAAAGGGATAGAGATCAATTGGAAAGGATGGACAGGGAGCGAAGCAGCCGGATGCCGCTGGAGCGAGAGAGCTCCCGGGACAGGGATCGAGAGTTCTCGCGGGATAGAGATTATCCCGAGAAGACGAGGAGCAGGGATAGAGATCTATACGAGCGCCGGGACGCTGCGAGAGAAAGAGAGAGGGAGCAGCACCACTTTGGTGGTGGAAGATCTTCCTATGATGGCCAGGATTTCTCCAGGGACAGAGAATTCTCGCGGGAGCACAGTGGAAGAGATTTCTATGACTCGAGGAGAATGCCGCGATCGTGAAGAACACACTGGAGTAGTGTCCTAAGGCTTGGCAAGCTTGGCTATGGTGGACGTTTAAATTATGCTAATGAGATTGAATTGGTTTATCCATTTGTATGGTGCAATCCAACGCACGCGATCGTTCCACGTGTGCTAATTGGCATCCGACGGTAAAGAGAGGTTTTTGCCTTAAAAAGCTTGTCACGCGAGCGTCATGGAATGCTCGTTGTGTGGAGCTCCGGCTAGGGTTTATCACGCGCCGAGAGGGAGAATGCTCCCGGCATAGTCGAGTATGGCGAAATCTCTGCTCGCATTGGGCTCCAGGCACCAGCGGCGGCTCTATTCGTCGACATCGAAGCTCACGCACCATGGAATCCATGTCTTGCAGTGCCCGGTATGTGATTATCGCGAGTATTTCCAGGATCTTCAACGCGATTGTTCCAGGATCAAGTGGGAATTGTTGCAAGGATATCGGATTGCCTCTCTGGTCACGGCGCGAATATCACAAGCACGGACATTTTCGTGGACATGGACTCCCGCGATGAGCCGGTTTTCAATTCACGATGGTAAGAAGCAACAATCTCTTTTTGTCCTTTCGTGAGATAGGCAGGAGGAAAATTTTCTAGTGGCCGCCATCACCCAGTCAGTTTTCTTTCAATCCCGTGCAGTGGACGCGGGAGGAAATGGAGAACTCGTTCCAAGAGATTGGGAAGCAATTCGTAGGGAAATCAGTCGTCAATGTTCCTGGGATGGACAGGGATATGAAAGTCGCCGTCTTCGCATCTTTGCAGGTAAATCAATCGTTTTTTTCGTGCTATAATAGAAGAACACGTTCTAAAACTCAATGCGTTCCAGGATCACTGCTTGGTAAATCTGCTCCATCGCTGGCAGGATGGAATGCTTCCAGTGCAAATAGAATGCGTGATAAGGTAAGCTTGTAAGAGTGAGATTCGATTCTCTATCGTGTTTTACGTGGTTTTTTCCACAGTAATCATGTTCGAGGGGAAGATACTCATATATGGCGCTTCTTAAAGCGTCACGGCATTCCATATCACTATCTTCCAACAACGAAGACGAACAAAAGGGAGGACGATATATTGGAGCTTGTTTCCGGGACAGATTTCCTGGTTTTGGCTCGATACATGCAGGTATTTCCAACCAAGCGAAGAGATCAAGTTTTTCTTTTCTGTCAGGCAGATTCTCTCTGGTGATTTCATAGCTCGCTATGGCAAGGACATCATCAACATCCATCACGGATTGCTACCATCTTTCAAGGGCGCCAATCCATACAGACAGGTACCAAAAGTCTCCTTCATTCTTCCACTCGTTAACTAACTTATGCTTTGTTCTCGCAGGCTTACGAAGCTGGAGTGAAGCTGATCGGTGCCACAACGCACTTTGTGTGCGAGGAACTGGACGCTGGACCCATAATCGAGCAGATGGTGAGCACCAAGTTGCTAGATTTGCTTGCCAGAGTTTGCGAATTTACTGACGGTGAATCGATGATCAAACAACACAGGTGGAGCGCGTCTCACACCGTGACACACTGGAAAGCTTCGCCATGAAATCCGAGAGCCTCGAGAGACAGTGCCTGGATCGAGCGATCAAGTACTACTGCGAGCAGCGCATCTTGCGATACGGTCGAGACAAAACAAAGACGATTGTCTTTGCGTGATAGAAGAAAACGATAATAAAGACGCCAAAATGGCTTCTTGTATAGTGCTTTCTTCATTTGGATTCTCTGCCTCGAGCGTCTCGCGGAGAAACCCTATCGCGCGGGCGATCGCGTCGCCCAGCCGGCGCCAGGTGATCGCATTCCATCTCGGCCTTGGTCTGTGCTGCCGCGGAGGATTGGAGCTAGGCGCCGCCGTAGCAGCTGACGGATCGACAGGCCGTGTCGCAGCGATGATTCCACCGGTAGCGCCTCGGCTCAAGCAGGAATTCGAGCTCTTTGGCGATTCTCGGGAGGATTTCTACTTCTGGCTTAGGGATGACAAGCGCGCGGATCAAAAGGTACTGGCTCATCTCAAGGCCGAGAATGCGTACACGGAGCAAGTCATGGCAGGCAAGCCTCATACATTGCATTGCTCGCGCTTATCTTCTTCTTTGCGCAGACACGAAGAAGTTCGAGGAAGAAATCTTCGCGGAGATGAAAGGGAGAATCAAAGAGGATGATACGAGTGTCCCTGTGAGAGATGGGCCTTACTTCTACTATGAGAAGGAATTGGAAGGTAAGCAGTACAAAGTCCACTGCCGGAGGAAAATTCCTGGAGGTGAAGGCCCGGGCTCGATTGACGAGATCATGGACGATGCTCAAGAGGAGGAAGTTCTTCTAGACGAGAACGAGAAAGCTGCCTCTCACAAGTTCTACATTGTGGGGGATGTCCAAGTAAGTTTTCTTTTCTAGCTTTTATTTGGTTTGTATATGCGTGGTTTCTTTTAGGTGAGTCCAGACCACACGAGATTGGCTTACACCGAAGACACTGTGGGGGATGAGATTTTTAGCATCTACGTCGTGGACATTGCGAGCAAACAGCTGCTGGGACCTGTTCTTAAGGGTGCTGTCGAAGATATCAAATGGATTGACAACGAGTCGATAGCTTACGTGACTCAGGATGATATTCATCGCCCTTACAAGGTCTGTCAAATGCTTTTCTTCTTTGTCTTTCTCATTGGAGACTTGTGCTTTTGCTAGGCTTGGTATCACAAGATTGGAAATGAACAATCGGAGGACGTTTGTCTCTACCACGAAGAAGATGAGACGTGCTTTCTGGACATGGGTTCGTCGGAAAGCAAAGAGTATACGTTTGTGCACTCCGGGACTAAGACGACGTCTTTTGTTCTCTATCTGGAGAACAAGAGTCCGGTGAAGGAGTTGAAGTACTTGACACCACGCGTTGAAGGTGTTGATACGAGTGCAAGTCATAGAGGAGAGCACTTCTTTATCACCAAGAGGACGGATGATACTTACAACTCCGAGCTTTATGTGTGTCCTGTCAATGACGTTTCGTCCACAACGCTGGTACTCCCTCACCGACCGAGGTTTGTTCGACCTTTGACGGATCTTCGTGACTCATACTATTGTCTTGCAGTGTTAAACTTGAGGAGGTTCAGGCTGCAAGGGATCATCTGGTAGTCTATGAACGGGAAAATGCCTTGCAGTCCATCACAGTTTTCAAACTACCTCCGGCAGGAGAGCCGATCACTAGCCTGGATCAAGGTGTACGGATAAAGTTTCCAGAGGCTGCGTATGCGTTGTCGCCAAAGGAATTTCAGTTCAACTCACCGATTCTACGGTACCAGTATTCCTCCTTGTCAACACCTTTTTCTGTTTATGACTATGACATGGAAACTGGAAAGTCGATGCTGAAAAAGAGGCAGGAGGTAATCCAGCTATTGTATTCTGGTTGACGTTTACTAAAACTTTGTGTGTTTTTCAGGTTCTTGGCGGCTTCCAGCCTGAGAAATATGTAACACTACGCAAATGGGCAACTGCACAAGATGGCACGCAGGTGCCGATTTCTATGGTTTATCGAAAGGACCTTGCAAAACTAGACGGCTCTGATCCACTTTTGCTTTATGGATATGGTTCCTATGAGGTATTCCTTTTTTCACTCTTTCCTCCGACTCCCTGTTACTTTTTCTTTTGTCCTCGTACAGGTCTGCATTGACCCTGATTTCAGAATGAATAGGTTGTCACTAATAGACCGTGGTGTAACCTTTGCAATCGCTCACATTCGAGGCGGGGGCGAATTGGGAAGGAAATGGTACGAAGACGGAAAGCTGACTAAAAAGATGAACACATTCGAGGACTTCATTTTCTGCGGCGAGTACCTCATTGCAAACAAGTTTTGTGCCAAAGACAAGCTTTGCATTCAGGGGAGAAGTGCGGGTGGTCTTCTCATCGGCGCGGCTCTCACCATGAGACCAGATCTGTACAGATGCGCAGTCGCGGAGGTGCCTTTCGTAGATGTTCTAACAACAATGCTGGACTCGTCGATTCCTTTGACTACTGCTGAGTGGGAGGTGAATATTTGATCTTCGCGTTATATTTTCTAATCATTTTCTGTCCAGGAATGGGGAGATCCACGTAAAAAGGATGATTATTTGTACATGAAATCCTACTCCCCAGTTGACAATGTGATTATGAAGCTTTACATTTGTTTTCCACTGCTGAACGGGTTCACTTACAGGTCTTGCCTCGTGAGTATCCAGATATTCTTGTAACCGGAGGACTTCATGGTGAGTGGCTTGATTTCCGTTGCTTCAATTTTGTAAACACTCTCGCGACAGACTCGCGAGTTGCCTACTGGGAGCCTGCAAAGTTCGTCGCCAAGCTGAGAGAAAACAAGACGGACAAGAATCTATTGCTGTTCAAGTGTGATTTTGGAGCTGGACACTCCTCGATGTCTGGAAGGTGCGAGAATTATAAGAAAAGCTTAGCAACATCCGCTTACTCCATCCATTGCAGATTTGACAAACTCAAGGATCTGGCGCTTTCTTATACGTTCATTTTGAGAAGCTTGGGCCTGGCGACCAGGAGCACTTCTTCTCTATAGGTATTCTGCCACTTTTGATGGGTAAAACGATTTTCGTTACAATCAATGGCACTAAAAGCCAATTTTTCTTGCGAGCTGCTTCATTCCTTGTTTAGTAGGGAAACTTACTTCTGTCAACCAGCTTCCATTTTGCTCCAGCGTTTTTTCGTGATTTTACAGATTGGTGTTATTTCGCTATTCATACCACCTAGATCGACTCAGAAGGTACTGGATCTTTTTGCGTTGCTCGTCACAAGATCTTCACTCTGTTTTGCTTGTGGGAAGAATCCGAAGGCAATCGTCATGCGTCCCTTTCTCTTGCAAACACGAAGTGTGAGCGATGGGCTTAATTTGATGGTGAAGGCCACTAGGCCTGATGAGACTTCTATGTAATGCTTCGAGGTTTGTCCGGTTTCTAACAGATTGCTATTTTATTTCGTGGCTGATAACTTCTCTCGTTTTGTGTCCTATTTTTCTAGTGCCAGACTTGAGGTTCAGGCTCCAAGATTTCCTTAAACTTGAAGGTTGTACTCGAAGGTTTCTCGTTCATCTGTTTTAGCTCCTGAGCACTCTTGCTACAGATTCCCAAGTTCGTTCCGAAGATTAGCGAAAACAAAACGGACAAGAACAATTTACTACTTTTCAAGTAACAGGAGACTGCTCGATGTCACAAGGTACGAGAATGGCAGAAGCGGCTCGACTTATTGTTTCCGTTCTGTATTTTGTCTTTTGCAGACTTGAACAAACTTAAGGACTTAACATTTATTTTGAGAAGGTTAGCCTGGCAACCAGGGGATTTTCATCTCTATAGGTACTGGTACCACAGGCAATTTATTTGCAACTGCATTTCTAGTATTCTTTCTCAGGGTTTAGTCAAAGATGAGTCTCTTTCAGTAATTATTGGCCGTTCTCAGAGTAATGGCCAGGGCTCAAACCGCCACGATTTCATTCAAAAGGAACTGCGCCTCTGTTGCTGTCCGTTTAGTTCAATAGTGACGAACCAAGCAGCTCTAGCTATGGCGTATTAGATACTTTTTTCCCAACATGGTTTCATTGGAAGGTATGATTTAAGCTAACTCTCGGATCATATCAGACGCATGCTTCTTTCTCGTCCTTACGGCTCATGCATTTTCTATGCTCTCTCATCAACACTCATCCACGGTTTTTGCAGAAATTTGATGCCTTCCAGGTAACCATCTACCGTCCCACAATGACTACATTTGCAGCAGCGCTCGGTGCTGCTATTTTTTTTCAAGCAGCAACGGCAGTAACTGGTGGATATGAAAGCGCTTTGGGAGATCCAGGGATGAGAAGCCCAAACTCCAGAGTGTTGCTCGAAGGCTGGAACTTCTGCAATGGTGCTGAGAACATTGGTTCAGGACAGCCCAGTCCTCGATGGGCTGATTGCACTGATAAAGTCTGCAAGCCCGGTAAGTTTTCTTAACTGACCCTTTTCTTTTTTAGTTGTTTCGCCTAAATTTTTTTCTTTTTTCATGTGCAGATAGTGTCTGTTCTCCTTACAGTTTCGTGTCAAACAATGACAACCAGCTACGGACAGGAGATATATTTCCAAACCGGGCATTCAAGAGCTACCAGAATCCAGACCTGTACGCTGTTGAGAAGGAGAAGTTCCTGGCTTCGCTCTGCCAAGTCTCCGATTTCAGCAACCATCATCCCTGGTACTTCTGGAACTCGATGCTCAAAAATGGCAACTTCGACATGAGCTCGGGGCTATGTCCGGCGACTTCGAAAGCAAGTTCTCTTCAAGTTCACACTCAGCTGACGAGACCTTTCAAAAAGATTGTCAACGCATTCCCTTGCTTCGGTGATGGCTGCATGAACCAACCGGTTGTTGTCCACGAACAGTCCACCATCCAGCGGAATTGCAGTTCCCATGGCTGTGTGGATGATCTCAAAGGCAGATTTTACGGCACCTACGACTTGAACAGGAGCCCCGAGAATGTGACAGCGGGCATGTCGTTCTTCTCGGTGGCGTGGGAGAAGAACATATCGTCTGGAAGCTGGATCTTCAAGCACAGGCTCCAAGTATCCAAGAACTATCCGTGGCTGATGCTTTATCTCCGAGCCGACGCAACTTCTGGACTTTCTGGAGGCTATCCATGGGACACGCGAGGCATAATGACACGGGTAAAGTTCAGAGTATTTTATCTACGCTAATCGCTTTGCCTTCCAGGTTCCCGAATCACCAAACTTCAAAGTAGTTGTCACTCTCAACGTCACCAAAGGCGGCGGCCCCCAGAGCCTGTTCTATCTTCTAGACATCGGTGGCTGCTGGAAGAACAATGGCCAGCCATGCGACGGTGACGTGAAAACCGACGTGACACGCTACAGCGAGATGATCATCAATCCAGAGACGACGAACTGGTGCACTCCATCGAGGCTAGATCTCTGTCCGCCATACCACGTAACTTCGACCGGCACCATAGTCTACCGCAATGACACCGTCAACTTCCCATACTCGGCTTATCATCTCTACTGCTCGCCGACAAACGCAGAGTTTCCAGAGCATCCGTTCTCCGTGTGCGATCCTTACAGCAATCCGCAGCCACAGGAGCTTGTCCAGATTTTGCCTCATCCTGAGTGGGCGGTGAATGGCTACCCGAGCCGGAAAGGAGAGGGATGGATTGGTGACGCAAGGACTTGGACTTTAGACGCAGGAGCTCTCTCGAGTAGGCTCTATTTCTACCAGGCAAGTCTCTTTTTGTCTTTTTTTTTTATAGTTTTTCTTTTTTCTGGACGTTGTTTTGCCTTCACAGGACCCAGGATCGTTCCCAGCAAGAAGAGTCTGGCCTTCGATAGACATCGGGACAGAAATATATATTAGTTCGAGTGAAGAACTTGCTGAATGGACGGTGACTGATTTTGATGTTTTAGTTCCAGTGAGATTATGAGCACATTGTTTTTTCCTAAGCTAAGAGTAGCATTATAATTGCTTATTTATTTACACAATTGCTATTTTTCCTAAACTACTAGCTTTATTATGCTTATATAAAAGCTCCTACACCATAATGACATTCTCCCCCACGGTGTAATAAGTGATATCTGTAGAGATTAAACTCTTGTGATAGAGTTTAGCATCAAACTTGTCTTCTGCTGAGGAGAAGACAAGTTTAATAATCTCGTCAAATACTTTTTCTGATACTGAAACTTCTGCCAGTAATCTCCAAGCATACTCCTCAGTGGCCCTCTCAAAATCTTCTTTCCGCTTCAAAACAATGTGACCACTTATTTCCCACACTGCAGGATTCACTTGAGTTTCTAAAATCTCAAGATCAACTTCACCACGAGCTTGTTTCTCAGCATAACACTGAACAAAAATAATAATTAATATGATATGATAAAACTATAATATCTAAATCTTACCTGTGGAAATAAAAAGATTTGACATCCTTTATTAGCGATAAGAATATTATAAGGAATGTTTCGTCCTTGAAGCCCCTTGCAAACCTTGATAATATAAAATGCTAATTCTTCAAAGTTGCTTTCTCCAACCTCATAAACAATACCCTTAACTGGATAGTTTTCTAGTTGATATACTTTAAAACCTTTATAGTGGTGAAGTATTAATTTGGTTGGAGCTTTCTCCACAGGAAAACAATTTCCCAAATAATAAGCCTATAAAAATAAAGTAAATAAATATACAATTATAAAATATAATAATATTACCTGAAAATGGAGATGATTTATTGTTGCAAATGCACCCAAACTATTATAGCCCAAGCGAAAGAATGGACTGCTTGCTTCTGCTGCCATATAAATTGCCAAAAGAAATGTATCAGTCTCTAAATGTTGTGGTATGCAATCCAATACTCGAGGGACTAATAATATATGCCCATATTCAATTGGACTCACCTATAACAAAAAATTTTAAAAATCAAGAATATAAAGAGAAAGAAAAAAAAATACTTACATTAATCACCACCACATTTGGGCTACCTCTAATATATGCTTTTGAATGATAATAACTTTTATCATTGTTACTTTGCTCAAAGCAAAATAACATTTCCTCTTGACCGACCTTTGTAAAATTGAATTTCTTATGATCAAAAGGTTGTAAAACCTGATCCACACGAAATTCAGTTGGACGTTTCTTCAAATGTCGGCCCTCATTTAATTGAGCTATAAAGCCATATTTTCCTGGTAAGACCTTTATAATTATAATAATATTAATATCATTATCTTTATAAAATAAATAATAATTACCTTTGTATCACAAGCAGTGACATCATAACGAAAAAGTCCTTCTGCTTGCTTATCTGCCCACTATATTATAGCACCATAAAAACATTAAATTCACTTAAATAAAAATAATCTTTAAAAAAGCATACTTGACCAAGAATTGCTGAATCAAGAAAGGAATTTTGCCCCAACTCTTTTGATTGAATTTCTCCATGTTCATCCAATTCCTGATTTCCAAATAGATAAAGAGGCAGTCTAGCTCCTACAGCAAAATAAACAAGTATGAGAAAACCATATATATAAGGAAATAAATCTCTCACCAGGAATGCAACAAGATCCCAAACAATTCTTGCCGCACCCAATCTTGGATTCAAGACTCTCCTGATAGTTGGATACAATTGTTGGAATCCTCCTGATTGTCAACATCTTTGACTCCATTGAATTTGTCCTCAACTTTGCCTTGCAAGGTTGCAAGAGCCAAATGATTGCCTAGAGGCAATCAAGAGAAAACAGAGCTCCGGCACCGCCCCCAGCCAAATTCAGAAGATCTGATGGGTGCCCTCCTGCAGCAGGAGCGGCCCCGCGACCACCGTGGAAAGAAGGAGAACTCAGAACGCGTGCTATGCAGAAACTCCTGGCAACATCCACACTCCCTACGGAATTCCGAAACTTGAGATTCAAAGCCGTGATGAAAGATTGAAAAGCTCCAGCACGCAGAAATTTGCTCCCTGCTCCCTCACACCAATCCTTCCACTCTGAAATGAATTGCTCAAACCCTATAAAGGATTACAGACTACGCTTTTCCTTTAGTATTGGGATATGTGATGCATGGGATTGCCACGTGGCAAGCTCTCGTTTCTACAAAAAAACTTCTGGCTAGAAGTTCTCTTTTTCTAGCTTCCTTGGAGCTTCCCCGTATCCAACCCGGAAAGAAAGCAAGCGGTCCTTCAAAAAAAATATTCTACCCTAGATGATTTCAAAGAAGATCGGTGCGCGGCGAGATTTGGCCGCTATCAACTTAGCAGGAAGTTTGTCACAAAGTTAGGCACCAACCAGGGTCTTCTTATTCCCTTTGAATTTTAGCGAGAGAAGAAATTTACGACGCTCAAGATAGCGACAACCTTCTGGAAACTCGAATGATACTATCTAGATCGAGACGTGTACGTTCTCGCATACGCAGCCTTTCAGGAGATTCTTGATCATCCGCTGGCCTTGGTCGAGCTATGGATATGGAGTTCTCATCACTGTTCTCTCCCTCGGACGCCGTCAATGACAAACACGGTGCTCACTCTCCTGACGAGTTTCCAATTGTAGAGGCCGAGCACCAGCGTCTCCGACTCGCACCGCGTGGTAAACGAGCTCATCGCTTGCGACGATCACTCCGGTGGAATGCTTGACACTCGCCCCGCAGTCCCCGCTCTCTAAGCACTGGCTAGAGTGGCATGGACCCCTGAAAGACGAGGATCTCGTGAGCGATGCCTCCGAGAGAGCCGAGCGTGCAAACTCCCAGCGCCGACCAGTGGAGGATCCTACGCCGCTTTCGAGGAGGCAGGATCTTCGCTGCGATCTTCGCCGTGATCTTCATCGAGAGCGATGATCTCGGCAATTACACAAGAGTGACTTTCCTTTACTCTTGATGCTGACTCTCTTATATACACTTTCACTTCTAGCACTAGTCTCTCATCGTACAGTGCTCTCTTCGTTGACCAGACAAGAGAGCGTGATTCTTCCGGAGCAATCCTTGTCTAGGACGTTGAACTGCCTACACACGTCCATGATCTCCTTCTCACTGATCTTCCCCATCTCCTTGAGCTTGTATATCACATACTCGGACTTCCTGTATGCAGCAACGAGAAAACATATATACTTGAGTCAAGATCACTGGAGAAAAAAAAGACTTTGAAAGCTTACGTGACGAAGCCGTTGTTGTCCATGTCCGCAGCAACTAGATCCGCCACCGTCATCTCCCTGTGCAGCACCCACTTTGCGATCAATCGGTTCCTCTTATCGATCCTCGCCTCGGCTAGAAACAGAAACGACCGAGCAACCGCCAGAGTGCTCACGAGCAACCACCCCGCAGCAAAAAGCCTGCCTTTGAAAGTCTTGAACGTGTGATCCCCGTAGCCAACCGTCGTCACGGACATGGTGGAGAGATAGAACGAGTCAAGCCACCCGAGCTCCTCCATCCAGTGCATGAAGAGAGTCCCGATCGCGAGGCAGAAGAACACGACCCCGAGCGCTAGGCCGACTTTCATCCGGATTCTCATCCTCCCCTTCTCCGTGTTCACCACATAGTTCTTGGCCGTCTCGTGGTGACTCCCCTCCACAGCACTGAGAAGGAGGTGTTCTTGCCGCTCGAGAACGTAGGCCACCATTCCACTCAGGAGTATGTCGATGAAGCCGAAACCAACGAGCACGAAGAAGCACGCGAAGAGCTTCGCCGATGGAGAGGTCGGGGTGATGTCGCCGTAGCCGATGGTACACATCGTCACGATGCAAAAGTAGAGCGCGTCGATGACTGGATACGTCGAAGATCCTGAGAAGTCGTCCGTCCTCCACACGTAGATCGCGACCCCGATAGCGAGATAGATCATGAGCCCGATGCTAGCTTGCACCACCACGGTCGTGGCGCTCTCCAGCTTTGGCCTCGTGAGCTTCTTCGACTTGTCCCGCTTGGAGTAGTTTACGTTGAGCGCTGGCGCTGTCCGCGATTTTTTCAAGTACTTCCTCTTCACAGGAAACCCCGGATGATCGCATTCCTTGGCGTCAGGCAGCTTCTCCAAAGTCTCGGAGCACTCGCTGGATAATCCCGAGAGAGTAGCAAGCAGTCCAGTGGTTTCGTCACCGCCACCGAAAAAAGAAGAGCCCCTTCTCTCCATCGGCGTCTCCTCCTCCTGTTCATCATCCCCGTTCTTGCTCGAGTAAAGCATCCATTGTTTTTCCTCCGCGGTTGGGTATAGATTATATGCTCGCCGAGACCCTCCCTGGCTCAAGAAATCCTCTGTCTCGTCTTGGCCCTCGCAAGCGTTGAAAAGCCTGGGGAGATAGAACCCTGCGGGGCTCTCCAGCGATCCATAGACCAGCTTCTCCTTGAATGCCAGAGGTGTGATCGGGATTGCCACTTCCCCCGGAGCCGCTGCTTCATCTTCCACCACTAGCCGGTGCAAGGAGAATGGTCGGCGCTGGCTGCCGAGAAGTGGCTGCTCCATCCCCGGGAGCTGGAAATCCTCATAAAACCGAGAGCTTCCGGAGAAAATCCTGGCAATGCCGATGGGCCGCGGGGAGAATTCCTGTGCTCCCGGATTGAGATTACTTACAAGAATCGCTACGCCATCGCGGAGGGACGACGAAGTCAAGCTCTCCGATAATAGGGTTTTCTTCTCCTCCAGGGAGCTTCCATCCCCGCCGTTGATTTGCGCGAATCACCGGGTGACACGTCAACTAACGTATCTCCGAGGATATTCTCAGCTTTTCTATTTTGTTTTTATGGGCGCGCCAAAATTCAAAGATTTGTGTCTGGCCCAATTTTGCTTTCCGTTACAATCTTTTTATTTTCTTTGTTTCTTTTAGGGTTTATGGCGCCGGCGGGAGCGCCACTGCGCGTCTTGGAGTTCTACAGCGGCATTGGTGGCCTGGTAAAGAGATTATCGCGCAGATTCGTGGATCCACACACTCTCGCATTCGTTCTTGCAGCGATTCTCACTCGAGGAGGCCAAGATCGATGCCACGGTCGTGGAGGCGTTCGAGATAAACGAGCTCGCCAACGATGTGTACGAGCGGAATTTCGGCCATCGCCCTAATCAGGTGTGTGCTAGCTAGGACAGTGCTTTGGATTGATTGATTTGAGAATCCAGGGAAATATCCAAAGGCTTTCCGTCAGCGATCTAGACAAATACGAGGCCGACGCATGGCTGCTCTCTCCGCCGTGTCAGCCTTACACTCGACAAGGTGTGCGATTCTTTTGCTCTTTATTCCTTTCATGTGGAAAATGTGGACAGGGCTACAGAAGGATTCTGCCGACGCTAGAGCTTCGTCCTTTCTCAAGCTTTTGGACACGATCTCTTCGCTGTCGATTCCTCCGGCGCATGTTTTTATTGAAAACGTTGTTGGATTTGAGGTAATGGGATTAAGTTGCGATTGCTTTCTCCCTCACCGGTGTCTGTTTTTCTTGCTTTTTTTTCCTTTCCTAGACTTCGCATACACGAAGTCAGCTGATTAAAGTGCTCGAAGACACCGGTTTTAGAATACAAGAGTGTATTATCAATCCGCTCCAGTTTGGGATTCCATATTCTCGGCCCCGTTACTTCTGCCTGGTAAATCACGTTGGTGTTCGAGAGAGAGCATGACTTACCCGTGCGATTTCTCCAGGCCAAGCGTGAACCTTTCCAGTTTTCACGTTCCGACTTAAACGGGCAACTTGTTTCCTGCCCTTTCGATTTTTCCACCAACAGGGACTTCCATGTTGAAACTAAAACTGTCGGCGAGTACCTGGAAAATCCTTCCGACTGCATGGAAGACTATATGGTCCCGTCCACTACAATTGCAAGATGGGGAGAAGCTTATGGTATCCTTGACAGCTGGTTGATCGTTTTGTGAAGTTGTTCTTAACAGTGGCGACAAAGATATTGTTACACCCGATTCCGGAAGATGTTGCTGCTTTACAAAGAGCTATGCACGATATGCCAAAGGCACTGGTTCCATTTTAGTCACAAATCCATCCTTTTACAAGGTAGCTTTGGAAAGATTTCTTTTCTTTTCTTTTCTGTGATTGAGCTAACACAATGGCTCTCGTGCTCGCAGTATTTTAGCAAGGACCCGGCTGAACTCAGTGACCTGGCATGGTTGCAGTCTGCTGGCTTACGCTATTTCACACCACGCGAGGTATTTCCTTGCGACTTTTTCTGTATATGTTTGTGATGCTCGAGGTTGCAGGTTGCAAATTTCCATTCTTTTCCAAAGGGATTCGACTTTCCTGATCACTTATCTATCAAACAACGGTACGTTTTAGCTGTTCTCATTGCAGATTGGTTGTGTTACGGTTCTTGCACAGATATGCTCTTCTTGGAAACAGCCTCAACATCAAAGTCGTGGGATACTTGTTAAACTACCTTTTTTCTACGTAACGCTGGCGTAGCCATCGAAGCCCTGGTCCAAACCAAAGCCGTGGTTTTCTTTTCCTTCTCGTCTCACGATATTTCGTACGAACATACGGTATATCTATAGTTAATTTGGGCTTGTATTTAAACTGTCCATTTCTGGCAGAAGGGGAGATTTGGTCTGGGAGGCGTTTCTTACATCTTCGAGCAAGTTTGCGATGGCGGTCAAAGTTTACATTGTGTAAGCCTTCCTGTCTCTCTTGCCTTTGTAAGCGATGCATTGCTCCCGCGTTGTTTGTGCTTTTATTGTCCCTGGAACTGTGTGGATCGGCCCCAAATTGCCTGTTTCTCGCATTCGGGTACCCTAGATCCACACAGATCTGGGTTGACTTCCTTTAGCAATGCGATGCCTCGTTTTACTTTTGATTGGCTCACTGAAGAATCAAACTTTTGTTTTTGTTCTTTTCCATGCCGCGCAGGTACTACTCGATGTATGGTCATGTTGAGAAGCTGGCTCAGGAGATCACCAAGGGCGCTAACTCGGTGGAAGGTGTCGAGGCTTCTCTTTGGCAGGTAAGCCACAGATTTTCGTGCTTGTTTGTCAACTGAAAAATAAAAGAGAGGGAGAGAGTGATGGAGAAGAGCTTGCTTGCTTGGTCGAAAAAAAACTATGTAACTGAGTTTGCGATCGAAATTTCCAGGTGCCAGAAACACTAAGTGAGGACGTTCTAGGCAAGATGGGAGCACCTCCAAAGTCGGAGGTCCCAATCATACAACCTGGCCAGCTCGCTGATGCTGACGG
This sequence comes from Selaginella moellendorffii, assembly GCF_000143415.4. Classification (NCBI taxonomy): domain Eukaryota; kingdom Viridiplantae; phylum Streptophyta; class Lycopodiopsida; order Selaginellales; family Selaginellaceae; genus Selaginella; species Selaginella moellendorffii. The sequence goes on along the minus strand of NW_003314292.1, from coordinate 605,104 downwards.
ACTGATATTCGGCTTTCCCACGCGATTTGGCATGATGGCTGCACAATTCAAAGCTTTCATGGATGCCACTGGTGGCCTCTGGCGTGCCCAAACACTCGCCGGTAAACCGGCCGGAATCTTTTACAGCACTGGCTCCCAAGGAGGCGGTCAAGAAACTACAGCGTACGTATTGCATTCTCGTTTCGTTCTCGTGCACGCATCTAAAGCATGGATTGTTTTTATCTCTCACTCTCACTCTTCTCTTTTTTACGTGCAGGTTGACAGCTATAACGCAGCTTGCTCACCACGGTATGATCTTCGTGCCGATCGGCTACACTTCTGGCGCTGGGATGTTTGAGATGGTCCAAGTGAAAGGCGGCTCTCCATACGGTGCTGGAACTTTGGCCGGGGACGGGACTCGGCAACCATCAAAGCTGGAGCTGGAGACAGCGTTCCACCAGGGGAAATACATTGCCGCCATCACCAAGCGCCTGGCCACTAAATCCGATTGAGAGAAACCATCTCCGCGAGCTCTAAGGTACTTTGCTCTTTCTTTCTTTGGTTCTTTTTCTTATGCTGGCTGTGATTGCTAACAGATAAAACCGCGGGACTTTGATATATTGTTCTTCCTCTTTGGAGATTCCCGTGGAAGGAATCTCAGGGATGCTTTGGATTGTTTATAAGAAGACGATTTTTTTGGTTTTTGCTTTTACTATGTTTTCTTTCCAGTAAAGAAGAAGAGAGAATCACCGTGATGGTATGGAACTGGTAAAAGGAAAGGGTTTCGTGGCCCCGGTGAGTTTCTCCTTTTACTTTTTAGGATTGTTTTTCTTGCTTTGGATGCAAGGCAAGACAAAAAATACACAGTGGAATGATTTTCTCGTGTGGAAAGCAGGTTTGATTATTACATCACGACCTCAGGGTCAATAACACAAGAAAAAAATCTTTCAAGCAAAATCCGATTCTTTTGCTTAATTTCTCGTCAACACTTTTTTCCAGCACAAGATCTGATCTTGCCGCTTGAATTCCTGTTTACTCTTGGATTGAGACGTGAAATTTTCCTTCCCTGCGAGTACATACTAGAATCTTAGTAACTTGAAAAGGTGGCATACTCTATAGGGGGAAACGAGAATGATCTGGGTCTGGGTCGCTCCCATGGCTCGCATGATGCAAAAAAGACATTGTACATATTGACTTCGTCGTTCTATACATTGTCCTTCTCGCTACAAAGTATGCAGCGTAGACCAAAGCTCATCAGATTTGTCGCTGCTTCGTGGGGATCTTTGCATTTCTAGCTCCAATAGCTGCCAGCGAGCCAATGAGGCTAAAAGCTTGCAAACCCTACGACTAGTTTCTACTGAAAGCAACCAAAGAGATGGGAGACAATGTAAACAAGTCAGGACAGGCAAAAGGAGAAGTGTAAAGTTTTGGTATTAAACACGCATACACTCACAAAAGTCTTTCCAAGTGTATAGACTGTCACAAAGTTTTGGCTGCGTTCCTGGAATTTTCATGTGCTTGTCCACGGCCCAGTAGTGGAGAGTCAATGCTGAGTTTTGTCTTGCACATATGGAAACAGGTGATCTATCAACATTCTTCTTGTTCTTGTTGTTCTTGGCAATTTCTTTTGCGTTTCTTTGGGTGTGAAGAGGTTCTCCTAGTTGACTAGTTTGACTCTAGTTGCTTTTCTAGCTAGGTTGTGATGATTCGCTATGTATCCGCTGCAATAGGCCTTCGTCGTGGTGTCTTGTCTCGGTATAGATTTGTCTATGCTGTTTGGAATGTTCAAAAGATTAACAAATAGGTGTTTCAATGTTTGTGCACACACATGTGTTGTGATATATCAAGACTGTAGTTTGAGAGGGAGAGGAAGAGGAATTCGGATGAGCGAGGAAACGGACCTTCCCCATGTCCCTTGCAGGGATATTTCAATCTATTAAACGGATTCAGTGCAGAGCGGCATCTCGCCTAGAGAGTCACACCAAAGCGGGAGAGGAAAATATTCCACACGATCTCCAAAGGGAAGCTCGTGGTGATGTCTATGTGGGTACAACTTTTAACAATGTTGCTGAAAGGTGGCACATTTCCTCAGAAGGGTCGTTGCCATCGATCACATTCGTTATCACATGGATATTCCTCTCTCTTTCTTCAGCATGTTTAGGAGCTTCTTGCTGTTTTGGATCACGATAGATCTAGATCATCGATGATTATGGTTCTGCAGTGAAAGATTTGGCAAAACTTTCATATGCTAACCAAGCATGGATTGGGACCAGTAAGTACTTTCATTCGCTGATCAGGCATGGATTGGGACCAGTAAGTACTGGCGAAAGTGATTGTCTGCAAAAAGAAAACTCTAGAAATGTGTGTGGCCTGTTCTTCTTCTGGAAAACTTGGAACAACCAGCCAAGACTGGTGCAAATTCCTAGAAAACGAGATCTTCCTGCTTAAGGAGACCGTTTGTTGACCAAAGACTGGTTTGACCAGGCTAATACCTCCCCAAAGTACGTATAGCAGAGAGCGTATATGTCGTATCTAGTGTTCTCAAGGACATCATGATTGTATGGTATGGAGGGAGAAAGAAGGGGGCCCATGCCACATGCGCATGGGGCCCCATGCCAGGTCGGTCGGTCACTTTATTGACCTGGGGCCCACGTGGAGCGTGCCGTGCCACGTAGGTAAAATTCCCCCGCCCCTTTCCCCTTTCACACCGCCAGTAGTCAACCAATAAAGAAAGGTAAAGTGGGCGTCACCCGTCAACGGCTGACGTGACGTGGTGATCTGTAGGTCGGCGGGAACGTGGGCCCCACGTGGCAGGCCACGTGGGAATATGACGACACGTCAGCGGGCCCCAAGCCAGAGGTCAAACTGTGGTCCCTCCCGTCCGTCACGTTCTCCGGCAAACGCAACGGATGCCCAGCGTTTACATTCTCCTTTAAGTTTTTCATTTCTTTTTTGCAAAGGTGGCGTTGACTTTGATGGTTGACAATGTGATTTCCTGAAACGATTTTTCTGATTTAAAGCTGCAACCTTGGCTCCCAAGCATCAGGCGTCTTTTGTGACCAAAACAATCACTGCTTTGCTGCTGGCTGCAAGAGATTGGGGCAAATGGATTTACTTATTGGATCCATCCAGCTTTCAACTACAGATCGACTCTTCTCATTCTTAAGCTCCAAGTTGTTGAATGAATCCGGGTGGCCAAAGGCCAAAGGTGGTGGTACAAAAGATTATTATCATCACCCCAAGCTTTTCAAAAAGAGAGTCCTCATCATTCAAGCGATGCCGAGTAAAGATTCCGGGGCGACATATGGCGAGAGTTTCCTTGCTGATGCTTACTTCTTTTTCTCCCAATAGTAATTTCATTCAAAACTATATATCAAAGTTGCCCGGCTTCGCCATCTTGACTATAAAACGTGTCAACTTATGCCCACAAAACTATAGAGTTGGATTAACTTGTCTTGGGATTTCTTCCTATGCGCTGCGGGGACATGATAGCTTCTATAATAATTGGCATGGAAGCATCAAAAGCAGTCGAGAGAGAGGTCCATCCATCAATTCGATTCATGGATGCCATATAAATCAATCCTATAGGATCATAGTCCTCGCCAGGCAGAAAGAGATCCATGTACGAGATGATCCTATTCTCTTCACCCCCTAAACCACCAACATGGAGAATACTAAATCTCCATGAGGTTATTTCCATTTCATACTTTTGGCCTTCATTTCCCCTTTAAAAACACATTGCTTGATGCGAAGAGGATTGATTAGACAAGTTTCCGTGTGTGTGTGTGGACCCAATGCTGGATCCCAAAAAATGCATACACAAACAATGCAATGTTTAAGTAACATGGTAGCTATCGAAGAAAAAAATCTTCTTCTTTAGAAAAAGTGGGAGAATTCGATAGAACTTGATGGAAAAACTGGCTGTAATGAAGGGTGGCACAAGGATTTGTATGAGGCACAAAGAGCCAACCACAAAACTATATGAAAAACCGCCAGATTCTTGTCCCAGTCGCGTATAGATTTCGCTTCCAAAATCAAATGCCAAAGAAAGGAGGGAGAGCGAAAGGAATATTTTACAAGGGCGGGGGGTCCGGCGGGGGTTCGATACCGGCCAGGGCCATGAGGATGCTGCCCGCGGGCACCATCACGCGTGGCCCCTCGAAAACGCGGACAGCTGCACGCGTGGCATGGCCATGGCGGACGGGCAGCTGCCCGTGACGACCCCCGCGAAATGCGGGAGGGGGGCTGACGTCACCCCTGCCCGTCACTGGATCCAACGGCTATGATGCGGACACGTGGCATGGGCATCCATGGCCCATTCATGCTGGGATAACTATAACTACATATATATACTCATTGGCCTGGGTTGACTCCTCTTCTTCTTTGTTTTGTTGCTCGGGAGAGAGCTCGTTCGTCTCGCTCCAAAGATTGCCCCGGTCAAAGCCCAGAATTTTATTTGGATTTGTGGAGCGCAGGGATCACTCGCTGGATCCAGTTTGGCAATCGCATTTTACAAATTCTCACTCTTCTTCTTCCAGCGCTAATGAAGAATCTCTTGTGTTGTCGTTACTAAACGCGCCAGGGAGGAATTCCCGTTCGATCTCCACGCTATATATTCTAACAATTCTCCTTGGTGGGAGACGTTTGGAGATCTTCCTCTTGTCAAGACCCGTGGCCCCGGCTCGCCACAAAGAAAAATCGTTTTCTTCTTTCTTTCTTAGGAGGAGGGGAAGGGTTGATGCAGTCGATAGCAAGACTTATAACTCTCCTCTTTCTTCTCCGGAGTAGTGTTTCTCGAGAGATCTCGCGCCGCCGCCTCGATGTTGCATCACGCAGATAGCCGGCTGCTGAATGCGTTCCCGTTTTCAGGAGCAGAATCAGCAATTGCGGCCGTCAATCTGTCTCAGCTGCTGCTCTCGTCCACCACATCTGCATCCAGCAATCCACAGCAGAAATCAGCAGCAACAGCTTGCGCTAGCGTCGCTCACAGCCCTCTCAATTCCGAAGGCTCCTCGACGAACAGCACCACCACCACCACCACCACCAATCTTGAATGTTCCACATCCATACAAGCTCCACCACCACAAGCCATCCATTCCTCGGTGTAAGTTCTTGAAACACTATACCGCACAGTGTTCCATAGTCTTATCCGATTGCCGTGTGAGAGAATTCTTACTGATCGTGTGCTCTCTTCTTGCAGCTGGTCCGAGATCTTGAATGGTGCTGCTTCTAATTCCTTCATGGGTGACAACTTAGAGAACGCGCTTCCAACTTCGTCCAGTTTGAGCTCCACCGCGCCACCGGTCACGAGCAGCGGCACGGCAGTCTCATCATGGTGGAGCGGGCGAGATCAGGATGATCAGCTCCCAGCCGTGAACTGGAACCAGACCGCTGGATCCACCCAAGGCTTGCCGGATCTCGAAGGTGGAGACTGGTCGCCGGGACAATTGGGTTGCCTCCCCACGGCTCCAGAAGTGAACGAGCAGCTCCCCAGCCACCATATGGCGATCGAGCACAGCGATTTCACCTCCACCATGAACACCACCCTGGTGGATCCCGATCAGATTTCCGGCAATCCAGCTTCATGGGGCTCCATTCTCATGTACGAAATCTCTTGCTATTTCTTTCTTACGTTAGCCATGCCGTGATTTGCGGACGTATCGTGGGGAACTAAATTCTCTTTGTTTGTGTCTGCACAGAGGGAGCTCCGGGAATGAGGAAGCTAGCCTTGACAACGAGGCCTTCTTCTCCAGCATGAAGCTCTTGAACAAGGCCGTGTCAGAGCCGTGGCCCGAGTTTAGTCCTCTCAAGAGCTCGGCCGCTGCTTCTGGATTCGAAAGCATTGACGACATGATGATCAAGCAGCAGCAGCAGCAATTCTCGCTGCCGGGCCATCACTTAAACATGGATTCGAGCACCAATTGGTCATCGAGAGCAGCAGCAGTTACCAGCAGCCTGGACGGTTTTGGAGGCTCCCAACTCATTGGAGGCAGGAGCAAGATCAAGCAAGAGATGGATGCACAGTTCCTCATCACCCAACAGCAGCAGCAGCAGCAGCAGCACTCGATGCTTCCACCACCACCGACGATTCCAAATCCAAACAACGTCATGATGAGCAGCGAGGTGCCCAGCCCTAGCAGATGGGGAGCTCACTCTAGCAGATTACCAGCCATGCTCTCGCAAGTTCTTCCCTCAACTTCGAAGCGTGGTGGAAACCTGTTTGGATCCGGTTCGAGGTCTTTTGGAAACTATGTGAGCCCGAAAGCCGAGCCAGCTTTGTACTCGAACAGCAAAGGCCAGCAGCAGCAGAGAGAACAAAGCTGCTCCATGTCCCAGCACAGCTCGGGAATCACCTCACAACATTCGCATGACAGCAAAGATTCTCATGCCAGCAAACACTTGGTAAGCCACCACACAAAACTTTAGACACTTATCTTCTTTTTTCTTCTCTTCTTGTCAAGGCTTCTTGTTCTTCTTGCTCTTGTTCTTGAAACTTCTATCACTGCACTGCAAGGATCATTTTTCAAAAGGAGAGGAGAAAAAGAAGAGAATCATAGATATGATCATGCATGAACTTTAATTTTCTCTTTCCTTTCCTTGCTGCTTGTCTGTGTGTTCAAGCGGAACTCGAGTAGTGCAACTTTACCTAGCTGGATGATCTCTTTGCTAAGTTGTTGTTGTTCGTTTTCTACATGATATAGATGGATGAAAGCCGAGAGGTTTTGTCGTCCGAGCCTGTTTCAAAGCGAGGATCAAACAGCAGCAGCGATCATCCAGAGACATTCTTCAAGAGGCCAAGGATAGAGCAGCAGCAGCAGCAGGCAGCTCCAACTTTACCTTTCAAGGTGAATTTCTTTCCTTCTCTCTGTTCTGTTCTCCTTTGCTTTTCTCTTTCATAATCTTCTCTTTTGTTTTTCTTTTTTAAGTTGCTACCTTTTGTTTTTCCACAAAAGAAACCTTGTGAACTGAGAGTTTGATGAACAGGCCACCACATTCGTTTTGCAGGTGCGGAAGGAGAAACTGGGTGAACGGATCACAGCACTCCAGCAGCTAGTGGCTCCATTTGGAAAGGTGTGGATAAAAACTCCCTCGAAATTCTTTACTTGGCTGTGGATTTTTTTCGCTGGATTCAAGGCTGATGGGTGTTTTCTCTCAGACTGACACTGCTTCTGTCCTTCTGGAGGCCATAGGCTACATTAAGTTCCTGCACGAACAAGTCCAGGTAATGTCCCAGATTACTTTAAACACATCCCCAAGTGAAGGAGCTTACCTCCGGGATCATTGCATATCACAGCTATTTGCTTCTGTGGGTTTGATCATTGTATCACGTGTGTCTGTGTGTCTTACTGCCTGTTTATACATCTTCCATCTCCTGGCACCGTGTTACTGCTTGTTTGTCTTACTGCTTGAGAGACAAACAAGCAATCACAAAAGAAAGAAAAAAGTATAGAAAAGAGAGGAAAAGAATGCTTAAATCTGCCTGCTGGGCTGCCTGTGAATGATCCAGACGTCTGCCTGTGTGAGGCTGCATCGAATCAAGCAGCCCAAGCTTTGGTGGATGGGATGATTGCATTCTCTTGCTGCTCCCAAGCTCTGGAAACTGGGCCTGACCGTACAACTGTTTTGTTCACATGCTGCCAGGTTCTAAGCACACCGTACATGAAGAACGCAGTTGCAGGCGCTGGAGTCCCGGGGAGGCCCAATGTAAGTGATTGATCAGCCCTCGTCGCTCTCGTACTCTTTTCTCTTTCGCAGCTTTATCTCTCTCCCGCTCTCTCTCTCTTTTATTCTCTCTTCTAAATTTCTTCCCTCGTTATCAAAAGATAAAGTTTACAAACGCTATAGATTGCCAAACTACTCTAATTCTCTGCTGCAAGAGTTCTCTTCTTACTTCTCGTCCCTTCTGTCTCACTACTGCGAGCTGTGTGTTAGAATCATGGCAGCATCTTTCCTGTCTCGATTGCTTGGCAGCGGTCAGTAGCGGCATGGGTTTTCTAAAGCATTTAGAAAGATGCTTTTGTCAAGTTGATCAATGCATATAGATCGATTCCTGGTTGATCGATACGGGATAGAATTTCCAATATATACTAATTAATGTGTGGCTTTCACCACAACTTGCAGGTGGTGGAGGGTGCGATGAAAGGATCATCCTCGTCTTGGGCGATGAGTTCTTCCGATGCATCGAACAAATCCAGAGACAACGACGAGCCAAGGCAGGATTTGAGGAGCCGAGGGCTTTGCCTGGTTCCAATCTCCTGCACACTCCAGGTTGCCAATGACAATGGTGCCGATTTTTGGACTCCGAACATTGGGGGAGGGGGTGGCGGTGGTGGCGTTGCTGGTGGTGGTGCCGCTGGAGGTGGCGGCTCCGCCAAATGAACAGGATCAATCTATCATAGATCTTTCAGCGACGTTAACGCGCACGTCACCTCTCCAAGTACGTATATAGATTATGTACGTTAGATCAAGACTTCGAGCATTCGATCATTCGATTTAGCTATGTCTACGCCCAACGTTCTCTATTCTACTACTGCAGTACGTACAGCCGCTTGCGAGAAGATCATCCAAGACACACAAGCTCACATTGGTGATCGACCGCTTCATATGTGAGTGACCGTATAACTATAAATATTGTAGATAGCCACCTAACAACATTTTCGTTGGACACTCTAACTTGATTATTTCGCTAATTACCAAATTAATAAAAGGTTCCCCGCCAACCATGTATCTAAGAGAAAGAGTTTTAACAATTCTCACTCAAGTTCTCCCATTCAAGCACAGTAAAATAGAAAAAACTCCATTAGTAAATTCCTGATCTTTATCCTTTGAGGAACTACAATAGTATAATGGAGCGTGTGATAACGAAACAAGGCCAAGAAATATCAAACGATTCCCTGCAAGCCACAGCAAAGAAAGCGAATATGCTGGGCACTTGACATGTGCAGATGCTATCATGAGCGCACGCGGGCCGTACGGACTGCCCATCCGTACCAACGGTACCAAAATACGGAATATTCTAACGAACGTTCTAGACGCCAACATGGAATGACCTAGAAGCTTTCAAGCGCGTGAGATTAGGGTTTAAGGCGAAGAACGAAGAGGAGAGGAAGCGTTGCGCGCGAGCGATTCACGCGGGGTGCTTTGGAATGGCTGCCGACGGCGAGGTATGTCGATTCCGCGATCGATCGATCGAGGATTTTCTTGCGCTGATCGCCGAAATCTCGCGTTGTAGGCCTCGCATTCCGTGGTTCTCTACGTCTACGACCTGAGCCAGGGCCTGGCGCGGCAGCTCTCGACTTCGCTGCTCGGGGCAGCGATCGAGGGCATCTGGTATGTCACGGGCAAATTTCCCTCGTTAGCTCAAAGATCCCCAATAACTTCCAAGCTTATAGTTCCAAGTGTTTTTCTTCACAGGCACACTTCGGTGGTGGTCTATGGCACCGAGTACTACTACAGCGGTGGAATCACGACCAGCAATCCGGGGCGCACGCCCTACGGCCGTCCCGTGAACACGGTCGAGCTTGGAAGAACTCAAGTGCCAAAGGAGGTGTTTGAGGATTACCTCAGGGAGATCAGTCCCCGCTACACGGTCCAGACTTACAGCATCCTGTCGCACAATTGCAACAACTTTAGCAACGAGGTGGCGCAGTTTCTGCTCGGAGTGGACATCCCGGACTACATTTTGCGGCTGCCTCAAGACGTGATCACCACTCCCATGGGATACTTGCTCCGTGAGTGCCAATTTTGTTTTTGCTTTTGTGGATCTTTTTCTTCGCTGACTGTTTGATTCTCTTAGAGCCGATGATCCAGCAAATGGAGACCACCCTGAGATATGGAGGGGTCCCGCAAGTGCCTGAACTAGCAGAGGCGACGGGGACGCCACAGCGTGTAGCGATGGCCAGACGTGCCAAGGAAGAGTGCCTCACCACCACCATACCCGAAGACGAAGATCTAGAGCTCCAGAGGATGCGCTCTTCGCGAGCAGTCAAGACGGCTAAGGTGGCTTCTCGCGGCGATGAGGGAAGAGCTGGACGGAAGAAAGCCGCCGCCACCAAGATGGAGGACGCGAGAGCCAAAGTCCAGGAGGAGATCACTCGCGAGTTTACTGCGCTCATGGCCGCGGGAGGGCTGCGAGCCAGCGAGGCGGCGGCTCTTGCCGCGCGGAGAGTGATGGAAAGGCACGGCATTGGTGGCAGTGGCACGGCGACGCAGTCGTGATAGATACGACGTACGAGAAATTCTTTTGGGTGTGAGCGATTCTTCTACACCCCCATTGATCACACAGTTCCTTGATCGATAACAACGACGATGATATGTTTCAAGCAATATTGGGTTTTGCCGTGATTGTGGATGTAGTTTGAAACACGTGTTAAAGACTGGATCTCTGGATCGTATAGTCGACTTTGAATCAGATTTTTCCCATCGGACAAGGGAAAAATCAAAGTTGCAAAGTAAAGTTGCTATCATACAGGGTTATCACTCCATTAGCTTTGTAAGCAGGTGTCAAGCTAGCGTAGTTCATACGTTCTTGCTCTGGAACTTCAGCTATTTGAGAGGTCTAGCTGAAAGAATTGAGCGGTTTGTGATATCTTCTTGTCTAAGGAAATGTGGTCGACAGATTATCTCCTTCTCCTTCTCACAGTTGGCTTCCTTGCAAAGATTTACGTCTCAGCCCAACCAGGTCAGTAGTATTGCATAAGGGTCAATCTGAAGATTGTTTTTGCAGGATTTCTGAGCCTTGACTGTGGAGCTTATGACACTCACAGGGATGAAAATGGTATCGAATGGACGCCGGATGACAAGTATATCACCACTGGAATTAAAGCCTCCATTTCAAGTTCGGAAAAAAATGGGACAGGTTTAGTTTTGCAGCGTCTTCGCTTCTTTAACGACACCTCTCGGAAGCACTGCTATGCTCTGCCAGTGGTGGTAAACGATAGCTACATCGTGAGGCCATGGTTCTACTACGGAAACTATGATGGGATGGAATCAACTTACACACAGTTCAACATCATAATTGATGCAAACGATGTGGCAAACTTCAGCATGGATTTAACCATAAGAAACTCTCACGAGTTTGTGATTAAAGCCAAAAGCTCGACCCTGGATCTATGCTTTGGAACCCGCTCAAATTCACCGGCAAATATCCCCTTCATCTCCGCAATCGAGCTCAGAAGGCTGGATCCCGGTATGAGAATAAGTTCTTTCAATTCTAGTGAGCTTTTGATCACTTGGAGAAGGATCAATTTTGGAGCAGCTATAAATAATTACATTTGGTAAGAAATTCTTCAGAAGGTAAAAGTTCTTTTTGACTCGTATCAAACAGGTACCCTTCTGATGACTATGATCGATTATGGTTAGCTGATAAAAATTTCCCAGACATCATGGGAGGATACCAACAGATTAATACTACCTCAAATGTTTCGGTGGGAAAAACATTTGACAAGCCTCCCACAGCCGTGATGAGTTCCGCCATCACCTCCCATTCCACGATGGTTTTCCAGTTCCCACGGCTTCCCACAACGCCGACTGAATTCTACGTTAGCTTTTACTTTGCTGAGTTTGCCGCCCTGGTGAACAACACGAGGGAGTTCCAAGTCCGTTTTAACACAAGCTTGCTTGAATCTCCCCAGCTTTTGGCAACCATCAACGTTGAGAAGTCTGTACAGGCTCCTCTAACGTCATTGCAGATGTATTACAACTCTCGAGTGGAACTTTCTGAACCAACAAACTTCTTGTTTGTGCCCACGGTGAACTCTACGCTTGGTCCGATTCTCAATGCTGCTGAGCTGTGGGAGTACAAAGGAGGTCTCCTCCCAGGGACGGAAACCAACGATGGTAAAGCATATAAATTTAAATAATTGTGATCTCGTTAACATTGTCATAAACAATGCAGTGGCAGCTATACTTGATGTGATGAAAGATTTTCACATGACTGAATGGTCAGGAGACCCTTGCTTGCCTGATGCTTACACCTGGAAATGGATTACTTGCGATGTAGCTCAAATCCCAGCAAGAATTATAGAGCTGTAATAAGTGGACGCATTTCTAGCGTGATCACATTAACATCTGTGCATGACAGGAACTTGTCTAGCAGTGGACTCAAAGGAACCATATCACTGTCCATCACAAAGCTATCTCATCTAACAAAAATGTATGTATGGGTCTTTTGACGTAATTTTTCGTTCTGATGATCTTTATGTCTTCAGCTATCTGGATAATAATGCATTGACAGGGCGTGTTCCAGATTTTAGCTCCTTGAAAAACCTCACGGTTTTGTGAGTACCACCATTCAGTATGCTAGATGATAGAGGTTTACTCATTTTTTTGCAGGTCATTAGAGAACAACAGTTTGGATTGCCTACCACCAGCACATGTACACTTCTCTTACAAGTCGGTTTTTCTCTATTGCCATTGAATTGTTTATTACCTATATGTTTTTTCAGCGCTACTTTTAGCTTGTGTGAGAAGAAACATACAACACTTATATTTGAAGTAGTGGTACCATGTGCAGCCTTATTGTTACTTGGAGCTGGACTTGTGGTTTGTTTCTTTTCCCGTAGAAAAACTTCAAAATCCATCACAGTACAGAACAGGAATCCAAGTAAGTTCCAAAAGGTAGCCTTGTGGGTAACTCATTTTTCTAATGGCATCTTGTTCCATTCAGGCTTGTCTCTAAAATCTCCAAACTCTAGCACTAAAATGATTGCTTACAAGGATGTGATTGAGGCCACAAGCAACTTCAAGAAAGTCATTGGTGAAGGAAGTTTTGGACCCGTGTACTATGGCTGCCTTTCAAATGGTGTTGAAGTTGCAGTCAAGGTTTTATCCAGTAACTCAAAGCAAGGATATCAAGAATTTCAAACTGAGGTGAGTTTGATCATCAACAGGTACAAATCTATCTAATTTTCCTTGATAGATTGATATTTTATCAGTTGTACACCACAAGAACTTAGTGCCCTTTCTTGGTTACTGTACTCAAAAGTCCAAGCTCATACTGGTCTACGAGTTCTTGTCGAATGGAGCGTTGAGGGAGCACTTGTATGGTGGTAAGAATTTTTTGTGTTGAAACGTCCTCCTTTAGTGTAATGTCAGAAGGTAAAAGATATCCAACTCTAAGCTGGAAAACTCGGCTTGGAATAGCTCTAGATGCTGCTCAAGGTAAGCTAAATCTCTGAATTGATATGATATAACTCTCTCTCATAGGCTTGGAGTATTTGCACACATCTTGCAATCTACACATAATCCATCGAGACGTCAAAACAAGCAATATACTATTAAGTTTTGATATGGTTGCAAAAGTCAGTGACTTCGGTCTCTCCAAGTTTTATGACAGTAACAAAGCATCTCATGTTTCAACTGGCATCAAAGGAACTCCAGGATATCTTGATCCAGAGTGAGCAAAAGTTTTTTTCTCAATAAGCATGATATCTTACTGAATTTAATGGTTTTTCAGGTACCATTCCTATAGCAGGCTCACAGAGAAATCAGACGTATACAGCTTTGGAGTGGTACTATTTGAGATTGTTTGCGGACGTGAGCCCCTCAATTTCACACTTCTTGAGGAACAAATTGTTCTTTCGGAATGGGTAAACTATTAAGAGAGCTTAGTTATAAACATCTGTTCTTTGCTTCCTCCCAGGCATGCAAGGAACTTGAGAAAGGCAACCTACGAACAGTAGTCGATCCCAAGTTATCCGACTATGGAGAGAAAGCAGCACTGAAAGTTTTGGAGGTGGCAAGAAAATGTGTGGAACGTTCTCCCCACGGGAGGCCTAACATGAGCACTGTCGTGATCCAGCTGAGAGAGGCCATCCAACTCGAGGAGGACGGAAGTTCCCTGCCAAAATCCATGGAAATATTCACTGGAGGAAGATAGATATGCAAATATACTAAGATTGTGGATATATACTTTACTATGGCATTTTTAACTACATATAATAATAATAATAATAAAACTTCTACTTTAATGTTTTGAAAGTTGCGACTGTTTAGGGACTGAGTGACGAAGAGAAGGGATATTGGAGTCAATTCGTTCTTATCAAATGCGGGCTGCTCTTCTCAGGAAGAGAATACTACACCGGTAAGTGCTAGTGCTTTGTATCCTTAGTAGAAAGAGGCCGCTGGACACTATCTTTCTTGAGCGCAACGAATTTCTCCAATGCTGACTTGTCCAATATCAACTCGATGCAGTACTTGAGGACTTTGTGGCTGATGTGTGGAGAATGGGATCTCTAGAGATGGCTGGGACGGCTCTATGTATCAAGATCATGACAAAGGGAGGGGAGGATGCAAGAGGTGCAAGAGTGAGATCCTTGCCATGCTTGCCAAGAATGTGATTCACGTGCACTATGTGCGACCAGGGATCACGTATGATGATCTTCCATCCCTTCATGCAAAGCACCACCATTATCAGCTTTTGCAGTTCATTTTTCTGCAATGAAAGAGGTTATGGAACGCGTTCAGTGTTCATACCTCCTACCGGACACGACGTAGGGAGGAGCACAAGGAGCTGTGATCAAAATATAGTTAGAACTTATTGATACATAAATGATACGTGTTTGTGTAAAGCTTGTGTTACTAGTTGTTCTTGTTCTGCTATCGGTAAAGTTTCGGCGTTCTAGATGGATGGAATGGAATTGTGACTAGAACACCTATTGTTGCGTGTAGTTTTAGTAAAGATGGATGGACCCGTTGGTGACGAGCTTTACGTAGACGTGTTTCCTGCGAAAGAAAAAGAGGGATTGCAGTGATGAAAAAAAAACAATGCCAAGAGTGTGAGCACCTGTCGTGTGGATGGATCGAGTTCCCGGTGGCGAGCCCTACGTTGTAGCTTTCGTCCCTGGGAAAGTAACGAGGGAAGGACTTGTTGGTGTAGAGAGCATTCGTGCTGGACACCACCAGCGGCCTCATCATCTCGTTATCCTCGTGCTCGAGAATGTGGCAGTGCCACACAAAGTGCGGAAACGTCGTTGGATCCAGCGGGAACCTGTACGAGATGCTGGGCTTGAACGCCAGGAAGAACCGGGTGACGGTGGCGGGCTGGATGACGGCCGTGTCCTTCCACCCGACTTGATCCACATCGGCTCCCTGTGCCTCGCCCGTGTAGCAGCTCCTCGAGTCCGGGTAGTCGTATTCGAACGAGCACGACCCGGCAGCGAATCGCCCGGTGTCGAATCCCTGCTGCTCGAGCACGAGAAAGTTGATGAGATGGATGTGGATCGGATGGGATGCTGTCATAGTGTTGATCATGCACCACACCTCGTTTGTGTAGAGCAGGACTTGCTCGGTGGCCGGACGCGTGAAAGAGAGCCTGTCCTGGAGGAAGAGTCCCGTGAGCGTGTTTCCAGAGTCGAGGCTTACACGGTGGACGAAAGGCCGGTTGTAAGTTGACGCCCAGTCGACGTACGAGAGATCTACTCCGGCCGTGGCTTTGATGATCGATAGCGTCGGCAACTCGGCCAGCCCGCTTGGAGTGAGTGCTTGCGGGATCCCGTCGTCGTCTTCGTCGATGGTAGCGTTGGTCTGCCAGTTGATTACTTTGAACAGGAGAACCTCTTGCTCGGTGACGCTTCCACTCGGGAATGGAGCCGGCGCGTTGTTGTACAAGAGAACTCTCTCCCCGGGCTTCACTCCGCGAAAGTCGATAAGAATGTCGACTCGCTCGGAAGGAGAGAGCCTGAGCTTCTTCTGCCGTATCGGAGTCGCCAGGTATCCCCCGTCCGTGCCAATCTTGATGAAGCTCAAGCTCGTGTCGTTCAAGTTGAGGATGAAGAATCTCGAGTTTGCCGCAAGCAGCACCCGGAACCTCACCACCACCGGCCAGACTTCGATGTAAGGCCACACCTTCCCGTTCACCAGAATGGTATCACCAAAGTAGTCCGGACACCACTGCGGATGAACTGCCGGATTGCTCCCGACACTGGGATAGTTTATGGAGCCGTCGCTGAAGAACTGCTTGTCTTGGATCACCAGAAGCACGTAGTTTCTCGGGACCCAGGATGGATCTTCCCACGGTGACTCTATCACGTAAAGTCCGACCAAGCCAGCAGCCATGTTGAGCCGGGTCATGCCGTAAGTGTGGTCGTGATACCACAGGAGTGAGTGGCGCTGAAAGTTTGGATAGACGTAGTTTTGCGTCACGTAACCGGGGCCCCGCTCGCCAACTGATGTAAACCAGGCTTCTGGATGCCCGTCGGACCAGCTCGAGCCCTCTTGTCCATGGAGATGAGGGACCACGGGAATGTAGCCGTAGCGCGGACCCGCCCCTAGGATCGTATAGTCGACTGGAAGAAAGTGTTCACGATCTGGAATGTGATTTTCCCATCGGACAAAGGATGTTTGTCTCTTTTGGGCTATCAAAGTTGGACCCGGATATGAAGCTGTATACTCGCTCGTGCCGAATGCATACAGTGTTGTTGGTGGCAAGTCTCTGTGCAGTTTCTGCGTCAACAAAAAAAAACGAGTCTTGGAAGAGTCTGGAAATCAAGTGGAGAAAGAACGCATACCTGGGTGATTTTGTAAGCTCCAATGGTAACTCTGTAGCGTGGGCTCAAGTATATCTTCGGTGGCGTTGGAAGAACGTCGACGAACTTTTCCAGCTCCGGGGACGGTGACAGTTGCAGACAGACCTCATCCGCTTCTACTGCGACTAAAATCTCGAGGATGAACAGCGTTACGAACTTCCAAGACATTGGGAACTCCTCCAACCTGCTTGCAACACTTGCCGAACTTAAATAAAGTCAGTCAAAGAAGTGAACCTGGCGTAGTCCATACGTACTTGCAAAGTCTTGTCCAAAGAGCGTGACACAGCTCGCCGGGAGTTCAAATAATTCAGCGCTTGAGAGGCCGAAAAAATAATGGCTAGCAAAGGAAAGTTGTGCTTCATTGTCTCGTCGATCTTCATCCTGCGTTTTGCTCAAGCAGAACAATACCACAGGAATTTCACCAGCAAAATAAATGATTCCTTCTTGTTTCCGCTTGATCCACACGGCTTGAGTGGCCGCTACGCTGGTTTATGGTCCAACTATAGCGACACACAGATCAGCCGGTATATTAGTTACGAGGTGTGGATGCTGAGTTATAACGCTGACACACCACGATCGTTTTTCCTGGCCCTCGTTGCCATCCGCAATCCAACTAGCTGGGAGCTCACAAGACCGGTCATCCTGTGGAAGGCCCGACAGACGAGGCTTGTAGGTGAGAATGCCACTCTACAATTTACCACAGATGGAGAGCTTAAAGTCGAAGAAGACGGTGATGTCGTATGGTCCACGAAAACTGCAAACAGAGGCGTCCGGTGGCTCTGTATGTCCAATCGCGCAACCATAATGCTCCTGGATGAAAGCGGAAGCAATGTCATCTGGCAAAGCAGCGACGAACCTTCTGACACTGTGCTGTTGCAACGAGCACTTACGCCGGGACAAAAGCTCGTAAGTTTCAATACTTCAGAAGACAGCAGCGATGGCCTCTATAGTCTCGTCATGGAGAAAAGCAGGCTGCAACTGTTGTACGCCTCGCAACCGTACTGGAGCTTCGGTAATATTGGCAGCGAGGAAAACATGTTTGCGGTGTTTTGCTGGCAAAACGATGGTAACGTGTCTCTGGATCTGCGAGCCAACTTCTCACAGATTGAAACGGAGCGTGATGACTTGGGCTTAGTGTTTTCCTGGTCATGTTCTAGTCGAGGTTTAAGAGACCAAGTGATGCCGTTGAACGTAAACGGGTCACAGTTGACGTCCTCCACTTTCATAAGGCTCACACCAGATGGAGATGTGGACCTGTACTCCTGGAATTGGACGGGTAGCAGCTGGGTGACTTATCTCAGCTTTTCCAGTCTCTTCAACTGCTTCCTTCCAAGTGCATGCGGGAAGTATAGAACCTGTAATCCAGTGTCAGGTGCATGCGAGGAAACTTGTCCCGAGAGCTTTACCAGGACAGGTCGAGATTGCGAGCCATTGAGTAAACTTCAGACGTGTGCAGAGGACCTCGAGTATCGATTCGTTCGGAAGGAGGGAACTGATTACTTCTCCACAAATTATACTGATCCACTCAATGTTGCATCGGAAGAAGATTGTCAAGGGCTGTGTGAGTCGAATTGCAACTGCACGGCTGCCTTTTATAGTGACCGGAGCTGCTTTCTCGCTCATGGAGACGTGCAATCACTTCGAACTGGAAAATACGTTGCGTTATTGAAAGTTGCACAGCCACGAAAGAATTCCAGGAAGCACGTCCAGGCCATCACCTTGGGAGTACTTATTCCAACAGTCGTCCTACTGATAGTAAGCCTCGGATGG
Source organism: Selaginella moellendorffii (assembly GCF_000143415.4). Classification (NCBI taxonomy): domain Eukaryota; kingdom Viridiplantae; phylum Streptophyta; class Lycopodiopsida; order Selaginellales; family Selaginellaceae; genus Selaginella; species Selaginella moellendorffii. The sequence goes on along the minus strand of NW_003314292.1, from coordinate 586,829 downwards.
CGCTGCCGGAGGAACAAGGAAGATGACGACGAGGGAGAAGAAGAAAGCACCTTGCAGCTCTCTCTCATGGCTGGCATGCCGAGGCGTTTTAGTTACCAGGAGCTCCAGCAAGTCACAGGGAACTTCAGTGATAGACTGGGAAGCGGAGGATATGGAAGCGTGTTCAAAGGAAAACTTACCGATGGAACTGAAGTCGCTGTGAAGAAACTCGAAGGCTCCAACCAGAGGAGCAAAGACTTTTTCGCCGAAGTTGGAATCCTAGCCAGGACGCACCACTGGAACCTCGTCAAGCTGCTGGGATTCTGTGCCCAAGGTCCCAGGAAAAGGCTCCTTGTGTACGAATATATGAAGAACGGGTCCCTGGAGCGATGGATATTTGAAGACGATAGAAAGCCTGGCAGTTTTACAAGGGACGTTAGATACAACATTGCCTTGGGCACAGCAAGAGGATTGAGTTACTTACATGACGACTGCGCTGAGAGGATCATCCACCTGGACCTGAAGCCGGAGAATGTGCTCGTCGACGATGGTTTCCAGCCGAAGATAGCCGACTTCGGATTGTCCAAGCTCATGGACAGGAAGGAAAGCCAGCTACAACTGACAATTGCAAGAGGCACCCCTGGATACGTCGCACCCGAGTGTGTTCAGGAAGGAACGGTGACTGAGAAAACCGACGTTTTCGGCTACGGGGTACTGCTGCTCGAGATGTTAACAGGTTGCAAGAACAGGAACCTCTCAAGTGATTACCTGAAGGACTTCTTGTTAGTCAATGGACAGAACGACAGTGCTGCTGCTCACCTCCATCAAGACGAGAAGAAAAGAGAAAGATTGAAGAACGTTGCAGCCTTGTGCGTCCAAGACGATCCAGATTTACGGCCCTCGATGAGCTACGTGGTACAAATGATACTGGGAGTTACTGAGCTGCCTCAAATGCCCTCGCGATCACAGCTGAATTTCTTTCTTGCTTACAGATCCAAAGAGCACTTGAGCAGGAGCTCAGCCTCGGACGTCTCGCATAGAAGTTTTGATAAGTTGCTGGATTCATCGATGTCATCGACGTCATTTGCAATTTTCTCACAACATAGTGGTCGATAGTTAAACCGGAGCATAATTTAAACGTAGGTATAGTATTGCCTCTGAAAATCACAAAATTTGTTGAGGTCCATTCTTTGTCAAAGAAGTAAAAATACACCTTCGGAGGAAGTATTTCGTCATTGTTCAACAAGAGAATCGATGCCGATCACAATGCTTCTAGGAGTTTTGGGTTTGGTGGTTCAGAATCGTGTTCTTCGTTCCCTACGTCGCAGCGTCGCGCAGTGTTTCTTGCCAAGAAAAATGAAAAGTCGCTGTTAGACTCCGCAAACCATTACTAAACAATACCTCGCACATGGTCACATTGCAGTGCCGCATTGAATAGCAATTAGCGTTGAAACAGTCCCGACGAGACAATTTCCTGGCATTACTAAAACTCAACGATGAACAGCGGCACAGACTATTCCTTATCAGCTGTGTAAACGCGAACGAATAAATAACTATAGTCATACGTACTTGCGGAAAGACTTCTTCAAAGCTAATGCTTCGAGTCGCTGGAACTCCCGAGTATGTGAGCGCGCTCCCCAGCAACGCAAGCCATGGCTAGCAGAGAGCTGTACTTCCTCGTCTCGTCGATTTTCATCCTTCGCTCTGCTCAAGCGGCACTGTATTACAGGAATTTCACCACCAAAATAGATGGTCCTTTGTATCCGCTTGATCCATACGGTTTGAGTGGCCGCTACGCTGGTTTATGGTCAAATTATAGCGACATAGATATCAGCCAGGACATGAGTTACCAGGTGTGGATGCTGAGTTATAACGCTGAAACGCCAAAATCGTTTTTCCTGGCACTCATTGCCATCCGCAATCCAAGGGAGTTTTGGGATCTAACAAGACCGGTCATCCTGTGGAAGGCCCGACAGACGAGGCTTGTAGGTGAGAATGCCACTTTACAATTTACCGTAGATGGAGAGCTGAAGCTTGAAGAAAGCGGCGACGTTGTCTGGTCCTCCAAAACTGCAAACAGAGGGGTCCGATGGCTCGCCATCTCCAATCGCGCAACTGTAATGCTCCTGGATAAAAGCAGAATGAATGTAATCTGGGAAAGCAGCGACGAACCTTCGGATACTGTGCTGCTGCAACGAGCAGTTAAGCCGGGAGATAAGCTCGTAAGTTGGAATACTTCAGAAGACAGCAGCGATGGCCTCTATAGTCTCGTCATGGAGAAAAACAGACTGAAACTGTTGTACGCCTCGGAGCCATACTGGAGCTTCGGTAATATTACCAGCGACGAAGATATGTTTGCGGTGTTTTGCTGGCAAAACGATGGTATCGTGTCTCTGGATCTGCGCGCCAACTTCTCACAGATTGAAACGAAGCGTGATGACTTGGGGTTGGTGTTTTCCTGGTCATGTTCCAGTCGAGATTTAAGAGACCAAGTGATGGAGTTGCCAATAGATGGGTCACAACTCACGGCCTCCACTTTCATAAAGCTGAAACCGGACGGGGATGTCGTCTTGTACTCCTGGAATTGGACGGGTACAAACTGGATAGATTTCTTCAGGTTTTCGACTCTCTTCAAGTGCTTTCTTCCAAGTGGATGTGGAAGATACAGAACCTGCAATTCAGCATCAGGCGCATGCGAGGAAACTTGTCCAGATACCTTTGCAAGAAGAGGTGAAGACTGCCAGCCACCATATCCACTAGAGACATGCGAAGACCAGCTCGAGTATCGATTCGTTCGAAGAGAGGGAGCTGATTACTTCTCCACAAATTATTCCACTCCAGTTCCTGAAGCATCAGTGGAGGCGTGTCAGGGGCGCTGTGAGTCGAACTGCACCTGCACGGCGGCCTTTTATGATGACGGGAGCTGCTTTCTCACGCACGGCGACGTGCAGTCACTCCGATCTGGGAAGTACGTTGCTCTGCTGAAAGTTGCCCGCCCTCGAAAAGTTTCCAAGAAACAACTCCAGGCCATCACGTTGGGAGTACTTGTTCCAACACTGTTCCTGCTGATAGTCTGTCTCGGATGGCACTGCCGGAGGAGAAATAAGCATGATGACGACGAGGGAGAAGAAGAAAGCACCTTGCAGCTATCCCTCATGGCGGGTATGCCCAGGCGCTTCAGTTTCCAGGAGCTTGAAGAAGTAACAGGGAAGTTCAGTAACTGCCTCGGGAATGGAGGATTCGGAAGCGTTTTCAAAGGATTACTTGCCGATGGAACTGAAGTTGCTGTAAAGAAGCTCGAAGGCTCGAACCAGAGAAGTAAGGATTTTTTTGCGGAAGTTGGAATCCTAGCCAGGACGCACCACTGGAACCTCGTCAAGCTGCTGGGATTCTGTGCGCAAGGGCCCCGGAAAAGGCTCCTTGTGTACGAGTATATGAAGAATGGCTCTCTAGAACGGTGGATATTTGAAGACGACAGAATTCCTGGGAATATTTCGTGGAAAGTTAGATTCAACATCGCAATAGGAACAGCAAGAGGATTGAGCTACTTACACGATGACTGTGTTGAAAGGATAATCCACCTGGATCTGAAGCCGGAGAACGTACTCCTCGACGATGGTTTCCAGCCGAAGATAGCAGACTTCGGATTGTCCAAGCTCATGAACAGGAAGGAAAGCCAGTTGCAGCTGACGATTACGAGAGGCACCCCTGGCTACGTTGCACCGGAGTGTATTCAGGAAGGAACGGTGACTGAAAAAACAGATGTTTTCGGCTTCGGGGTTCTGCTGCTCGAGATCATAACAGGCTGCAAGAACAGGAACCTCTCAGGCGATTACCTGAAGGACTACTTGTTAGTTAGTAACAGAAACGGTAGTGCCGGTGCTCACCTCTCTGAAGAAGAGAACGAAAAGGAAAGATTGAAGAATGTTGCGGCGTTGTGTGTTCGAGACGATCCAAACTTACGGCCCTCGATGAGCAAGGTTATACAGATGATGGAAGGAGTTACCGAGCTGCTTCAAGTACCTTTGGAATCGGAGCTGAATTTCTTTTTCGCTTACAGACCCAAAGACCAGCTTAGCAGAACCGCAGCCTTGAACGTGACTTATAGGAGTTCTGATAAGTTGCTGAACTCATCTCCGTCGTTTGCAGCCTTCTCACAATCTAGCCTGAATGCCCGATGAAATTATACGTTACAACATTGAACGAAAAATAGACCTTCGTTGATTCGCTACTGCTGAAGTGTTGAGCTAGACAAAAACAATGTAGCCGCAATCTCATTAAATCGTGTTGAAACACATCAACCTGCAAAGAAGAACAGTTATCTCTTCAACTCATAAAGGAAATTCGTCGTCGAAGTCAATAGAAAAATCGTCAGTTAGTACGTGACTCAAAACTAGAAATTATGAGAAGAAACCGTTTCGAGCTTCGGCTTTCAGCAATAGCAGGTTACGAAAAGAGGAACCTCCCGAAATATCCTGAAAGAACGATACACCTCCATCAGGACCACATGAAAAGAGAAACATTGGCAATCGCCATGGCAATGTGTGGTAAAAAGGCAATATTGAGCTTAAAATCGCAGGTGATCGAAAAGGATAAAGCTCCCTCATAAGAGTTTTGAAAAGCTGCTGAAACTATCAATATCGTTCAAGGATTTGCCACAACACGATCCCATCTAGAGCACAAAAAAAGGAATAGCAATGGACGTGATTCTTAGCTTGAAAACCAAAATTTACCGAACGATGGACAGCGTCTCCCTGGAGCTAACACAGTTGGAGCACAAAAGCAAGCGCATCATAGCGCACTCTTCATCTATACCAAAGTGTGAGCGTCCATCTAAAGCCAAAGGAATTCTTTGTCTAGGCGAAATATACCTCAGATTTCACGGATCTTCTGTGACGAGCTCCAGCACCAAGAAAAAGAAATCGCGTCATGGCATCGCATTCTAAAAATTGCGAGGTTACTCAGCCGCAAGAAAGCAAACTCAATGAATGAAACATCACCTCAAAGATCCACCAAAATCGATCAATGCAGCATTGCGCCGATCTCCACGGAAATGCGATGTTAAAAGCTCTCCATTCAGAAACCCTAGAACACAAACCCACTTTAAGAGGCCTTAACAGGTCCCGCGTTCGACTCTAGCAAAGTTTTATTATTTAGCCACGTATGATCCAAAACACTCTAGCTAGCCAGCCTCGCGTAGTCCTCGAGCTTGTTGTAAATCTGGTGAGAAACTCTCCCGTACGCCGTCCCGGATCTCTTGCTCTTCGAATTCGCGCTGGGCGATCCCCCTGCCTGGAAGCAACGCTTTTGATGATCAATAGCGTCGGCAACTCGGCCAGCTCGCTTGGAGTGAGTGGGATCCTTTGTTGATGGTAGCATTGGTCTGCATTACTTTGAACAGGAGAACTTCTTGCTCAGTGACGCTTCCACTCGGGAATAGAGCCGTAGAAGAAAACTCTCTCCCCGGGCTTCAGATATCGACTAGCTCGGAAGGAGAGGGCCTGAGCTTCTTCTGCCGTATTGGAGTCGCCAGGTATCCTTTGTCCGTGCCAATCTTGATGAAGCTCAAGCTCGTGTCGTTCAAGTTGAGGATGAAGAATCTCGAGTTTGCCACAAGCAGCACCCAGAACCTCACGACCACCGGCCAGACTTCGATGTAAGGCCACATCTTCCCGTTCACCAGAATGGTATCACCAAAGTAGTCTGGACACCACTGCGAATGAACTGCCGGATTGCTCCCAACATTGGGATAGTTTATGGAGCCATCACTGAAGAACTGCTTGTCTTGGATCACCAGAAGCACGTAGTTTTTCGGGACCCAGGATGGATCTTCCCATGGCGACTCTATCACGTAAAGTCCGACTAAGCCAGCAGCCATGTTGAGCCGGGTCATGCCGTAAGTGTGGTCGTGATACCACAGGAGCGAGTGGCGCTGAAAGCTGGGATAGACGTAGTTTTGCGTCACGTAATCCAGGTCCCGCTCGCCAACTGATGTAAACCAGGCTTCTGGATGCCCGTCCGACCAGCTCTCTTGTCCATGGAGATGAGTGACCACTGGAATGTAGCCGTAGCACGGACCCACCCCTAGAATCGTATAGTTGACTGGAAGAAAAAGTACACGATCTTTCCCATGGGACAAAGGATGTTTGTCTCTTTTGGGCTCTCAAAGTTGGACCTGATATGAAGCTGTATACTCGCTCATGCCGAATGCATTCAGTGTTGTTGGTGGCAAGTCTCTGTGCAGTTTCTGCGTCAAAAAGAAAAGAAAAGAAAGTTTTGGAAGAGTCTGGAAATCAAGTGGAGAAAGAACGCATACCTGGGTGATTTTGTAAGCTCCAATGGTAACTTTGTAGCGTGGGCTCAAGTATATCTTCAGTGGGGTTGGAAGAACGTGGATGAACTTTTCCAGCTCTGGGGACCGTGGCAGTTGCAGACAGACCTCATCTGCTTCTACTGTGATGCAAATATCGAGGATGAACAGCGTTATGAACTTCCAAGACATTGGGAATTCTATGGCATGTTATTTGTAAACTGGTGCTGTGTACAGCATGATATTGCATTTGCCGGGTGGCAACATTTGATTGGCCTGCCATAATTATGTTGCTATTATGTACATTGGATGAATGCTTTTTATGGTCATCCATACATGCCTATTATGCATAGTACATATCTGCTCATCCTTTTATTAGGTCATTTTTAAGGCGAGGACTGGTTGTCACTGAGCAGGGTGTGGAGTCCAAAATCGAACAGCTGGTGTGGCAAACAGGCTGATGTGGCAGGACATCTTGAGGGTGGGTTCTTTCAAGGTTGGGGGCAAGAGATTGATTCCTCGGAGGTGGGGAGTAGAGTCTGAGCGTGCAGGGTGTTGATTGGAAAGGTGTGTTTTCTTTGAGGCTTTGTTGTTGTGAGCACATGAGAATGGATCCTAGTTTTGGTGGAGATGAGGGGTAGCCACATTGCTAAATGCTCCCATGAGCAGTGTGTGGCTGTCCTTCATTCTCAGACCATGCAAGAAGCTTGATGATGCTAAATTGAGCAACACAAGTGGTTGCTAATTTGAGCAAAGTAGAGTCAATGAGAGACTTCTGTGGCATTAGAGACTTTCAATGAGGATGCCAAGGGCATTGCTGGAAGGCAATGTCGATAGAAACACCCATGTGCAAGTCTCACCATGGCTAATGGTGTGGCAGGTTTTTTGAGTGGAAATTATGGAGGCAAATATGGCTCATGAGGGTTTTTTAATGGAAGAAATGAGAAATGTGAGTGAGGAGCTGCCTAGAATGAAAGCTGGGAATTCTTCTATACTTGATATCTCAAAGGACCAACTTGCAATAGTGGTTTCTACTGTCAAGACCCCCAACAAGATCAAGACTGGAAAAATGCAAAAGACAATGAGAAAAACTAGTGGAAACGAAGAAGAAGCCTTAGATTGGCATTGATTCAGATTGTGGAGAAATAGAACAAGGCTAACTTATATATATTATAGGTTGATGAAGCTCCACCACTCTTGGATCGAGGATGGCCTAAATATAGCTGAGGTCGAGGAGGTGCCACATCATCATAAAAAATGTGGCTCGAGACTCAGGAATCGTACGGGAAATAGAGAGTCAGAAATAGGGAAGTGTCTCGAGAGTCAAGAATGTGGTCTGTAGGTCAGCAATCCAACGAGAGTCAGGAATGTGGCAAGAATTAAGGGATTCTTAACAACACCCCCTCCTCAAGAACGAGTGGAACAAGGACGTGAATGAGAACAAAGAGGAGGATGAGATGGGCGGTGAGGGATGGGAGATGGAGAAAAAGAATGAGGATTAGGACGAGATGGATAGCAGCGGTGGAAGTCCCGAACAAGGTCAGGAGAATGAATCAGGTTGTCCGTAGGTTCCTAAGTGCGTTCTTCAGGTCCATAACCCTTCTAGTCGACCAGATAGTAGAGTTTAGACTGTGAGATCTTGGAATCAAGGATGTCCTGAACCTCATACTCAGACCCATCCTCGAGCTGCATTGGTGGAGGCAGAGGAATGACCTGATTTGGAATAGGACTGGGAATATAAGGCTCAAGGACAAAGGAGTGAAAAATGGGGTGAATGTGATATGAGGAGGGAAGTGCAGGGTGATAAGTGACAAGGTTAATGATGGCAGTGATAGAGAAAGGACTAAAGCATTTGAAATCAAGTTTAAGACATGGTTTGGTGGTGGAGATATTTCACTTGAGGAGCCAGACTTTATCCCCGATATTGTAAGGGGGACAATCCTGACAATGGACATTGGCAAATGTTTTGTGAGATTCCTGAGCACGATGGAGGTTCAAATGGAGAAGGAAGTGAGAGATTGAATCGGGGATTTCGGCCAGAGTTCGCAAAGAAGGGGGAAACTCGAAGAGAGGAGTGAACAGAGTTGTTATAGGAGAACTCAGCAAGGGGAAGGATATTGAACTAGTCATCTTGATGATAGTTGATGAAGCACCTCAAGAATTGTTCCGACGTCTGAATCATTCGCTCGGACTGTCCATCAGTTTGAGGATGATATGCCGAAGAGAGGTTGGCCTTCACTCCAAGCAGCTGCAAAAACCATTTCCAGAAATGAGAGATGAACTGAGGTCCCTGATCTGAAACCACATCTGCAAGAATCTCATGAAGTGGGAAAATTTCCCTGAATACCAATTTTGCCATGTCCTCGCCCGAAAACTCTTTGGTACACAGCAAGAAGTGCATCATTTTTGTGAAGCCATCCACCTGGCGAGGTACCTTATTCTGGGCGCAAATGTCACATGAGGTAACAAAAGCTTTGATGTAGTCATCCATGTGAGGCCACCAAAAGTCCCGTGCAACCAGCTCATAGATTTTTGCGATGCCAAAGTGACTAGCAGTTGGGCTATCATGGCACGCCATCAAGACCAACCTTCGAGCATCACCTTCAGGAATGTAAAGCTGCTCTCCACGGTACAACAAGCCATCTAAGAACTCGAACTCGTCAAATTGCTAGTAGTTGGGAATCACTTGGTGTCCAGCCTGAAGGTGGAGGAAAATGTCGCTGGTGAGGTCATTGGATTGAAGATTGTTTCTGATCACATCCATTAAGGAGGAGTCCTAAGGGGCCAGGGAAATTGACATAACTTGAAGCTGATCAGGACCGAGGATAACTTGATCCTGTTGATTGAAGGCAAAATTACCAAGCCTGAGACTGAGATAGGAGCGCCTTGAAAGAGCATTAGGAAGGCCTTGAAGCTTTCCAGGTCTGTACTTGATAACAAAGTCAAACCGACTCAGGAATTGTGTCCACCTTGCTTGACGACGGCTCAAAACTTAGGAAGTGGCAAAGTACTTAAGATTTTTGTGATTCATCTAGACAGTTATTTGATGGCCCGCCCCCTCCAAGAAACGACGCCACTCTCCAAAGGAATCCAGGATGGCAAGGAGCTCCTTGTCGTGGATTTCGTAATTGATCTCCGCAGGCTGGAATTTCTGAGAATGGAAGGCAACCGCATGAAATTTTTGATCCTCTCCGAGTTAAGACAGCACAGCACCAATGGCAAAGTCGGAGGCATCAGCCTCGATGAAGAAAGGTTGTGAGGGATTAGCGTGGATCAAGACGGGAGAAGAACTGAAGGCCGCCTTGAGTGTGTCAAAGTTTGCTGGGCAGCAGCAAACCAAGACAAGGGAACATCCTTGCGAGTGAGATGCGTGAGAGGAAGGACAATGTCAGAGTAGTGATCAATGAATTTGCGGTAAAAGTTAACAAAGCCAAGGAAAACCTAAATGTCAGACATTGATTATGGAGGCTCCTATTCGAGAATAGTCTTGACTTTGGTAGAATCCATTGTGATACCCTCAGGAGTGGCAATGTACCCAAGGAACTCTACAGACTCCTGATCGAAAGAACATTTCTCAAGCTTCACATATATGTTCCTGCAGCTTCACCAACACCTTGCGCACATGCTCGTCGTGCTCCTCCTGAGTTTTTTAATAGATGAGGATGTCATCAAGGTAGACGATCACCATTTGATCAAGAAACTCTTGAAAGACGTCATTCGCCATGAGTTGGAAAACTGCTGGAGCATTTGTCAAGCCAAATGGCATGATAGTGTACTCGAAGTGGCCATAGCGGGTTCGGAACATAGTCTTCCATTCATCACCAGGCCGGATCCGAATCAGGTTGTATGCTCTATGGAGGTCGATCTTGGTGAAGAAGCGAGCACCGCCAAGGCGTTCCAACAGGTCTGAGATCAGGGGTAGTGGATAATGGTTCCAAACAATCACTTTGTTCAAACCTCAGTAGTCGATGACTAGCCGCAAACTCCCATCCTTCTTCTTGACAAAGAACACAGGTGCTCCAGCCGGGGACTGCAAATGCTGAATGTACCCCGAGGCAAGGTTCTCATCCACGTACTCTTTGAGGGCCTTAAGATCGGATGGGGATAACCTGTACATAGGCCCCCACGGAGGTGAGGCTCCTTCTTGTAAATCAATGGGACAGTCATAAGGCTGATGAACAGGCAATACATTAGCTTTTTTCTTGTCAAACACATCCCCAAAATCATGATACTTCTTAGGAAGATTGATAAGAGAAACATGCAAAGCAAAAAGGAAAATAGGTTCTTCATGAAGAAGTTCTTTCATAGAAGCGTACGACTAAATGGAATGATGAGACAAGGATACTATCCAATGTAAGATGGAAGAGAGGAAAAACAAGAGGGTGAAAACTTCGTAAAGTCAGGAACAGAACCCCGATTTGAGTTTAGGGAAATTTTCCTGATTCAGACTTGATGAACAGCAAGGGAAGCCGTGGGAGATGGTGATGTGGGAGAGACGAGCTGTAATTCCTTCCAACAGATCTGAGGCTGATATAGTTGGCACCAAGGAAGGCCAAGCACTACAGAGGAGGACTTGCTGTTGATGATGTTGAAGGCGATATCAGTGACGGTGGACCCGATGTGTACTCGAACGGGCAACATTTCCCTAATTCCAGAAGATGGAGACACAAAATGCTCGCCGATGCCTTCAACCCTTAGATCCCATATAGTAGGAGAAAGAGGAACGTGATGTTGGGCAGCAAAGTTCGTGTCCATGAAGTAGGAAGTTGCACCTGAGTCCAGTAGTGCCAGAGCCTTGAGTCCTCATTGTCCGGTGAAAGAAAGGAGACATGGGACACGGAAGTTGTGGGAATTGGTGGTGGCTTTGATGAAAGGTGGTGAGGAGCTTGATAAAAAAGAAAAGTGATTTTTATTTAGGGAGTCCAAACAGACAGCTCCTACTTTGTTTGGACAAGGTTGTTTCTCGACTGCAACAAAGGTGGACTTTGAGGCAGAGTGAACTCGAGCAGTCGGGGAGGCTTCTTGGGACACACAGCTACTTTGTGATTTGGATCAGCACAGTAGAGGCAAAGATTATGAGATATTCAACATTGCTTCTCAGCAGGACTCAACTTCCCTCTAATGAGTCAGGGAGTACCAAAAATATCCATCGGGACCGGAGCAGTAGGTCTAGGAGTATGCCCCGAAGACTCAAGGTTGGATTCTTGAGTCTGAGACGGGAAAATGGCGGCGCGGCGACTTTCCTGATGACATTCAAAGAGACGATTGTCACATCGAATAGCTTTGTGGATGGCATCCGACAGGTCCGTGGGATCCTCCATGGTGAGCAACAAATCCTTAACACCGTTGTTGAGGCCGAAACAAAATTTATCAATCAGGGCCTGCTCATCCCATTGAGTGTCCAAGGCAAGGAGTTGGAACTCTGCAGTATAGATCGAGGCAAGACGAGACCCCTGAGAGAGACATCTCATTTTTGTGGTGGTAGCCCAAACCCAATCCGTCTCGCCAAAACATGCTTCGAGCTTTTCTTTGAACAATTGAAGATCCATCAGCTCCAGAACCATGACCCTTTCATGCTCTTCTCCAGGAGAGGAGAAAACCATGACAAAGCTGCACCTTCGAGTAACATCCCAATCGCGCCAATTTGAGACTCGAGAGTGGGGTACCGCCGATGTTGAAGTGTGAAGATCAACTCCATCTAGTTCAGGAATCTGCGAAGCTCCGAACACTTGTCTGAAAATGTCACCAAGAAACTCACCTTCGGTTTAGGAACTTTGCTAGATCCTCAATCTCAACAGCCTCTGAAAGCTTCTTATTTATCCGGTCCATAGCCTCGAAAATGAGACGGGAAGTTGGCCCCTCTCGGTCCGCAAGCTTCAAGACCTTGAGGAGCAGTCCAAGCAGCACCGACAAGTGTTGGCACCTAGTCCAGAAGAGTTCGGAGTCTCTTCTAAGATCCGAGTTTGAATGCGCTAGGCTTTGGCTGTCTTTGTGACGTCCAATCACCGCCACTCAGAGCTCACAACCATCTCCTTCAATGCCTCCAAGGTCGTCAGATTCAGGAGCTGAGACATCACTAGAAACATGTAAGTGAACCTTGTGCTCGCCGGCTTGATGAGATCCCGATTGCTCAGCTTCCGAAACAAAGCCAGAACACGAGGTTTTTTGGTGATAAAAGTTACCACCTCGTTGCAGCCTTTCACCAATGGTTTTACCCACGACAAGCTCCCGATGTCTTCGAAGAGAAGGTCCAAGACATGGCACACACACCGGCTGTGGAGAATGTGAGGATACTCAGCTGTCATGAGTTCTCCCATTTGCACACAGTTTGATGCATTGTTAGTGATCACCTGAACAACGTTTTCTTCGCCAACTTCTTGAATCACTTTCTTCAGCTCGACCCAAATCCACTCTCCCGTCTTTGTCCTGCCCTCGAAATCTACAGACTTCAAGAAAACCGAACCCTAGATGTTGGAGGCCATGAAGTTGATCAAGGATCGGCTACAGTTGTCAGACCAGTCATTGGTGATGATGCTAACTCCATATCTTCTCCACCCCTCACAGATTGGATCAAGTCGAGCATTGACACTATCATAAAGCTTCTTCAGCTGTGTACTCCGTAGCTTCTCATATCCCATCATCTGTGCAAGAGCTCTAGGGCCGAAGTCGATAGCAGCTTGAAGCAACTTCCTCAGATTTGGCCTCCAAATGGTGTTGAAAAGGATATTGTCAACGTAGAAGAACTCGGCCACGGCATCATCCAGACATTGAACCTTTGCAGACTTCATCATCTTTCGAATGTCACCATCCAGTGTCGGTGCAGCACTTCATTTAAGACTGCTGCTCTCGGAAAGTGGAACGCTGCCACTGTTCACCTCGCCTAGCCCTCTGGTAGCCCCACCACTTGCCCCGCAGCTGGCACCGCTACAAATCTCTACATTCCTTCCTTCCACACCCCCAAGGTGAGCGCGAACTCGTTTAGCCGCGCCGGTGTAAGTATTCGAGCAATACTTACACTTCCATAGACTCATGCCATGGCTTGTCTTGGATGTCGGCCTCAGTTTCAGAACATGAGCCCGCTCCAGCATGGCTACCTTCCTCCCCCCATCCCAGACTTACCTCAGCGCTTTCAGATCCCGCGAACCCTGAATTTACATGAACCCTAATCCTAAGTAAAAGAAAGCATATTCTTTAGGGTTTTTAAAAAATATTCTTGGTGTTTAAATGCCGATTTAAATGCCGTATTATATGCTTGTTTTAAATGGCATTTTTTATTAATCGTACCCATTCAAATGCAAGTATGCTGCTACTTTTCAAAGACTTATGGACTGTGTCCTTGGTACGCTCAGATGGGAATTGTCACTTGTCTATATAGATGGTGTTAATGTCTATTCTCGAGGAGTATGTAGCCACATCACAGACCTCAGAAAGGTATTTTCCAGATTGAAAGCAGCAGGTCTGAAGATTAAGCCAAAGAAATGTCACTTCTTCATGTGCGAAATTAAGTTTCTTGGACATGTGGTGTTTGGCAAAGGAATTGCTCCGGATCCTGAGAAAATATCAGCAGTGAAATTCCTGAGGGAAAGAAGCAGGTCCACGAGTTCTCCTTCGTGTGTTTGGAACTCTAATGCCTCGATGCAGATTAAAGCCTTTCTTGGTCTGGCTGGCTATTATCAAAGATTTATCAACAAATTCGTAGAAAGGGCCTTGCCACTGTCTAAAGCAGTCGGAGCGGATGGCTTGGGGTGCCGAGCAGCAGAACACCTTTGAAGAACTAAAGCGGGAGCTGTGCAAGGAGCCTATATTATCTTATCCTGATTGCAGGTATTGTAGTTGCCTGGTGATGTATTGATCCATTTACTATATCATCCGGTGCAGCAAGGCTTTCCTTTTGCAGTGCAATGCGTCAGGCAATATTGGCACAGATTGGGAATGGGAATGCGGAACATCCCATTGCTTATTATAGCAAGTCAAGATCGAAACTGATCACTAAGAGTCAAGGCTCTTCAAGGCTCAGGATCACTCTCAGGCCATCTCGATTTACTTAATGGGATATGACTATGAAATTGTCTACAAAAGAGGCTCACAAAACTCGAATGCAGATGGGTTATCCAGAGCCTTTCACAGCTAGACCGTCTCACAAATTTGTTGAATTTCCTTGCTATATTTCTCATGTTTAATCGCATTGGCAATATTTATCATTCCTGTTCTGGCGTGAGCATCCCTATTTGGACTTGATTATTTAATCGGTTGAAGTAGTTATCCCTGCTTTGGACTTCCATGGATCGCGAAGAATACAAACTGCGCCTGGCCTTCGCTGAATCAGGAGAGATTGTTCCTGGCATTGACAAGTCAGTGAGGAGAAAACTCAATCGAGGAAGAGATAAGTTTGGTTTGCTAGATGGCAAGCTAATGTACATCGCTTCAAGGGAGGTGAATCAATACCTGTTGGTAGTTCAGCGGGATGAGGTCAATGAGCTCGTGCTAAGATACCATGTTTCCTCTTTATCGGGTCATTTGTCACGGAACAGGATCCTAGATGATTTACAGCAGCATTACTGGTGGATTGGTACGAGGAATGATGTTGATCGGGTTACAGCTTGCAAGATCTCTAATGCTCTTATGCGGTCATCTATAACCTCAGAATTACAGCCGCTGCCAATTGGAGGGCCTTTTGCAAGGGTGGGACTTGATTTCGTTGAACCTTTCAACTTCCCCTCCAGACATGGGAACAAATATATTGTTGTTTGCATGGACTACTTCTCTAAGTGGGTTAAGGCACGAGCAGTAAATGACAAATCTACTCAGACTGCCGTGGAATTTATCTACGAGGATGTTATCTTAAGACATGGAGTCCCAGAGCAGATCCTTACTGACAGGATAAAGGAGTTTTGCAGTGAGGCATTAATGGGTGTGAAGCACACCCTGACAGGAAGATTCAAACCTTCAACTAATGGCATGGTAGAGCGCTTTAACAGGACACTAGAAAAGATTATCTCAGTAAATATTTTGCTCAAGAAAGGGGAGTGGGACAATGTTTTGCCGGAAGTACTCTTTGCTTACAGAACAACAAGACAGGTCCACAGGTTTTTCACCTTTTGAGATGATTTACAGGAGAAGAGCGAAGAAACCTGCTCACCCTGGATTAGATCTCACCGCAACCAATGATGGTATTGAATCCCAGAACTATGTTGGAGAAAGCTCGAATCACAGGGCAATCTTGGAAGAAAGAGCAAGAGCAAACATTGAACAGGCACAAGCTCGTTATTCAAGGAACTACAAGAAAACAATCAATGATCATCCCTTTGGTGTTGGAGATTCTGTCATGGCCAAAGTTGTGGTGCAAGGCATCCTAGGAAGGAAGTGTTCTTCACGGTACGATGGGCCCTATTTGGTAATAGATCAGCCAACTCAAGCTAAGATGACAATTTTGGCTCAGCAAACAGAGAGTGCAATGCCAGGGACAGTGTTATCCACAGTATTACGATTCTCTAATTTGATATTCGACAGCAATGTTAGAAGTCCTGGAGAGCACTCAATCAGACCCATGTTTTTTCAAGTCTCTCCTTCGAAAACGAGGAAATGACTACAGACATTAGTCTAGGAGTTGTGTGAGAACACGAGTGACCGCTACAACGTTTTCACGCAGAGAATATCCGCGAAAAATATTCTTCCAGATGAATAAAGGAATGCCACATGTCCACGGTCATTTTTCGGCAGACGCCATAAATTCCTCCAATATCAAGTCAGTCAAAAAGTGAATCTGACGTAGTCCACCTTGCAAGGTCTTGTCCAAATAGCGTGACACAGCTGGCTGGGAGTTCAAATAATTCAGCGCTTGAGAGGCCGAAAAAATAATGGCTAGTAAAGGAAAGTTGTGCTTCATTGTCTCGTCGATCTTCATCCTGCGTTTTGCTCAAGCAGAAATATGCTACTCGAACTTCACCACCAAGATAAATGGTGCCTTGTATCCGCTTGATCCATACGGTTTGAGTGGCCGCTACGCTGGTTTATGGTCAAATTATAGCAACATAGATATCAGCCAGGGCATGAGTTACCAGGTGTGGATGCTGAGTTATAACGCTGAAACGCCAAAATCGTTTTTCCTGGCACCCATTGCCATCCGCAATCCAAGTGAGTATTGGGATCTCACTAAACCGGTCATCCTGTGGAAGGCCCGACAGACGAGGCTTGTAGGTGAGAATGCCACTTTACAATTTACCGCAGATGGAGAGCTTAAAATCGAAGACGATGATGTTGTATGGTCCACGAAAACTGCAAACAGAGGCGTCCGGTGGCTCTGTATTTCCAATCGCGCAGCCATAATGCTCCTGGATGAAAGCTGAAGCAATGTCATCTGGCAAAGCAGCGACGAACCTTCTGATACTGTGCTGTTGCAACGAGCACTTACGCCGGGACAAAAGCTCGTAAGTTGGAATACTTCAGAAGACAGCAGCGATGGCCTCTATAGTCTCGTCATAGAGAATAACAGGCTGCAACTGTTGTACGCCTCGCAACCATACTGGAGCTTCGGTAATATTACCAGCGAGGAAGATATGTTTGCGGTGTTCTGCTGGCAAAACGATGGTAACGTGTCTCTGGATCTGCGAGCCAACTTCTCACAGATTGAAACGAAGCGTGATGACTTGGGGTTGGTGTTTTCCTTGTCATGTTCCAGTCGAGGTTTAAAAGACCAAGTGATGGAGTTGCCAATAAATGGGTCAAAACTCACGGCCTCCACTTTCATAAAGCTGAAACCGGACGGGGATGTCGTCTTGTACTCCTGGAATTGGACGGGTACAAACTGGATAGATTTCTTCAGGTTTTCGACTCTCTTCAAGTGCTTTCTTCCAAGTGGATGTGGAAGATACAGAACCTGCAATTCAGCATCAGGCGCATGCGAGGAAACTTGTCCAGATACCTTTGCAAGAAGAGGTGAAGACTGCCAGCCACCATATCCACTAGAGACATGCGAAGACCAGCTCGAGTATCGATTCGTTCGAAGAGAGGGAGCTGATTACTTCTCCACAAATTATTCCACTCCAGTTCCTGAAGCATCAGTGGACGCGTGTCAGGGGCGCTGTGAGTCGAACTGCACCTGCACGGCGGCCTTTTATGATGACGGGAGCTGCTTTCTCACGCACGGCGACGTGCAGTCACTCCGATCTGGGAAGTACGTTGCTCTGCTGAAAGTTGCCCGCCCTCGAAAGATTTCCAAGACGCAACTCCAGGCCATCACGTTGGGAGTACTTGTTCCAACAATGTTCCTGCTGATAGTCTGTCTCGGATGGCACTGCCGGAGGAGAAATAAGCATGATGACGACGAGGGAGAAGAAGAAAGCACCTTGCAGCTATCCCTCATGGCGGGTATGCCCAGGCGCTTCAGTTTCCAGGAGCTTGAAGAAGTCACAGGGAAGTTCAGCAACTGCCTCGGGAATGGAGGATTCGGAAGCGTTTTCAAAGGATTACTTGCCGATGGAACTGAAGTTGCTGTGAAGAAGCTCGAAGGGTCGAACCAGAGAAGTAAGGACTTTTTTGCGGAAGTTGGAATTCTAGCCAGGACGCACCACTGGAACCTCGTCAAGCTGCTGGGATTCTGTGCGCAAGGACCCAGGAAAAGGCTCCTTGTGTACGAGTATATGAAGAATGGCTCTCTAGAGCAGTGGATATTTGAAGACGACAGAATTCCTGGGAATATTTCGTGGAAAGTTAGATTCAACATCGCAATAGGCACAGCGAGAGGATTGAACTACTTACACGATGACTGTGTTGAAAGGATAATCCACCTGGATCTGAAGCCGGAGAACGTACTCCTCGACGATGGTTTCCAGTCGAAGATAGCAGACTTCGGATTGTCCAAGCTCATGGACAGGAAGGAAAGCCAGTTGCAGCTGACGACTACGAGAGGCACTCCTGGCTATGTTGCACCAGAGTGTATTCAGGAAGGAACGGTGACTGAAAAAACAGATGTTTTCGGCTTCGGGGTTCTGCTGCTTGAGATCATAACAGGCTGCAAGAACAGGAACCTCTCAGGCGATTACCTGAAGGACTACTTGTTGGTTAGTAACAGAAACGGTAGTGCCGCTGCTCACCTCTCTGAAGAAGAGAACGAAAAGGAAAGATTGAAGAATGTTGCGGCGATGTGTGTTCGAGACGATCCAAACTTACGGCCCTCGATGAGCAAGGTTATACAGATGATGGAAGGAGTTACCGAGCTCCTTGAAGTACCTTTGGAATCGGAGCTGAACTTCTTTTTCGCTTACAGACCCAAAGATCAGCAAAGAGCCTCGAACGTGAGTTATCGGAGTTCTGATAAGTTTCTGAACTCGTCTTCCTCGTTTACTGCCTTCTCACAATCTAGCCTGAATGCCCGATGAAATTATACGTTACAACATTGAACGAAAAATATACCTTCGTTGATTCGCTACTGCTGAAACTGTTGCGCTAAGCCAAAAACAATGTAGCTGCAATATCATTAAATCATCAACCTCCAAAGAAGAACAGTTATATCTTCTCCTATTTGAGTTCCAGAAACTCATAAAGGAAATTCGTCGTAGAAAAATCGTCAATTAGTACGTGATTCAAAACTAGAAATTATAAGAAGAAACCGTTTCGAGCTTCGGCTTTCAGCAATAGCAGGCTACAAAAAGAAAAACCTCGCGAAATATCCTGAAAAGCTCCATCAGAAACACAAGAAAAGAGAAAGATTGCCAATCGTCATGGCAATGTGGGGTAAAAAGCCAATATTGAGCTTAAAATCGCAGGTGATCTTGAGAGAAAAGGATGGAGCTCCCTCATAAGTGTTTCGAAAAGATGCTGAAACTATCAATATCGTTCAAGGATCTGCCACAACACGAGTCCATCTCGAGCACAAAAAAAGGAATAGCAATGGACGCGATTCTTAGCTTGAAAACCAAAATTTACCAAACGATGGACAGCGTCCGCCTGGAGCTAACACAGTTGGAGCACAAAAGTAAGCGCATCACAGCGCACTCTTCCTCTATCAACGAACAGCGACCAAAGTGTGAGCGTCCATCTAAAGCCAAAGGAATTCTTTGTGTAAGCGAAATATACCTCAGATTTCACGGATCTTCTGTGACGAGCTCCAGCGCCAAGAAAAAGAAATCGCGCCATGGCATTGCATTCTACAAATTGCGAGGTTAATCAGCCGCAAGAAATCGAAACTAGAGAGAGCAACTCAATGAATGAAGTGTCACCTCAAAGATTCACCACAGTGCTCGAGCAGCACTGAGATGTTAGAGCTCTCGATCGGCAGAAATCCATCGCATTTTCCGAGCTCCATCCCTGGCCCATTCATAAACCCTAGAACACAAACCCACTTTAAGAGGCTTTAACAGGAGCAAAGGTTTATTATTTATCCACGTATGATCCAAAACATTCTTCGCAATCTAGCGAGCTAAGGATTTCACAGCGTCTCGCAGCCTCGCGTAGTCCTCGAGCTTGTTGTAAATCTGGTGAGAAACTCTCGCGTACGCCGTCCCGGATCTCTTGCTCTTCGAATTCGCGCTGGGCGATCCCCCCGCCTGGAAGCAAATCGGCACCTCCACTCCAAACTCCCTGCGCAGCCTCGTCCTCATCTCCAGCGCCGCCTCCTCGCTCGCCACTTCCAGCTTCGCCGGGAGCTCCACCATCGCCATGGACGAAGCAAGCTCGGCACACGTCCCACACTGCGTCCCCCACGCCGCCGCGAGCATCTCCGCCATCGCCATCGCCCCCCGGTGATTGAAAGCGATGAGACTGGAGAGGCCACCTAGATTCCCATCGATGAACTCCACCGCGGCGGTCACGGCGAGCTGGGAGGTGTAGTCTCTCGTCCCCACCCAAGAACACTCGCTGAAGAGCCCCAGCTTGAAGTTGTGAGACACCACCGGGTGGTGGAGGCGCTCCAGATGCTTGGCCTTGGCGTGGAGGAACGCGACGCTGTGTGGAGCGAAGAGCCACTTGTGGAGATTGCTCGAGTAGTAGTCGGCGTCGATCTCCTCCACGCTCAGCTCGATGTTGCCGATCGCGTGAGCGCCGTCCACGAAGATCTGCTCCACTCCAGCGTCGCGGCAAAGGGCGACGAGATCTCGCGCCGGGAGAACCACCGATGGCATCGAGGTGATGTGGTCGATCACCGCCAGCCGGATGGTGGTGGAGCTCTTGGCGGCCTGCTCCAGCGATCGCTGGAAGCTGTCGATGATCTGCCGGGCGGAGAGGATTGGAAGCGCGAGCTCCACCTCGATGATCCTCGCGCCGGCGCGAACAGCGTAGGCCTCGAAGCACTTCTTCACGGCGGCATAGCTGCAGTTGAGCATGAGGATGGCGTCGCCGGGGTGGAATCTCTTCTCCAGGAATCCCCACGCCATGTCCTGGGCGATCATCGCCGCCGCCGTGGTCACGTTGTCCACCAGGACGATCTCCTCCACGTCGGGCGCGCGGATGATGGACGCGATCGCCTCCCGCGACGCGCGCAATCCCTTCTCCAGGGGGCCGAAGTAGAACTCGTCCGGCTGCTCCAGCCACTGCCTGTGCCACCGCTGCTGCGCCTCCAGGACCGATCGAGGACAGCTCCCAAAGCTCCCGTTGTTGATTCTCGCGATTCCTTGCCTGTGATGCGAGAATTCGCGAGCCAGCATCTCCTCCCAGATCTTGCCGGATCCCACAATCGGCATTCTCTGGATACTCCCGGCCTCTTGCCCTTGCATCGACACAGTCATGGCGCCGCGCCCTCGATCGATCAAGAATCCCTACCCTCGTCGCGGGGATCAATCCTATGCAGCACAACAGCGCTGGATTTCGCCCTTCCTAGAAGAATCTACACTCACAATCTCGCGAGAAATAGGTCGAGTTGCCCTGCCGCCATAGCTCAAGCTTCTGCCCTTAAAAACGAGCCTCTTATTCCCTGGATATTCTCATTTGTCCGTTATTATATGAAGGAATCCATCGTCTTGGAAAATGACGTGCATGCATTAAGCTCAATGGCTTTGCATATGCTATTTGCATATGCCCGGATATCCAAAGAAGCTAGCTTTGCAGCAAAGGCAAAACAATTCCTCCACGAAAGAAGGAATCGATCGATCAAAAAAATTGTTGCCATAGCTTTTCGAGATGCTTGCTATCCTGCGATAGAAGATTAACAAAGATTGTTAGATCTCGATTCCTCTGGAGAAAGATCGTCAAACCTTTGCTTGTGTTATTCGAGACGCTATCGCCCATCCTGTGATAGAAGAGTAACAAAGCTTGTTAGATTGCGATTCCTCTTTAGAAAGATCATCAAACCTTTGCTTGCGTTTTCGCTTTCCTGGAATCCCGTGCTCCGTGCGAGATACTCTCTTGCTTGCGTTTTCTCTTGCCGACGTCCTCGTAC
This sequence comes from Selaginella moellendorffii, assembly GCF_000143415.4. NCBI lineage: Eukaryota > Viridiplantae > Streptophyta > Lycopodiopsida > Selaginellales > Selaginellaceae > Selaginella > Selaginella moellendorffii. The sequence goes on along the minus strand of NW_003314292.1, from coordinate 565,170 downwards.
TCGATTGGATCGATTATCACTCCCGCTCGTTTGATTATCTGCGTGGTAATCACGTTTACAATCAAATCAACACAGGAAGATCGAGAAACAGTAAGAAAAGCAAAGCTTACAGATGGTCGTGTCAAGTCCTGAAAACCTTTGGCTGGGTTGTAATCACGCCCCAATGGCATCCGCATTGTTTTCTCGAAAACTTCTTTGGATGTGTAGGGGAATGGCAGCGACGACGACAGGAACTTTGCAGCCTGTTACACAGAGAAGTGAGCAAAGAAAAGGAAGAACAAGAAAACCTACCTTCTTATCAGTCTTCTGGCTGATGATGACGTGCTTGAGCTTTGCATCCAGTCTCCGCTTCTCGGCCTCTTCTTTCTTTCGCTTGGCCTCCTCCTGTTGCTTTAGCATCCATTGTGGAGGACCTCTCTTCTTCTGGATGTCTGTCCACTGCCCCCAGCCTGGTAAGTCCATTCTCTCGAGTTCTTCTTGGGGACACTCCTCGTCCACTGCGGCCGCTTTTGCTTCTTGGAACTCGGCCTCCACATCGTCTCCAGCAAAAGCCTCTCGAATCAGATCCTCTTGACTACGTGGAACTATGACTTCGTCACCGTCGTAGTCGAGATCTTCCTCTTGTTCTTCCACGCTGTTTTCCTGCTCTGGTACAGTTTTTTTGTCCTGCTTGCGACTCGTATCCTTTGGCCGCCCCGCAATCGCCACCTTAAAACTTTCGTCTGCTACGCTTTTGCTGTTTGTTTCTGGCCTCGCAACTTCGTCCGTGCCGAATACTGTCGGGTTTGCACTGATAACCGAATGCTTTGTCACCTCCACTCCCATCGCATCTTCAAGTCTAGTCGCCGATTCCTTGTTTTTGCTTTTCTTCTTCTTTTTCTTCTTCGTCCTCTCGCTCTTGTCTCCAGCTATCGTGATTGGTTCGTCAACTTTCGTGGTGTGCTCCACGGCAGCACTAACCTGTATGAACACATTAGTCTTATTTTAAGGAAAGAGGAGCTATACCGGCTTACCATTCCTTCTAGATCAACATCCTCAATATCAACGGCATTGACAGGAACAGGATCAGATTTTCTCTTTTTCTCCTTCCTCGTGACTAATAGCATCTTCGTTCCCATCAACGGAGATTCATCTTCTGAGTTTTCACTATCAGTTCCACGCTCCACCATGTCATCTTCTTCATCGATAGCTTTCATCGCGGATACCTTGTCCGCGTGGCCTCCAAACGACAGCTTCCCTTTTAATGGGCCAGTTTCCTGGCTAGGACCAGCATCGTCAGCTCTAGCTGATTCGAGTTCTTCTAAAACTGCCCGGGCCTCATCTTCTGCTTCTTTTCTCTTTTTCTCAATCGCACGGACCTGACAGAAAGTGGTAGAAGTAAAGATGAGTTGAATTAAAATGCATGAATATTTACCATGAATGGAAGAGCAAAGATACCAGTAGTCGGTAGCTCGGTGTCGTTGGTTCCTTCTTCCAGTGCTTTCAACGTAGCGACCTTGGCTTTGGCCAGCACTCTTGATCCAGGCTTTTCGAGCACAAGTCCCGGCTCATCATCCTTATCACTGTCGTCTTCCTCGTCCTCGTCACTGCTACTGCTCTCAGACTTGGCAGAATGAATTTTTCTCGTCAACAACGCGTGCTCACGGAGCTGCTCTGTGATAGCCTCTCTTGTTCCCTCATTGTGTTGCTGCAAGCCACGCTTTAGAATTCTTTTTGCCCAGCGAGACGTGTTTTTGTGTTTCAAAGTCATGCGCTCCTGCAAAACAGGAGGATTAGTAAGTACTCTGGATACAAGAGACTAAAACTTTTACCCTTGCACGATTCAACTCCTGCTTCATAGTTTCCTCGAGTTGTACGTCAGGATCATCCGCCAACATATCTGCTTTGGTCTTCTGCGATTTCCTCGCAAGCCGACGAAACGTTTTGGACTTGATCTTTTTTACTCTCTTGGCTCTCTCCTCGTGACGGAATAAAAGATTACGCATTTTAGCAAGTCTCTCTTGACGATCCCTGACTTCATCAACCGATAGCTGCACAAAAATAACGCTAGTAATTTACCAGAGGAAACATCAAAGAGCCAACCAGTACCTTGTTAAGCTCGAGGCTTTCCTTGGCCTGAATTTGAGAAGGATCGGCCACACCGTTTTCCTTTAGCAAAGCTGCCACCTCCTTCTCAAACGCTGTCGAAGGCTTGAAATCAGCGACCATCGACGTCGTTGATGAAAGGGCGACGTTTACTTTGTCAATAAACTTCAGTGTAGAGGCTTCACGATTCCTTTTCACGATCGGCTGCCACTTGCTGATGTCCTCAACAGTTTTCTCGTAGCCAGCTTGTCTATCGATCTTCTCCTGAATATTTTTCGGCAGCGGTACCGACACCGGAGCCGCACTCTTTTGCAATGATCGAACCCGTTTCTTGAGCGCATTAAATCCAGGCTTTTCCTGGAGTGGAGCCAGCAAATCCTCAACAGTGATTGGCACTTCTTCATTCTTATCATCCATGTAGCTGATATCTTCCTTGACCTTTTTAGCTACGTAGACAAAGAACAGTCTTTTAGCCGTAGCTGAGAGAGAATAGAAAGGCACGTACCATGTCGGTTCGCTTTACCAGTGACTTCCATGAGCATTCTATCATGGAGTTCTTCCTGATCTCCTTCTTCTTCGTCTCCCTCGTCATCTTCCAGTGATTTATCATCCAAAGTTCCAACATTCTCCTCTCCAGACGCAGCACCTTCATCGATCTCCTCATCCTGCAAACACCCCACATTCAATTCCAGAAGCAAAACAAACACAAACTCTCACCTCGAAATCCGATGGAAGCTCGTACTCCAGCTTGTCCACCTGGTCAAACCGCCTGTTCTTCCCGGACTCCTCCTGCGGCACACCCTCTTGGTACTCGTACAAATCGCTGGCAACCGAATCGGGCTCATCCGCCGGCTTGCCGGATTTGCGAGAATGCCGCCTCTTGCGATCATTCAGATCCAGCGGCAGGCCAATCTCCTTGAGAAGACGCGATGGGTAATTGGGCCCGGCATCCCTGCCCTTGCCTCTTCCTCCCCTGCCTCCTCTTCCCCGCTTGGGCGCCATACCTAAACCCTAAACCTTCACAAAAAACTTAACCAAATAACTATTCCACCTTTGTTAAAAACTTACCAAACACAAGAGCTTTCGTCCTGTGGCTATCGTTCCATCGAGAGATGTAGTAAAACTTTAGTATGGTCCCATGCCATCTATCTATCTATGTAATTATCTATCGTTATCATCCACATGAGAAATATTACAAACCAAAAGCCATGAAGTACCTGCATTCCAATTGCGGCAAAAGAGCCAAACTCTCTCTTCACTCGAAGAACAAAGAAGCATAGTGGCAAACTATTTTAAAAAAAACACATTACAAAAGCATAACAAAGCTTGGTGAAACACATTCATTGTGGTGGTTTTTCGGGCTGGAATTGATTATTTTTGGTGTGATGATAGATCTGGCACACTTGAGGAAGAGATTCCAGTGGCGAGGTGCTGTGCATTTCGCTGGATCATAAATTTTCGTTGTGCTGCATGACTCTGAGGTACTTCTAGGACTGCACAGCGCAGACTCTAAGCAAGTTGGGGATCCTCCACAGACCTTATCACAGATTCTTGAGCTCCTCCCTACGTCGTGTCCGGCAGGAGGTACGAACACTGAACACTTTCCATAACTTCCTTCATTGCAGCAAGATGAACTGGGGATCTCGGCATAAGTTGGTAATGGTGATGCTTCGCAGGGAAGTATATCTGATACCCGGTCGCACATAGCGTACATGTATCACATTCTTGGCAAGCATGGCAAGGATCTCTGTGTTACACCTTTTCAACTCCACCCCTCCCTTAGTCACTCCATAAACATCCTTTGCCACCTTATCATAGCCAACGTAACCATCCCGTACTATGTGCTGCATGATCTTCAGATACAGGGAGCCATCCCAGCCATTTCCAGAAATCACATTCTCCACGAACCCCATTGCATCGGCCACTCTCAAGTACTGCATCCAGTGGAGACGTTACAGCATCGCTTGCACAGGCTTGTAGCAAGTGTGGGGATCCTCCACAGATTGCAAAAACCTTGTTGCAGTCATCGTCACTCACGGCAGCTGCAGTTTTTCGAGCGCCCACCTGAACATTGTCCACGGACTTGGAGTAAACGTCGTAGAAGTTGCGAGCATCTCGCTCGCGAAAGGGGCCTATTCCAAATGGAACCCAGTCTCCATCCTGAAAGTAAGTGACCGCCCAGGAGATAAACAAGGCGTCCGAGGTGGACAGCACCAAGTGGGCACGATGATCCTGCTTAGTGACTGAAGCGAAGAATCCCAAAAACTCTTTGAGCTCCTGCTGTGGCCACTGCTCGAGACAACTAGCCTCGTAAAAAATGAAGATTGGTTTCGCTTTCGGGTGGATGTGCATGAACCATTTCAGTGCAGTCGTAACTCTCATTCCATAAAACAAGAAAAAAAAACAAACTGTGTAGCTGAAACTTCCAAACCTTTGAATGCCTCAGGCATGCTAAAAGGGACCGTGTCAGGCAGTGCCTTAACTTGTCCAAGTAGTCATGGAACTTTGCAGCTATAGCGTTCCCCAATCTACGTGGCCAAAAAATTCCAACCTACAGTCTATGTAAAAGATTGGAGAGCTGAGAACCGACTCTTTCGCTCCGCCCCAAAAGCGTTCTACTTCCTTCAACAAGGCTGCAACGATACGTCAACTTAAACTATAAACCTAGATTTAACCAAATAATTATCAAAGAACTTCACTCAGTTAAAATTAAAATGAAAACCATAAGATGCATTTATATAAGTGCACAACTTCCTAAGTTACAAAATGAGCATTAACACCTTCATAAAAACTTTGTGCTCGTTTGATTACAAACCAAAAGCCATGAAGTACCTATCTTCATTCCAGACGCAGCTGGTTCAAAACAGCGGTGCTGTTCTCAAACTCTCTCTTCACTTTGACGCGCTCGAAGAACACCGGACAATCTAGCGATACGCACAGCACCTCGCCACTGGAGTCTCCTCCTCCACAAGTGTGACAGATCTACCAAAAACAAAATCAGTTCCAGCCAGGAAAAAACAACCACAAACTTACAGCTTGAATGTGCTGGAGCTCTCTTTCGACTCTGCTCGCTCGACCACCAAGCACGACACTTATAAGCCGCTTGTCCGACGAGCATCGCTGACAAGTTAGCTGCCGCCGTCCCTGTGTCATGAGATCTCCACAGACTGCGCAGTGCTGCGATGCGTAGTAATGGTCGATCCTTCCTCTTCGAGCACTTCCTCCTCCGTCATCACCATATTCGTGGTAGTTTTGGCGTGGCCTTTTCGCAGCAGGAAGCTGATAGACGCGGGACATATCGTAGAGCCATGCTCGAAGATCAACTCCGACGAGGCCAAATACTCTCTGGAGCGCTGGCAAGATCTGCTTGTTGATGTAGTAAGTGTCGTGCAGCCGGAAGCCTTTGCTGTCATCCAAGAGCAAGTATGGATCCACCACCATGTCCACGAGACGTGCACCGGGCTTGCCATGAACCACCACGTACTGGATGCGTTCTCCGTAGCATGGCTCGGCACGGGGATCCACAGCCATGGCTTTTGACGCAACGATGGCCGCTGGAGGCAGCACTGATGACTTTGTGCTGTAAGTCCCGAGCCGGACCTCCTTTGAGAACACGAAATCCTGGATTGACGTTCTTCCGCTGAAAATCTTTTGCCACTGGCGCTGCAGGTATTGTTTTACCTGTTGGGAAGGGCAGCACATCAATACCGAACAAGAAAGCGACTACTACCTTTGAAAGATCATTTGTTTCAAACAGTAGCCTCAGAGACTTCTCCATTGTCTTGGCAACAGCAGCACAGCTATCACGTCGCACTGTTTCAATCCCTTTCGCGTCGAAAGTAGGAGTTTCTTGAGTGGGAGATTCATAGCTGTATCCCACATAACGCTTCTTTGTCAAAAGAACGCAAGGATGATACACTTTTTCCATCTTCAAGGCCACTGGATGAGGATGCACTGCTGTGACAGCGGAAGCTATTTCATGGCCAATCTTAAAGGCCTCGCTTCGCGAGCGTCCTTCTAAAAGTACAAACATACTGCAAACAAGCACTATTAGATACGAAAAAGCATTTCAGTTCACATGCCTGTCGGTGTCGCCGTAAACAACCCGTGCACCCCAAGCAGGATTGCTGTTCACCATGTTGATTGCTTGCTCTAAAGTATGCCTTCCAAGTTGAACTATACTGTCAGCTAGCTCTGCGCATGGCATTCTCCCACTGAAACCAGCCGCTGCGTAACCATATGTGACGTTTGCTATAAGCTTAAGAGCGAACTGCCGAGCATTGAAAATCTGTAAAAACGAACCAACTGTCATTCCATTCGAAAGAAAAAAGATAATTCAACGGACTCGGTGAAGAACTCTCTGCGATGCATCCAGTTTCTTCATTTTGCCCTTCACCATTATCCGCGTGGAGAGTATTTCTAGCAACAACCTTGGGAGAACTCCAGGAGCAATCTGGTTCAACGAGTGTAAGCATCAGCATAAGATTGTGAAACAGATACGGTACCTCAGGTGGAACAAACATGATCCCATTGGGAGTGACGATCAACTTATCCACTAGACTCCGTAGTAGCGACGGCGGTATCCATAATTTAGTAACCCCGAGAACTTTCGGGTTTAGAGAGATGCATTTACCCAGACACGTCGAGAAGCAAAGGTTGTAGGCAATTATCATGGAGGGATAGAGTGACTGGAAATCGAGCACTACAACCGGGCTCGTATAGAGTTTCGATTCTGGTTCCAATACAAGTGGCAGACACTCCATTGCCGGTTGTGCAGCCACCTACAAGACAATACAATAAGTTGTAAGGAGAAACTTCGTCAATATCATAAGTACCTGTTCTTTAGAAGGAGAGATAGCCAAGAAATTTTGCGAATGTGCAAGGCGCAGCATCATAGATTCAACACGGTACTGCGAGCCCCGAGAAAATACAGAATAGAAGTCGATACCGAACACTCTTGCCAACTCTGCGGTTCTATTTACCTGCAAAACCATGTCAGACACAGGCTTGAAATACAGTATGCACTCACAATATCGAGCTGATCAAGGATTTGTAAGTTCAAAGCCGTTCGGTTGATCAAGTACTCGACGGATCTAAACCTGTTTCCTCCGGCTCCACTTGCAAACCACTTTGTCAGGTCTCGCCAGGAAATACGAGGAACTTTTCTCTTCAGAACTTCTTCCCCAACGCATTCTACAGTGTAGTTGCTAAGCTTGACTTCTCCTCGCATGATGCGCCACAGGTTTAAGACAGTCCGGCCACCAACGTAAATTCCACTTCCGTGAGTTCGGCCCCATTCGTCTTGGATGATGGTTTTGTTGGCCTCGGCGATTCCACCAGTCTTCTCACCATCCGAGAAAAAGGTGCTGCTCAAGCTGTTGTGACCGCTTCTTGGTGGAGTACGAGAGATAGATGCCAAAAGACCAACTCCAAGATTAGCAGCCCGTTCAGCGAGGAATCCCAAAGAAAGCCTCTGAATCTCCCATCCAATTATGATGTCTGGATCGTAAGCCCGTACCAACTCGATAAAAAACTGCAGAAGAGCTACTTCAGTGGGGAAGTAGCTTGTATTGGGAGAGCATGAAAGACCATCCGAAGGCCTGTTTAAAAGGAACATCAGTAACAAGCTGGACTTACACAAACAACAAACCTCTTGCCATCTTGTAACTCTTTATCGTGGATAAGAGCGATAGTCTCTCTTGTTGTTTCTGTATCATCTGCCACAACGATCGCAATGCAGCTGATTGAATCGTAATGCGGATCCGGTCGCAAGGAACCGCGTGTTTCAGCAAGAGCCTGCCAATGTTCTCGCATTGGAGTTTCAAGTCGTAAATAAATAAATCAGAAAGGCTTATACCTCTATGCTCATGACTGTGACTTGCTGACCAGCACCAGCTGCTGCAGGATCACGAAAACCAGTCTGGCTAGCCGGAGTAAGCCGATGAGCCGCCAAGGACGGGCCTGTGATCTGAGAAAAATCTCTAGACCGTCGTTTAGCTTCAGCACTCCCTTCCAACGTCGTGTTTGAGTGCTCACCGCTTTGAAACTCGTCCGAAAGTACGTGCATTTCATTGTACTTTGGAGACGCTGGTCTGCCGGATGGTGTCTCTAGTGTCGATGCTACATGTTCCTTTTGCAAAGAGTTTAACGCGAGCTTTTCTTTTGCAAGCCACTCACAGACGGAAGAATTCGATGGAGGCGCCAGTGCAGGAGTTAAAAGATGGATAACGGTATCATCAATATCAAATCTCCTCGCAGGATCACCAGCAAATATTGCCGCTGTAAAGCAGCAGGCGTTAAAATCAAGAGCACAAAAGCTGAGAAACATACCACTTTTTTCCATATCCTCCGAGCCTCCATAAGATACATTCGGGTACTCCACGTCCTTCAGGCCGTAGCTCTTGAAGCTTGCAAGGATATCATTGTTACTTGGAGGCCGCTGGTGAAAAATCATCGCCAGCTCTCCATTCTTCGGCAAGACTACATCCTTTTCCACTGCAGCAGCTGGCTGTGAGTTTTCGTTGTCACCGGAAGTTTCAACAGGCTCAGTGGTCATGTGACTTTGCAAGGGAAGAGCTCCATACTGGTTTAACAAGCATTTCCTCAAGCCTTGCGGTTTTACAGCGCTCTCAGTTTCTGGTTCCTGTTGTCTGCCACCTTTCTGCTTCCCACGTTTGATTCTCATCAAATCACGGACTGAAGTTTCCGACCTGGATTCTCTTGCCTGCTCCTGAGGTGATCCACAGGGACGTAAAGGTACAGCAACGCTTACTTCTTCTTTTCCTGGCTTCGCAGGTGATCCTTTGACAGTTATCGGAAGCCGTCCCCAACTCCTGTTACCCACTCTTTTACCCGTCTCAGTCACGTCGGCTGGAGGTTCTTCATCCCCTGCTCCATCATACTGCGGAATTCTGATTCCAGAAGTATCTTCTTCAGCTACTAAGACCTCTTTTTCTTCTCCGTCTTCTTCAAAACAGTCGACAATATCCTGGCACTCCCTTTGCGACATAATCTCAAACGTGGACAACGTTTTCTGAAGTGCTGCTTCTACCCCATCACCTTCAAAAAGTCTGCATAAGTCGATTTCGCCGTGATCTTGCTCGTTGGCTGCTATCACATCACCTTCAGAATTGTTGTCCTGGGAAGACACCATCCATTTGAGAAGTTCCAGTGCGTCCTCGTCAGCTGCCTGATAAAGATGTTAGACACGAGGATGACGAAAAGAAAAACGCACCTTCCAAAGGTCGGGTTGAGACGTGCTTTGAGCCATTTCATTGTGAAGGCTGTCCTCTGGCGTCGGTTTCACCTCTTGGGAGAAGCCTTTTGCAGCCGAAGGAGACCGATACAGATTTGCCGGTTGTGAGCTTTCAAGTAGATCGTTATCTTGCGGCTGTGGCGTTGCTCCAGACATCCACACGGATTTCAAAATTTCTTTATGAAGAGCCTCCACAGCAAAATGCTTATGCGGCTGTGGAGAAAGGAAGCTGCTCGTCAAGTCCTCTTGCTCCTGTCCCTGTAAAACAAGGGACATGAACGAGATTATTTCTGGAAGAAACATGCCATGCACAAAGACGGCAGACTGAAACGATGTCTTACACCGTCTAAGAGCAAGCAGCTTGCGGGCTTCTTCGCACCTCCCAGATAGGTATCAAAGACTGCACGAGCATTCTTCCAGGATCTATTTGCTCCAGAGGCGTATAAGAAAGTGAATCCTTGTTGAGGATCGCTGCAGCAGCGTCAATGTCAGAATAAGATCTTACAAGCTAACGTCAAGAAACAAACCTTCTACGGTAGCATCAACTTCTAGCTCGCATGTACTGCATCTGGAAGGCGACGCTTTATCCTGAGAGAGATCTGACCAAACTTGGTGCGATGGGATGTTCGAAGATAACCAAAAATCATGAATGTCGTAATCACTTGACGATGTAAACCAGCTGCCATCGTTTTCAGCGGCTGGAGTGTTGAGTGCTGATATTTTCCTTTTCCTCTCGTTCGGCGTGTCGGGTAAAGGCGATCTAAAGCGCAAACTCGAGACTTCTAAGAGTCCCATTCCTGCCAGATTGTAGTCCATCTGAGATTGGAAACATCATTATTATCGAAACAATCACAGCCTTGATTAACCTTCAATTGCAGCAGGTAAGGGATGTGAGCTTCGTAAGGTTGGAACTTGCGGTTTAAAATTCCACCACTCTGCAAAGTTTGTGTTACGAGAAAAGAAACATCACTGGAGCTTATTACCAGTAGAAACGCGCTCATTTGGCTCGCTTCTTGAGGGTAGTATCTACGATCAGTCAAGAAAAGCTCATAGGAGAGAGAGAGAGAGAGAGAGAGAGAGAGAGAGAGAGATAAAAAGTCCCAAGGATACAAAGTTATTTTGATGAATGTGTCCTCGGATGGATGATAGCCATAAAACTTTTTCGCTCGAACGAGGTCGCAAGAATGTACGTGTTGTCTCTTGGCTCCAATGGCACTAGCCATCTGTGCAAAGATCATACTAAGGCATGTATCAAGTAAAATTGAGTGTTACCTTCATAGCTCTCTCGAGAGCCAACGCTAAACGCCGGACAAATGCCATGGCTGAAAGAGAAAAGATAAATGGAGAAAAGAGATTCGCGTAGTACCTTCTTCTAAGCTCTGAGGAAGATCGTCATCGTAAGGAACATAAAAGTATGGGAGAGCCTGAAATTGGACAATTGCGAGTGATTTCTCGGCTTCTAAATCATCACTACCTTGTGAAGATGCAAGCAAGTCTTCTGCCCCGCGAGAGTAGAACCATAGATTCTCACTACAGGAACTTCCATCACGCTCCTCCCTGGCAATCTCTCCTTAAATCTCACCGCTAAAACGAAGAAATCCCAGCTCACCGAAGAAATGCGAGTAGCACTCGTCCATGTCCACCAGCGGCGCCGCCGTGTAGTAATCCAGGTTCACGATGCGAATGCCGAAGACCCGCTCCTCCTGCGATCCCTCCTCCAGCTCCGCCATAGCCCGCGCGGGCGCTTCTTTGACACGAGAAAACGAAGAATTAGGGTTCTAGCGGGAATATCCCAAGAGCATATATTTCGTTGCAAAAAAGGCCCTTTACTGTTTGCCGAGGCAGTTTTGCGGTTAGGGCAAGCGTTGTGCGATTCGCTGGGAGAGGTGGGATCGCGGCGCGCGCAGCGATGTTTTCCAGGGGGTAAGCTCTCTCAATCCTTGCGGCAATGCATCAGGATCTATAGGTCATTCCAGTCCCAGTCCTGCATTTCAAGAGAGAAATTTCTTCCTGGATTGCCTGAAACATCTGCCTTGGCCTGTGTCTGGCACACTAAATCCACAGCTAAGAAGGAACGAGTGTTTCCTACTTGCGAGTCAGTCCGAGAGACAGAGAAAAAAAAAAATCGAGAAGAAGAGTAAGAACAAAGAACTCACAGCACAAAGAATTGTGAAAGAAGAGAGAAAGAGTGTTTGTGTGTGAAAGTTTCTAGAGAGGTTTTTTCTTTATTTTTCTTGTTAAGTGGGATGGGAAGAACAAGCTAGAGCTATGCACACACCCAAAAACAAAAGTTTCAAAGTTTGTTGAGCATCTGTCGATGGGGTGGGCTTTTCTCTGTTTTAAGGAATTTATTGGGGAGCGGGGGAAGTGCCGACGGATACGAGGTTGCAGCAGCAAAGAGGCAGCGCTTGCTAGACACTGCAGGCTCTTACTTTGGAAGCTCGCCTCATGCCACTGCTGCTCATGCGAGCTTCATGTACGGGGGCCCCGGATTTTCCTTCCTGGGCCAGCCGCGACCATTCCCAGTTGTCCGACTGCGAGGACTCCCGTTTAACTGCTCAGAGAGTGACGTATTCGAATTCTTTGCAGGCCTGGATGTGGTGGATGTGCTGCTCGTCCGGAAACAGGGAAGGTTCTCCGGCGAGGCCTTTGTGGTGCTGGGAGCTCCCATGCAAGTCGACTTTGCTCTCCAGCGGAACAGGCAGAATATGGGACGGAGGTACGTAGAGGTCTTCCGGAGCAAGAAGCAGGACTACTACAGTGCCGTGGCCACGGAAGTTAACGATCCCAGGTCCGGTGATGTCTTGGCAACGCTCGCTTCTTCGGCCGCTGGAGGTGGAGGTGGCGGTGGCGGTGGTGGTGGTGGTGGTGGTGGTGGCAGCGGGAAGAACAGCTTGTGTGACAAGGATCTGGCCGAGCACACGGGGGTGCTCAAGCTGCGGGGGCTGCCATTCTCGGCGTCCAAGCGGGATATAGTGGAGTTTTTCCGGGAGTTTGGGCTCAAGGAGGACAGCGTGCAGATTGTAGTTCACTCGGATGGCCGGGCGACCGGGGAGGCGTACGTGTTTTTCTTGGGACCGGGGGACTCCAAGGCGGCCATGAACAAGGACAAGATGACACTGGGGAATAGATATGTGGAGCTCTTCCCGTCTTCTCGAGAGGAGGCCAACAGAGCTGCGTCCAAGTCGAGATAGCTGGCGCTACTTGTATTATCAACCAACGCTTTTCGAGCAGGAGCAATGCACAGACGTAACAACAACGATGACAACGACGACGAAGACGACTTCTTTCTTCATCTCAACTCTGGGGAAAGTAAGGAAAAAATACTGTACTCTTTTTTTCTTCCTCTCTCTTTCTCTCTAACACTTGGGGGGATTCTTTTATACTAGCTAACATCTAGGTGGTGGCCGTGTACGTCTGGGCCATTGTTACTACATTTCCACCATGAACAAAGATTTTTCTTAAGAAACATAAAACTCTCCGGTATCTCTGGTACTTGGTATTTTTTCCGATTGAACTTGCTGGTACTGATCCATCTCCTGAAAGTTTTTCACAGACAGAGACACGGAGAAAAACGAAGAAAGCAAAAGACCCGGAGTACCCGGATAAGCTTGACATTACCTGAGAGAGAGAACTCGGTACAGACAGCAGTTCTAGGACCGACCACCTCAAGGAGCAAGGAGCAAAGGAAAGAAGCTTTTAGAGCACGACTCTATGGATCCGAGACCGACTAAAAGAGAGGTACCACCTGTAGAGAGCGAAGAAAGTTCAGTCTCTAATCACTCTCTGCTCGAAATCTCTCTTTCTGAAATCCAAGCAGAAGCAGCAGCAGCAGCAGCAGCAGCAGTAGAAGCAGTAGCAGGAGAAGAAACAGCAGCAGCAGGGGCAGCAGTGGCAGTGTTGATGCTGAGAGAAGAGGCAGCGAGGCCGAGATACTGGAGCCTGTAGCTTAAGTTGTGGGCATTCATTCTCAGCTCACGGTTGTGCAGCATCAACTCGCGATACTCGTTCACAGCCAGGCTTACCTTGTACCTGAGGAGCCCGTTTTGCTGGCGGAGATGCTCGAGGAGCCGCGTTGTCTCCTCGAGCTGGATTTGCTTCTTGAGGCGCGAGCGCTTGGCCGACTCGCGGTTGGATTGCATCCGCTTCTCCTTTCGCAGCTTCGTCAGATTCTCTTCCTCGTCCTCTTCATTGCCACTCTGGTCTTGGATCAGGAAGTCTGGTAAGGAAACAGAGTCTCTGTGAAGTTATGGCTTTGCATTTCGAGGTACTTACGTTGCTCCAAAGCTCCAGGAACTTTGGAAGGTTTGAAGAGAACTTACCTTCGACTTCTAGGTGATGTTCTGGCATGGTGACTCCTGAGAGATCATCGACCTGAGGTACAAAGACAAAACTTGGAATCTCACCTTTGAAATCACAGGCGATTCCTCCGGACGAGTCACTCGAGAACTCGAACATGGCGAGAAAGCTCTCTGCAAGAAGAAACCTCTGTTGAGATCTTCTCATTCGCTCGAGGAAATAGAAAAAAGAATGGAACCTGTAGTGTCAGTCATCCAGGAGAAATCCCTATGAGCACGTTTTCTCTCGTTTCCCTCTTTGTGCTCTTATACAACTAGCTTTACTCCAAGATCCACGGCCGAGATCAATTGGACCAAAGATTTTTGTTTGCTACGACCACTGTCTAGTTGCAGTGAATTTGATTTGGTCGGGCCCCATTTGTCAATAGATATCAAAAATAATTCGGCCCCACCCACGAGTTGGATAAGGCAAAACTTTGAGCGCGGTTTTTTTCAAACGAAAAGCATATTCCCCATACACTCGTCACTCGGATTTCATGTCTCGAGTTTCCTGGCACGAAGATGATACTAAACAAAAACTTGAAAGCAACAACGCTCTTGGTTCCTCTTCAACAAAACCCCGTGATGCTGGATCCAACCTCATCACCACCAGTTCGTCGATCTTTCAAACTCATAGATCGCCTCCAGAAAACGAGAGTAGAACGTCAGTGCATGAACACTCGAAACTGAGACGTCTTTCTCGAGTTTCCTGGCGCAGGCATCTGTCGAATATGATCCTAATCGCTAGCTCGCGTAGAACACGCACCTCCTCTTAGCGATATGAAGCTCCGACGACGTTCTTGGACCGCCCCGAGGCACTGGTTTCGGTCAGCTTGTCGTCCATAAACTTGATATCAATACTAGCGGCGATCCATTCTTGAAGTTCACGGATAAACGTTACGTGTTTGGCCATTATCATCTCATCCTGCTGCCAGAAAGAGAACTCGTGAGATTCCAAAACTAGACAGATCATTCTCCAACCTTGAAGCTCGGCCCCGGTGGAGGAATCCCTGCTCTTGGAAGAAGTCCCAAACGTGAGATCAGTAAACAAAGAAATGAAGCAGAACTAAAGGAAACCTCTCACCTTTGAGCTCAGCCAAAGCTCTGTGAAGTGTATATTAGAGAACGTAGTACTCCGCGTCTAGAAAAACTGGTGGAGGAACGAAGAATTCTAGCAGCCGGGGCGAAACCCAGAAAAAGCGCGAGCTCCTTCTCCGGAACGACGATCGCCTGCCAGTAAATCGGATCACTTTCCCATGTCCAAAAATGTTTAAACAACACACAAAGAGGAAAACCGAAGTTCCACAAAAAAATCACACACAAACTTCCATGGCGAAAAGAATCACACACAGACAGGAAAAACCAAGTTCCAGCTCAGAACTAGACACAAAAAAAACTCACACACAAACAGGAAAAACCGAAGTTTCATGGCACGGGATCACACACAATCAGGAAAATCCAAGTGCTAAACGAACTAGACACAAGCACAAACAGGAAAACCGAGTTCCATGGCATTGCTAAGAACTAGAGACGAAAAAATTCTTATTCGTTCTACACCCCTCTGGGGGACTGCTAAGAACTAGACACGAACACAAATAGGAAAAACCAACGTTCCATGGAACTCGAGACGAGAAAAATCTTACCGGAGGCCGAGGTCTCTCTAGGCGCTCGTTGTTTCCAGCCCTCTTGCATCGCTGGATTGACCTACATTGCCTCTATAGTTGCAAATTCGCCAAGGCCTTTGATTCTTGTGAATTTGATAATATGAATATATAAGTAAGAATAAGTAATTATTAATAAAAATATTAGATACAAAGTATTATTTGGAAATATTAACATATTTAGAACAGGAAAAAGTAAAAATGGAATTTTTAATACTAATTAGATGTTACATGTAAATTAGTGTTTACTGGGATAAATTTATATTAAAATTTTATCAAACAAAAGTAAGAGAATATTGACTAAAAATAATCATTAATAATTTAGTTACACCCAGATCCAGTAAAGAAAATAATTACTAAGAAAATATTTTATAAAAATATATTATATACAAGTAAATTCAAATCTTATATTCTATAGTATTATGTACTAATAAAATATAGCTGTACTTAAAAAAAAGATTTTAAAATACTACTGCTTAATCAAATACTGCATATATTATCTTGATTTTTTGGTTTTGTTAAGCAAACTTTTAGGGGGAGTGGTAGTGAATATACCTAAAATATGCTTGTATATTCCAGGATATTTTACCATTTATTTTTTGTTATTTATTTAAATTAATCTTGTATTTATAATTTATAAACTTTCTTAAACACTTTCTTGTATTTTCTAGTTTATTCTACCATCTAATGGTTGATATTCAATAAGATTAATCTGGTGTTTATAAATTATAACTATATTTATAATTATAAATTTCTATTTGATCAATTTAATTGATAAACATGAGCTACATATAGATATATAATATATACTATTGCTTAATTTGTTTTTATTAATAATTGGAGCTTTGATCATGCTTACACACACATAAAACTATAGCAAATTCAAATTTAGTCAATTGATTCTAGTATCTTTAATATACCATCACCTAGTGTTAGGTTCCATATATTTCAATGATATCTAGACATAGACAAGTTATTATTAGGATGTCTCTGTATAAAGGACAAGTAAACATCTTCAAACTTACTGTAACTAAAACTTTTTATAATTAATTCTTTAAGCAAAAATCTTCACCAGCAATAGCACATTCCTAGAGCAAGAATTTACATGAATCCTGGTGGTAATCTCTTGGTATTCAACAAAATTTACATTGCTCTTTGACTCCATGTTTGTAAGTTTGGCTCCGTTCCTTTATTCAGTGGCCCAAGGCATTAAAACTTGGCTTCCACAATTGTCCTTTGGACACATGGCATGTGGCATGTGGTATGTGACATGTGGCATATGGAGGGTTTAGGTTTTGCTTCATGGTTATCTTATGGTAAATCATCATAGGATAAAGGGTACAAACCACATGCACTACATTAATAAAGTTTGTGTCAATTATCAATTGTTATAACATAATAGTTAGTGTAGAATAATCTAGAATATAATAAAAATATTTAGGAAAGTTTATAAATTATTAACATATTTATAATTTATAAATACAAGATGAATCTAAATGAATAACAACCGTTAGATAGTAGAATAATTTAAATAATATCCAAACATATTTTAGGCATATCCACTACCTAAGATATTCAATAAGATTAATCTTATATTTATAAATTATGAACATAAACTTCCATTTGATTAATTGGATTAATAAATATGAATAACACTATTATTAAGCAAACTAAGCGCTGTTGTATGAAACACACAGGAAATTATTTCTATAAAATATCTCTTTTAAACTTTGCAAAAAGTTAAATTATCATTGGAAGTTTAGGCTTTCTTAAGATATATGTTTAAAATATTTTTAAACACACATAAATTGGTTTCATATCTATATAACATTGGTTGAACGCATTTATCATTAATATTTTATATGTTTTAAGTAGATTAAGTATGGAAAGCAATTTGTGATGGTAGTTTTGGTGGGGGGAGGTACACCTCCCAAGAAAGGAGATGTATCTAGGATGGGTGGCTTGGCAAAAAATCATGCAAGCCTGCAAGATATATATACAAAAAAATATATGTGCTTAAATTATTATGACTTACAAAATAATATTATGAGCATAATATATTTTAATGTCTGCCACATATGTATAGCAAAATCTATGTCAATATTATATATATGATTTTTGTGTTAACTCCACATCAGATTTTTTGACACATTTGCAAGGTTTAAACTTTTGGTTAGGGCTTATGGATGTGATGGTTAGTTGGATTTTGAACATCTTTTAGATATTATAGACTAAGTTTGCCATCATTACATTTTTGAGGAACTTTTCTTAGTGAAGGTAATAGAAAGTGCTTTCTATATTAAGCCCAAGTGCAACAAATTAACATGTCCTGTGATGCCAAAAATATATATGTATGATTAAGAATATAAGAAATCAATGAAACTAACACTTTACTGTAGTTACAACAAGATACACTTGCAAAAAACCATTGCACTCAACGCATCAAACATCCAAAGAAACACTTGCAAAAGCTATTGAAACACCATACTTATATTAGTGTGCACTATGATTAAAATATACCTCAAAGCTGCGAAAAATGAGGTATAGCCATGTGGAATTGAAAGCAAATAGAAGACATGTCAAGGAGGAGAGAAATGATTATAATAAAAAGATCACAAATTTGCACTCAATAACACACATAAAAAACAAAAACTCTCACTAGATTTACAGTGATATTATGCTGTATGTGGACATGATATTAGTCTTGCATGGTAGTTTGAGGTGTCATACCCATGTATATATGGATCCTATGACAAAAATATTATACACACAATCACATTTTAATTACTTATATAGCAAACAAAAACTGTTTGTGTGCATAATATTTTTGCATGTAACTCGAAAGAAAAGAAATAAATCCACACATATGTAAATTATAATGCTCCCACATGCAATCACATTTTTTTCTATAATTAAGGACACAATTTTTTGTTGTGTGTTGTTGTGAACTTAAATAATTGAAGAATATTTGAAATTAAAATATGTCAAAAATAAAAACATAAAACATAATTCATATTTTGTAATAATTCTGTTCAATATAAAGGCTTTATTTATGTAGCTCAGATCGTTAGATGGTAAAGTCCTTGCTTGGCACTGAGATTGATGCCTGGCATCTCTAAATATAAAGAGCATGCATTTTGACCGGTGTTGACTATGGTTGACCATTAAGGTGATAGAAGCTCATCAATTCAAACAGGCTGAGTTTCATTGGGGCACAACTCCAAACACTCATCTCATGGTCTACACCAGGAGCTTTTCTTCCTTGGCATAATAGACCTTAACCACGTTGGGGTGCCTTGCTACTTTAGGCCAGGACGATGAATAAACTAGACAAATTAAGACAGCTTGGACTTCATGAACTTGAAGCATGAGTACGATCTGTAGAGTGGATCATTATGGGAAACAACCAAAGCAATGACTGGCCCAACAGATTCATCCATCCTTCTTCTCAACTTTCAATATGTGTGCATGGTCAGCCTGTAAATCCCATTGAGGTAAAATAAAAGTGAAAGATAGCTACACCAAAAATGCCGCTCTTCCTCCAGGGATTCATGGGCAGTGATCACAGCGGGAAAAGACTTCGATGTCCTGCCCAGAGCTCGTCCTAAAGACATCAAGAGTGTTGAACTGAGATTTCCAAATCAAATATGGACCATCCTTTACTTTGGCTAAACAAAACTTAAAGTAATATGCCTATTAATATTATATCCATGTCTTTTAAAGTAAGAAATATTTAGATGCCTAGCATGCAACCACCATTCCTCTAGGATGCTGGCACTATCCTGGAACGATTTGACAAATCCAGGGGCCTGAAGGCATAAAATCCGACGCGATGAAGACCCCCATGTTGAACGCAATTGCCATCATCAGCGTCGTGGTCACATAAGCACCGTGCATCCCCACTGCCATCGGGGTCGCCAGCGAGCGTGCTTGGGGTAGTCTCTCTTCAAATCCTTGCCGGTGGTGGGTCCTGGCGTGGAATAGGCAGCGAGGATGTGGGCAATCCATTCGTGGATAACTCCGAACCCCGCAATGAACTTAGGCAGCGAGGATGTGGGCGGAAATATTTTTGTTTTTCTTTCTCTCTTCTTTCACTCTTCTCGCAAGAGGGGCTACAGCTCTTCAGCTGCTAACATCACTATAGCAAAGCAAGACAGACATGACAAAAAACATTGCCCGATTCATCTATGGCACGACAATCCAATACCAAGCATCATTTTGATCCACCACCTGAAGATTTGCATGCTGTTGTTTCTTGACACCTGATTTTTCTTTTGACTTTTTGTGCTGATTCAGCTTGCGAGCTTTCAGCCGTTTTTCCAAAACCTATATAGACTAAAATGCAATAAATATTGACATGATTATTCAAAGCTGGTAGAAAAGGTTAGGTATAAGGAACAAACAACAATAGGAAGTGTTTGTGTTTGTGAAGTAATAAACTCAACTATGCAAAAATTAAATATATTCTTAAGTTTTATAACATACTCAAAATCTAACTAAATTATAAAGTGTAATTTTACTTACTTACCATAAATATATACATAAATGCAGATGCTTATTTTATAATTTAATTATAATTAATAGAATATTAAATAGTAAAAGGATTATTAAAAAAAGTTATTTTTTATAATCTTATCTTCAGCTGATACACAAAATCTAGAATATTCTGAAAATAATTCAGGATGCTGGCACAGGCACAATCCTGAAAGGATTTGACGATTCCAGGGGCCTGAAGATGTAAAATCCAATGCACAATCCCACCATGATCGTAATGAAGACCCCCGTGTTGAACGACATTCCCATCATCATGAGCATGTAGCTTGTGGTCACATAGGCACCATGCATCGCCACTGCCAGCGGTATCGCCCAGCGAGCGTGCTTGGGGTAGTCTCTCTTTGGATCCTTGCCAGTGGTTGGTCCTGGCGTGGAATAGGCAGCAAGGATCATCCAGTGATTGTGGGCGATCCATTCGTGCATAACTCCAATCCATGCAATGAACATGAGCATGAACGCGTAGTCGTGTGGATGCTCGGGCACACAGCCTGGGAAAAGGAACGTGAAATTTATCCCCCAGAAGAAGGTCATGCTTTTCCTTTCTCTTTCTCTCTCTTTCCTATTTTATAGCTAACCCTTTCTTGACAAGATTAGCCCAGCCTATTGTTAGTCTAACATTTTAGTCTATATAGGTTTTGGAAAAAAGGATTATTATTAACAAAGAATTTTGAGGCTGAAGAAAGGTCAAACGCAAAAACAACAGCATGCAAATCTTCAGGTGGTGGATATTGGATTGTCGTCCCATAGAGGTGGTTGCTTTGCTATAGTGATGTTAGCAGCTGACGAGGTGTAGCCACGCTAGATTCGCCTTTCTCGAAGAACGATGTCGCAGGGAACAAAGCTTAGCTTTTCTACTGAACTCAATTGCATCTCATCAAAAACTAATCTCGAGCCCTGCAATTCGATAGCCGAAACCAACGTAGAGCCTCAAGTCACGGCGGCCTTTAGCTGCTCGAGGCGAGAAAAGGTTGAGCGCTTCTTTTTTGCTCCTGGGAAGTCAAGCTTTGATCGCACGCATCATTCCTGCCAAATGGAGCCGCTCAAAATATTCCTTAAGGGCTAGCGCCTTTAAGAACTTCTCCAGGTGTGAGTTCAGCTCACTCACGTTTGGATCGTGAGCACCCGTTCGCTTTCTCATACTCTAGTGTCCATTTCCGCTTTATCCTCGCGCCAGCACCTTGTACAGTGAGAAGAACTAAAGAAAAGAACAAGAGAAACTAGTGTGACTTTTCCACCAGAGAGAGCAAAGCCGAGATAAGAGCCAGGCTCGTCAAACGGGGTGGCGGAGTGCTCAGCTGATTTCTTTTACCGACCAGCAGTATTTATACGAAGCCGTAAGATTGAGTGGATTACTCCTGCTCACTTTCTTCTTTCAGTCTTGTAAAGTGTGAAGTTTGAGCCACGACGACCATCGCCTTTTACCTCACGACAAGGAAGTTCGCCTTGGGACTGTGACCCGTCCCATAGAGTAAGCTTTTTTTCCAGCTACTCGTTGCCAATGGTTCTACACATCAATGCGGCGATTGGAGCTGCTCGATTTGTTCTCCTTGAGCTTCCGGAATCCGGACAGTGTCACAGTGTCCCCCCGGTAGCACCGATCTGGAAAAAACCGTGAAATCGAGTAAGAAACTCGTCACAGGACAACCAAAAAACTGAAGAACGCAAAGAGCCCAAGGGGACAGACTTAACGAGTGCTGGAGAAGCTCTCGGCACGGTCTGGGCTAAAGACTAGAAAAGGAAAACTCTTACCGGAGACAGCGAGGAGGCTTTTCTGGATTGGAAGATGTCGGCGATCAGTCACTGGTATTTCACCTGCATTGCCTCGATAGAGCGCGATTCAAACGAAAGCCGAGACCTTTCCTCCAGCCCGCGCTCCCGGCGATCCTCCTTTACAGAAATCCCTAAAAAGGAAAACAAAACGAACGAGAGAGAGAGCGAGCGAGAATGAGAACGAGCTTCGTTCCTCTCTTGCTTGTGCTTGCTTCTTGGAGTTCGATGGCCCGAGAGCATCGTCCCCAGCTCCGTCTTTGACCAGGATCTTTCTGTCGCTTACTGGATGGGAATCGCATCGACCATCGTTTCTCGTTTCTCGCAAGCATGCCAGTCGTCTTGGTTGCTTTCGATGTGAATTTCCAGCCCGCTGTCCAAGTTGAGGAGGTCGAAAATCCAGTGCCAGTCGGATCGGTGGCAGTGCTAGCCACGAGCGCGCTCGGATTTTCCCATTTCCTTGCAACCAGCGAGAAGTGGATGTTTAACAAGCTCGCACGATGGGTCTCGACTTTCACTGTGCGTCACAGCTTCTGATCACGAGCTCCATAGCCAAGGTGATTAATGTCTCTTTCTTTACGGCACAGCGGCAGTGGCTTCCTTGATTTTCGCACAAGAATTTGCTCGGGATGTGCACAGAGCTTTCACAGTGTTAGTCTACACTTACGGACTGTTTTGGGGCGTTCCTTTTGGGCTGAGAGGACTGCTTTCGTTTCACCACTGCTTCGGGACCATGCTATCCCGAGTTTCGAGGTACGTCCATTCAAGCTTGGCTTTACCACAGAGTGGCGATTCAGCACGAGCAGTGTTAAGCACCTTGACATCGCTTATGTGGGTGTTCTATAGCTCGCTTGAGGAACGTTATCTCCTGCTTGGTTCCTACATAATTGGAAGTAAAATATAAATTAATGAAATAACTATAACAAATATATATCTATAAGAAAGATTTCAGGGATCAACTTTTTCTGAAACTAACCAGATTATGCACATATCTAAGAATTTATAAGCTTGCTTAACAACTCTGGTTTATAATATTAATCTTGTGTTTATAAATTATATAGTTTATAAGCTTTCTTATACACTCCTGTTACTACACTAATTTTCACTTATTCTTAGTGTTCAAAATTATGAGATGAAATTGATTGTGTGGAGTGATTTCTACTTGCTCTTTTTATTAATTATGGTCAAGATGAAATGAAGTGGGAGAATTTTACATTCCTAGATTTTCTATTTAGTATAAAATTATTATTTTTTTTATCTATAGGTTTTCTAATCCAGGAGTAATTAACGGCCACTAATTAAGCAATTTATCAAGTATTTTTTATTTCTTTCATAAAAAAGAAATTGCTACATCAATATGGACAATAATAATAAGTTTTCACATGAAAGCTACATTTGTGTAGTTGCCATCTTTTCATATTTACTAAAAGTATATTCACTATGGAATGAATTAAATTAAGTTTTTGAATTAGAGGTTGAACCAGATTAGTTTCTAAAACAATATAAAAGTAGGGTTTTGAGAACTTTGTATAAATTCATCTTTTTTTCTTTATTATTTCACTATAGTGATTTTGTTATCTCTCAATAACAAGTGTTTGATAATTTAAACACTCTAATATTAATGGCTTCTTTAGATTCTCTTCATCAACTCTAGTCAAAGGCATCTCAATACTTTAAATAAGTCATATAAAGCAGTAGAGCAATCTAATATAACACTTCATTTGCAACTCTAGCATAGTATTCAGCATTAACAATGGTTTCTTGATTTAAAGATAAAGATTGGTCTACTAACAAAATTTGAGAGCATATAGTTCAAGTTTCATGGCTTTCTCAACTAAGTTAGGCTTCAAAATTACTATGCAACTTGATCAATACTCTGACATTTTGTGTAGGCTTGATTAAAGTTTTTTTACTTGATTCTTTACACATTTTAAAAAATTCTTTTTTGGCTCTTTGCCCTTTTTAAAAAGAGTGATCATGTTCTTTAGGATTTCAATTTATTTATTCAACACTTCACCAACATGTTCAATGACATTTATTGAGAGTGCACTGCCATTAATAAATTGTAGTAATTATACTCCAAATCTGCATCTGCCTATATATTGGAGTTTTAATATTTTATAGGATAATATAGCTATTAAAAAATATTTTAGTGCTTCTCTAGTGGTTATCAATTTCCTTTCAATTTTTATATAAGAACCTGTGAGGGCCAAGTGTACGGTTACGATGCCGTATATTAATATTAGCATAGTGGGATTTTGGTAGCCGTCAGATTAGTTTCAATTGGGACCACTCGCTTCTGTATATAAGCTAGGGTTTTTGGGCTAATTGATATGCACATTTCTGTATTCCCTTTCCATATTCCAAGCACTCACATTGGTGGAGGTGAGGGGCACCTTTGATTGTCCCTGAGGAGTGCTTGGATTTAGGATTTTGGTTTAGATATAACTTTTGCATTGTCTAGATCTAGCTTTTCCATTTCCTTCTTTTTGTTCTTTCCTTTCAAGATTTTGGTTTAGATCTAGCTTTTTGCATTGTCTAGATCTACCATTTCCTTCTAGCTTTTTGTCATTTCTCTTCTTTTGCTCTTTCTTTTTCATTCGTCTCCATGGCAGATCAGCAATCTCCTCCTTTGACTCTCGAGCAGCAGTTGGTCCAATTGCTTGATACTATGCGCTTGCAATTGAACAACCAAACTCAATTGATGGCGGCATTCACGGCACGTGGTCCAACTCCTCTTGCTCTTGGTGCCAATCCTCGTGTTTGGCCAGAGTTCTTTCGTGGGAATCCTGGGGATGATGTGTACCATTGGTTTGATCACTTCACGGTGATTGCCACATATTATTCTTGGGATGATGCTCGACGTTTACGTGAGTTTCCCACGTGTCTCCAAGGGACAGCGTTGCAGTGGTACAATGGATTGAGTGCGGCCACTCGTGAGGATTGGAGTGTTCTTCCGGACGTCTTTAAACGCTCCTTCAGACATGCCGACG
Source organism: Selaginella moellendorffii (assembly GCF_000143415.4). Classification (NCBI taxonomy): domain Eukaryota; kingdom Viridiplantae; phylum Streptophyta; class Lycopodiopsida; order Selaginellales; family Selaginellaceae; genus Selaginella; species Selaginella moellendorffii. The sequence continues at coordinate 540,518 of NW_003314292.1, read as the reverse complement.
ATTGTGACGATGCCTTCCAACAATTGCATCGTCTTTGCCAAGGGCCATCTGAGTCGGTGATGCAATTTGGCTTTCGTTTCCGAAGTTTTTTGCTTCGTGCGGAGCCCAATATGTCGGAGCGGATCAAGCTAGGAATGTTGTGGCTAGCACTTCGTCAAGATCTTGTCAGCCTTGTGCATGCATTTGCTCCTGCCACCCTTGACGATGCTCTTCGCTTGGCACAATGTTATGAGACATCGCCTCTTCCACTTTTCGTTGCACATCCTTCCACTCCACTTTCTATGAGTGATGGTCCTGTTCCAATGGAGGTTGATGCTGCTGCTACTCGAGTCCAAGGACAAGGGCGAGGACGTGGTCGTGGCCATGATGTTCGTTGCTGGGCGTGTGATGAAGTTGGTCATACTTATCGGCGTTGTCGACGCTTTCCGGATTGGCAACCTCCATTTCCTGGGTGGAGACCTTGGCATCAACAACGTCCTGTTGGTGCTACTGCAGTGGAAGGTTTGGACACCGAAATGCATCTGGGAAACGAGGAGTCACACGAGTAACGGAGGGACCTTGCGCGAATAAGTCAGTGACCCCTCCATCTTTCTTTCGGGAGTATCATCAAGGGGTTCACTCAGCACCAGTTCATCCAGTATTTACTTTCCAAGCTCATCTTTATAACAAGAGGTCTCCTATTATTCGCTCCGTGTTGGTTGATACAGGTTCGAGTTTATCTTCTATTGCTCGACCTGTTGCCACACGTTGTCGTCTACACTTGCGTTGTGTGGTGGAACCAGTTTTCATTCTTTATGGCAACGGCCGTACACATGCATGTGCACGGGATGAGGCAGACCTAATTGTGCATGTGGGAGATCTCGAGCTTGAGTTGCAGTCGTTGCGGGTGGTGCCGAGTCAAGCTTTTGACCTCATTCTTGGTATAGATTGGTTGCAACGCAATCATGCCAAGTGTGACTTTGAGGCTTCTCCCCCTTGTCTCATACTTCCTTATGTTTCATCCATTCCTCTCACATCTGTACCTCTTCGTCCCTCTACTTCTACCTCTGCTTCCATTACTTTTGTTCCCCCACTATTTCCTCCAATGTTTCCATCTTGTTCTGCTCTTCCCTTTTCCGATCCCTCCGACGATCTTTGTGTTGCAGCAGTTGACCGGCTCATGAAGGAGTATTCTGATCTCTTTGACTTTGACCTATCGTCTGGAGCCAAGATTGCTACACGTCATCCGATTCCAACTGGGGATGCTCGTCCAATCAAGGTTCTTGTTCGTCGTCGGTCACCAAAGGAGATCAAGATTTTACGTGCAAATGCCAAGGAGATGTTGGAGAAGGGTGTTATTCGGAAGTCGCGAAGTCCTTGGGCATGTGAACCTCATCTTGTGACGAAGCCTGATGGGAGTATTCATTTCTGCATCGACTATTGTCCGTTAAACAACGTTACGATCTCGGATATGTACCCTCTTCCTCACACTGCTGATCTCTTGGATCGTCTAAGGCGAAGTCGTTGGTTCACCAAGTTAGATCTTGCTTCTGGGTACTGGCAAGTACTGATGGCCGAAGAAGATATTCCTAAGACTGCTTTTCATACACCATTTGGTTTGTATGAGTTCTTGGTGATGCCATTTGGTTTAAACAATGCTCCAGCAACTTTTCAATGGATGATGGACGAGGTTCTTTGTGATATGCCGGAGGTGACTGCTGACTTCATTGATGATGTCTTGATCCATTCGGAGGGGACGTGGGAGGAGCACGTTCATGATGTTTGTAAAGTGTTGGATCGGCTACGTGACGTTGGTTTAAAGCTGAAACGGTCGAAGTGCGTGTTTGGATCCAAGGACTCAACTTATCTTGGGTACCGTATTTCTTGTGAGGGTTTGCAAGCTGATCTTGACAAACTTATGGCTGTTCTAAAGTTCCCTACTCCGAAGTGTGAATGATGTGTAGCGCTTCTTGGGCAAGGTGCAGTATCTCGGGCATTTTGTGGATCATCTTTCTAATCGCACTGCACCATTGCGAGCGTTGTTGAAGTCATCAACATCATCTTTCATCTGGTCTCCGGATTGTGAGCGGGCGTTTGGGGATCTGAAAAAGTTATTGACAACTCCTCCAGTTTTGGCATATCCTGATTACACTTGACCTTTTATTTTGCGCGTGGATGCTTCTGACATTGGTCTTGGAGGTGTGTTAATGCAAGAGAGCTCGAGTGTGCTTGGTCAGTGCCATATATAAGCCGTACATTACAACCAGCGGAGATGAACTACTCCACGACAGAGAAGGAATGTTTAGCAGCAGTTTGGGGTTTCGAGAAACTTCATGCATATCTACATGGTTCTCGGACGTTACTTGAAGGTGACCATGCTGCTGTTACTTTGTTATTAAAGCGGAAGAACCTGGTTGATCGTACTACTCGGTGGGCTTTGAAGCTTCAGATATATGATTTTGATGTTGTTCACCGCCCAGGGAGTTCTATAGCTAATGCTGATACCCTTTCTCGAGCTCCTCTTCCTTCTTCATTCTCTTCTCATGTTTCTGACGAGATTGTTGTTCCAGCATCTGTGGATTTTCTAGACGAGGATTCTGTGTCGTCGGCGGTTGCTGTACTTGACGTTCAGTGTCCACAAGGTGTAGAGCAAGATCTACCTTCGCTTGATGAGGTTCGCAAGGCTCAAAAGATTGAGCCATGGATTCAAAGGCTTCGAGATGGATTTGAGAATCCTACATCACTTACTGATGACTTGCCTTTCCGGCATTTACATTCTCAATATCGTCTTGAAGGTGGCCTTCTTTATTTTATGGGGACAAATCCTGATGACAATTTACGGCTAGTGGTGCCTTCTATCTTTATTCCGCGGTTTCTCCATGCCTACCATGATTCTCCTGTTCTAGGTGGGCATATGGGACATTGTCGTGTAATCGAGAAGCTACGCAGGTCTTTCTATTGGCCGGAGATGCGACGTGATATTATCTGGTATGTGCGTAGCTGCGTTTGGTGCCAAGCTCGTAATACTCTCCCTCAGGTTGTGGAAAGACGGTTAGAGTCAATTGCAGTTTCCCGTCCATTTGAGTTGGTGGCATTTGATCTTATGGGACTTTTCCACGGTCAACTGCTGGCAATGAGTATATTATTATTGCTTTTGACTATTTGACTCGTTGGGTGGAAGTTGGTGCTCTTGCTAGTGCCTCTGCAACTGCTATTGGATACTTCCTCCTCAATCGAGTGGTGTTCCAGCATTCTTGTCTAGAGCGGATTCTTTCGGATAATGGTCCTGCATTTATGGCTGAGGCATTTCATGTTTTGACGTCTCGATTGGGGATTCGCCACACTTTCATGAGTGCTTATCATCCACAATCAGACGGTTTGGTGGAACGGCTTGTTTGGACGTTCAAGGGGATGATTGCGAAATATGTGAACTTTCAACATTCGGATTGGGATGGTTATTTGCCATCTCTTCGGTATGCATATGTCACTAGGGTGCAGAGTTTTGTTGGTGCTTCACCATATAAACTTCTATATGGTCATGATCCAATATTACCAACGGAGCTGGGTTTACCTTCGCGATTGCCACGAGTTGCGGATGCTAGGTCATGGGATCAATATTTGACTAGCATTCTTCCACTTGTCCGAGCAGAGTCTGCCAAACACTTAAGCCGCGTACAAGTGGGACAACAACGGCACTACAACTCCCATCTT